>NC_054485.1:62017592-62367880 GCF_017639515.1 Carcharodon carcharias
GCCTCGTCCAGCACTGCCTCACCCAGCACTGCCTCATCCAGCACTGCCTCATCCAGCACTACCTCACCCAACACTGTCTCATCCTGCACTGCCTGACGCAGCACTGCCTCATCCAGCACTGCCTCATCCAGCACTGCCTCACCGACCACTGCATCATCCAGCAGTGCCTCTCCCAGCACTGCCTCATTCAGCACTGCCTCACCCACCACTGCCTCACCCAGCACTGCCTCATCCAGCACTGCCTCATCCATCACTACCTCACCCAGCACTGCCTCACTCAACACTGCCTCACCTAGCACTTCCCCATTCAGCACTGCCTTACCCAGCACTGCCTCACCCAGCACTTCCTCAACCTGCACTGCCTCATCTATCACCGCCTCACTCAGCACTGGCTCACCCAGCACTGCCTCAACCAGCTCTGCCTCACCTAGGACTGACTCACCCCGCCCCGCCTCACCCAGCACTGCCTCTTCCAGCACTGCGTCAACCTGAAATGCCTTGCCCAGCACTGTCTCGCTCAGCACTTCCTCACCCACCATTGCTTCATCCAGCCCTGCCTCACCCAGCTCAGCCTTACCCAGCACTGCCTCATCCCGCACCGCCTCACCCAGCACTCCCTCATCCAGCACCGCCTCACCCAGCACTGCCTCTTCCAGCACTGCCTCATCCAGCACTGCCTCACCCAGCACTGCCTCATCCAGCACTGCCTCATCCAGCACTAGCTCAACCAGCACTGCCTCAACCAGCACTGCCTCACCCAGCACTGTCTCAACTTGCGCTGCCTCATCCAGCGTTGTCTCATCCAGCACTTCCTCACCCAGCACTGCCTCATTCAGATCTGCCTCACCCAGCACTGCCTGACGCACCACTGCCCCATCCAGCAGTGTCTCTCCCAGCACTGCCTCATCCAGCACTGCCTCAACCCACACTGCCTCACCCAGCACTGCCTCATCCAGCACTGCCTCATCCAGCACTACCTCACCCAGCACTGCCTCATCCTGCACTGCCTGACGCAGCACTGCCTCATCCAGCACTGCCTCACCCTGCACTGCCTCATCCAGCACTGCCTCATCCAGCACTACCTCACCCAGCAGTGCCTCACCCAGCACTGCCTCACCTAGCACTTCCCCATTCAGCACTGCCTCACCCAGCACTGCTTCACCCAGCACTGCCTCACCCAGCACTGCCTCACCCAGCACTTCCTCAACCTGCACTGCCTCATCTATCACCGCCTCACTCAGCACTGGCTCACCCAGCATTGCCTCAACCAGCACTGCCTCACCCTGCACTGCCTCACCCAGCACTGTCTCATCCTGCACTGCCTCACCCAGCACTGCCTCACCTAGGACTGACTCACCCAGCACTGCCTCACCTAGGAGTGACTCACCCCGCCCCGCCTCACCCAGCACTGCCTCTTCCAGCACTGCGTCAACCAGAAATGCCTTGCCCAGCACTGTCTCACTCAGCACTTCCTCACCCACCACTGCTTCATCCAGCACTGCCTCACCCAGCACTGCCTTACCCAGCACTGCCTCATCCAGCACCGCCTCACCCAGCACTCCCTGATCCAGCACCGCCTCACCCAGCACTGCCTCATCCAGCACTGCCTCATTCAACACTGCCTCACCCAGCACTGCCTCATCCAGCACTGCCTCATCCAGCACTAGCTCAACCAGCACTGCCTCAACCAGCACTGCCTCACCCAGCACTGTCTCAACTTGCGCTGCCTCATACAGCACTGCCTCATCCAGCGTTGTCTCATCCAGCACTTCCTCACCCAGCACTGCCTCATTCAGATCTGCCTCACCCAGCACTGCCTGACGCACCACTGCCTCATCCAGCCGTGCCTCAACCAACACTGCCTCATCCAGCACTGCCTCAACCAACACTGCCTCAACCACCATTGCCTCACCCAGCACTGCCTCACCCACCACTGCCTCACCCAGCACTGCCTCATCCAGTACTGCCTCATCCAGCACTCCCACACCCAGCACTGCCTCGAGCAGCACTGCCTCATCCTGCACTGCCTGACGAGCACTGCCTCATCCAGCACTGCCTCATCCAGCACTGCCTCACCCACCAGTGCCTCATTCAGCAGTGCCTCAATCAACACTGCCTCATCCAGCACCGCCTCAACCAACCGTGCCTCTTCCAGCACTGCCTCACCTAGAACCACCTCACCCAGCACTGCCTCTCCCAGCACTGCCTCTTCCAGCACTGCCCCCGCTCAGCACTGCCTCACCCAGCTCCACCTCACCCAGCACTGCCTCACCCAGCACTTCCTCACCTAGTACTGACTCAGCCCGCACCGCCTCACCCAGCACTGCCTCTACCAGCACTGTCTCATCCAGCACTGCCTCACCCAGCACTGTCTCATCCTGCACTGCCTGACGCAGCACTGCCTCATCCAGCATTGCCTCATCCAGCACTGCCTCACCCACCACTGCCTCATCCAGCACTGCCTCATTCAGCACTGCCTCGTCCAGCACTGCCTCACCCAGCACTGCCTCATCCAGCACTGCCTCATCCAGCACTACCTCACCCAGCACTGTCTCATCCTGCACTGCCTGACGCAGCACTGCCTCATCCAGCACTGCCTCATCCAGCACTGCCTCACCCACCACTGCATCATCCAGCAGTGCCTCTCCCAGCACTGCCTCATTCAGCACTGCCTCACCCACCACTACCTCATCCAGCACTGCCTCATCCAGCACTGCCTCACCCACCAGTGCCTCATTCAGCAGTGCCTCAATCAACACTGCCTCATCCAGCACCGCCTCAACCAACCGTGCCTCTTCCAGCACTGCCTCACCTAGAACCACCTCACCCAGCACTGCCTCTCCCAGCACTGCCTCTTCCAGCACTGCCCCGCTCAGCACTGCCTCACCCAGCTACACCTCACCCAGCACTGCCTCACCCAGCACTTCCTCACCTAGTACTGACTCAGCCCGCACCGCCTCACCCAGCACTGCCTCTTCCAGCACTGTCTCATCCAGCACTGCCTCACCCAGCACTGTCTCATCCTGCACTGACTGACGCAGCACTGCCTCATCCAGCATTGCCTCATCCAGCACTGCCTCACCCACCACTGCCTCATCCAGCACTGCCTCATTCAGCACTGCCTCGTCCAGCACTGCCTCACCCAGCACTGCCTCATCCAGCACTGCCTCATCCAGCACTACCTCACCCAGCACTGTCTCATCCTGCACTGCCTGACGCAGCACTGCCTCATCCAGCACTGCCTCATCCAGCACTGCCTCACCCACCACTGCATCATCCAGCAGTGCCTCTCCCAGCACTGCCTCATTCAGCACTGCCTCACCCACCACTGCCTCACCCAGCACTGCCTCATCAAGCACTGTCTCATCCTGCACTACCTCACCCAGCACTGCCTCACCCAACACTGCCTCACCTAGCACTTCCCCATTCAGCACTGCCTTACCCAGCGCTGCCTCACCCAGCTTTTCCTCAACCTGCACTGCCTCATCTATCACCGCCTCACTCAGCACTGGCTCACCCAGCACTGCCTCAACCAGCACTGCCTCACCCAGCACTGCCTCATCCTGCACTGCCTCACCCAGCTCTGCCTCACCTAGGACTGACTCTCCCAGCACTGCCTCACCTAGGACTGACTCACCCCGCCCCGCCTCACCCAGAACTGCCTCTTCCAGCACTGCGTCAACCAGAAATGCCTTGCCCAGCACTGTCTCGCTCAGCACTTCCTCACCCACCATTGCTTCATCCAGTTCTGCCTCACCCAACACTGCCTTACCCAGCACTGCCTCACCCAGCACTGCCTCATCCAGCACCGCCTCACCCAGCACTCCCTCATCCAGCACCGCCTCACCCACCACTGCCTCTTCCAGCACTGCCTCATCCAGCACTGCCTCACCCAGCACTGCCTCATCCAGCACTGCCTCATCCAGCACTAGCTCATCCAGCACTGCCTCAACCAGCACTGCCTCACCCAGCACTGTCTCAACTTGCGCTGCCTCATGCAGCACTGCCTCATCCAGCGTTGTCTCATCCAGCACTTCCTCACCCAGCACTGCCTCATTCAGATCTGCCTCACCCAGCACTGCCTGACGCACCACTGCCCCATCCAGCAGTGCCTCTCCCAGCACTGCCTCATCCAGCACTGCCTCAACCAACACTGCTTCACCCAGCACTGCCTCATCCAGCACTGCCTCATCCAGCACTACCTCACCCAGCACTGCCTCATCCTGCACTGCCTGACGCAGCACTGCCTCATCCAGCACTGCCTCATCCAGCACTGCCTCTCCCACCACTGCGTCATCCGGCAGTGCCTCTCCCAGCACTACCTCATTCAGCACTACCTCACCCACCACTGCCTCACCCTGCACTTCTTCATCCAGCACTGCCTCATCCAGCACTACCTCACCTAGCACTGCCTCACCCAGCACTGCCTCACCTAGCACTTCCCCATTCAGCACTGCCTCACCCAGCACTGCTTCACCCAGCACTGCGTCACCCAGCACTGCCTCACCCAGCACGTCCTCAACCTGCACTGCCTCATCCATCACCGCCTCACTTAGCACTGGCTCACCCAGCATTGCCTCAACCAGCACTGCCTCACCCTGCACTGCCTCACCCAGCACTGCCTCATCCTGCACTGCCTCACCCAGCACTGCCTCAGCTAGGACTGACTCACCCAGCACTGCCTCACCTAGGAGTGACTCACCCCGCCCCGCCTCACCCAGCACTGCCTCTTCCAGCACTGCGTCAACCAGAAATGCCTTGCCCAACACTTTCTCGCTCAGCACTTCCTCACCCACCACTCCTTCATCCAGCACTGCCTCACCCAGCACAGCCTTACCCAGCACTGCCTCATCCAGCACCGCCTCACCCAGCACTCCCTGATCCAGCACCGCCTCACCCAGCACTGCCTCATCCAGCACTGCCTCATTCAACACTGCCTCACCCAGCACTGCCTCATCCAGCACTGCCTCATCCAGCACTAGCTCAACCAGCACTGCCTCAACCAGCACTGCCTCACCCAGCACTGTCTCAACTTGCGCTGCCTCATGCAGCACTGCCTCATCCAGCGTTGTCTCATCCAGCACTTCCTCACCCAGCACTGCCTCATTCAGATCTGCCTCACCCAGCACTGCCTGACTTACCACTGCCTCATCCAGCCGTGCCTTAACCAACACTGCCTCATCCAGCACTGCCTCAACCAACACTGCCTCAACCACCATTGCCTCACCCAGCACTGCCTCACCCACCACTGCCTCACCCAGCACTGCCTCATCCAGTACTGCCTCATCCAGCACTCCCACACCCAGCACTGCCTCGAGCAGCACTGCCTCAACCTGCCCTGTCTGACGAGCACTGCCTCATCCAGCACTGCCTCATCCAGCACTGCCTCACCCACCACTGCCTCATTCAGCAGTGCCTTAATCAACACTGCCTCATCCAGCACCGCCTCAACCAACCGTGCCTCTTCCAGCACTGCCTCACCCAGCACCACCTCACCCAGCACTGCCTCTCCCAGCACTGCGTCTTCCAGCACTGCCCCGCTCAGCACTGCCTCACCCAGCTCCACCTCACCCAGCACTGCCTCACCCAGCACTTCCTCACCTAGTACTGACTCAGCCCGCACCGCCTCAAGCAGCACTGCCTCTTACAGCACTGTCTCATCCAGCACTGCCTCACCCAGCACTGCCTCATCCTGCACTGCCTGACGCAGCACTGCCTCATCCAGCATTGCCTCATCCAGCACTGCCTCACCCACCACTGCCTCATCCAGCAGTGCCTCTCCTTGCACTGCTTCTTTCAGCACTGCCTCGTCCAGCACTGCCTCACCCAGCACTGCCTCATCCAGCACTGCCTCATCCAGCACTACCTCACCCAGCACTGCCTCATCCTGCACTGCCTGACGCAGCACTGCCTCATCCATCACTGCCTCACTCACCACTGCATCATCCAGCAGTGCCTATCCCAGCACTGCCTCATTCAGACTGCCTCACCCAGCACTGCCTCACCCTGCACTGCCTCACCCAGAACTGCCTCATCCAGCACTACCTCACCAAGTACTGCCTCACCCAGCACTGCCTCACCTTGCACTTCCCCATTCAGCACTGCCTCACCCCGCACTGCTTCACTCAGCACTGCCTCACCCAGCACTGCCTCACCCAGCGCTTCCTCAACCTGCACTGCCTCATCTATCACCGCCTCACTCAGCACTGGCTCACCCAGCAATGCCTCAACCAGCACTGCCTCACCCTGCACTGCCTCACCCACCACTGCCTCACCTAGGACTGACTCACCCAGCACTGCCTCACCTAGGACTGACTCACCCTGCCCCGCCTCACCCAGCACTGCCTCTTCCAGCACTGCGTCAACCAGAAAGGCCTTGCCCAGCACTGTCTCGCTCAGCACTTCCTCAACCACCACTGCTTCATCCAGCACTGCCTCACCTAGCACAGCCTTACCCAGCACTGCCTCATCCAGCACCGCCTCACCCAGCACTCCCTCATCCAGCACCGCCTCACCCATCACTTCCTCACCCAGCACTGCCTCATTCAGATCTGCCTCACCAAGCACTGCCTGACGCACCACTGCCTCATCCAGCACTGCCTCATCCAGCACTACCTCACCCAGCACTGCCTCATCCTGCACTGCCTGACGCAGTACTTCCTCATCCAGCACTGCCTCATCCAGCACTGCCTCTCCCACCACTGCGTCATCCGGCTGTGCCTCTCCCAGCACTGCCTCATTTAGCACTGCCTCACCCACCACTGCCTCACCCTGCACTGCTTCATCCAGCACTGCCTCATCCAGCACTACCTCACCCAGCACTGCCTCACCCAGCACTGCCTCACCTAGCACTTCCCCATTCAGCACTGCCTCACCCAGCACTGCTTCACCCAGCACTGCGTCACCCAGCACTGCCTCACCCAGCACTTCCTCAACCTGCACTGCCTCATCCATCACCGCCTCACTCAGCACTGGCTCACCCAGCATTGCCTCAACCAGCACTGCCTCACCCTGCACTGCCTCACCCAGCACTGCCTCATCCTGCACTGCCTCACCCAGCACTGCCTCAGCTAGGACTGACTCACCCAGCACTGCCTCACCTAGGAGTGACTCACCCCGCCCCGCCTCACCCAGCACTGCCTCTTCCAGCACTGCGTCAACCAGAAATGCCTTGCCCAACACTGTCTCGCTCAGCACTTCCTCACCCACCACTGCTTCATCCAGCACTGCCTCACCCAGCACAGCCTTACCCAGCACTGCCTCATCCAGCACTGCCTCATTCAACACTGCCTCACCCAGCACTGCCTCATCCAGCACTGCATCATCCAGCACTAGCTCAACCAGCACTGCCTCAACCAGCACTGCCTCACCCAGCACTGTCTCAACTTGCGCTGCCTCATGCAGCACTGCCTCATCCAGCGTTGTCTCATCCAGCACTTCCTCACCCAGCACTGCCTCATTCAGATCTGCCTCACCCAGCACTGCCTGACTTACCACTGCCTCATCCAGCCGTGCCTCAACCAACACTGCCTCATCGAGCACTGCCTGAACCAACACTGCCTCAACCACCATTGCCTCACCCAGCACTGCCTCACCCACCACTGCCTCACCCAGCACTGCCTCATCCAGTACTGCCTCATCCAGCACTCCCACACCCAGCACTGCCTCGAGCAGCACTGCCTCAACCTGCACTGCCTGACGAGCACTGCCTCATCCAGCACTGCCTCATCCAGCACTGCCTCACCCACCACTGCCTCATTCAGCAGTGCCTTAATCAACACTGCCTCATCCAGCACCGCCTCAACCAACCGTGCCTCTTCCAGCACTGCCTCACCCAGCACCACCTCACCCAACACTGCCTCTCCCAGCACTGCCTCTTCCAGCACTGCCTCACCCAGCACTTCCTCACCTAGCACTGACTCATTCAGATCTGCCTCACCCAGCACTGCCTGACGCACCACTGCCTCATCCAGCCGTGCCTCAACCAACACTGCCTCATCCAGCACTGCCTCAAACAACACTGCCTCAACCACCATTGCCTCACCCAGCACTTCCTCACCCACCACTGCCTCACCCAGCACTGCCTCATCCAGTACTGCCTCATCCAGCTCTGCCTCACTCAGCAATGCCTCACCCAGCACCACCTCACCCAGCACTGCCTCACCCAGCACTTCCTCACCTAGGACTGACTCACCCCGCACCGCCTCACCCAGCACTGCCTCTTCCAGCACTGCCTCATCCAGCACTGCCTCACCCAGCACTGCCTCATCCTGCACTGCCTCATCCAGCACTAGCTCAACCAGCACTACCTCATCCAGCACTGCATCACCCAGCACAGTCTCAACTTGCGCTGCCTCATGCAGCACTGCCTCATCCAGCGTTGTCTCATCCAGCACTGCCTCATCCACACTACCTCAACCAGCACTATCTCAACCAGCACTGCCTCACCCAGAACTGTCTGAACTTGCGCTTCCTCATCCAGCACTGCCTCACCCAGCACTGCCTCATCCAGCACTGCCTCAACCAACACTGCCTCATCCAGCACTGCCTCATCTAGCACTGCCTCAACCAGCACTGCTTCACCAGCACTGCCTCATCCAGCAGTGCTTCAACCAACACTGCATCATCCAGCACTGCCTCAACCAACACTGTCTCATCCAGTGCTGTCTCATCCAGCACTGCCTCATCCAGCACTGCCTCAAGCAGCATTGCCTCACCAGCACTTCCTCATCCAGCACTGCCTCACCCAGCAGTTCCCCTTTCAGCACTGCCTCACCCAGCGCTGCCTCATGCAGCACTGCCTCAAAAAGCAATACCTCAACCAGCACTGCCTCATCCTGCACTGCCTCACCCAGCACTGCCTCACCTAGGAATGACTCACCCCGCCCCGCCTCTTCCAGCACTGCCTCTTCCAGCACTGCGTCAACCAGAAATGCCTTGCCCAGCACAATCTCGCTCAGCACCTCCTCACCCACCACTGCCTCATCCTGCACTGCCTCATCCAGCACTGCCTCAGCCAGCACTGCCTCATCCTGCACTGCCTGACGCAGCACTGCCTCACCCAGCACTGCCTCATCCAGCACTGCCTCATCCAGCACTGTCTCATCCAGTACTGCCTCATCCAGCACTGCCTCACCCAGCACTGCCTCGAACAGCACTGCCTCATCCTGCACTGCCTCACGCAGCACTGCCTCATCCAGCACTGCCTCATCCAGCACTGCCTCACCCACCACTGCCTCATTAAGCAGTGCCTCAATCAACACTGCCTCATCCAGCACTTCCTCAACCAACCGTGCCTCATCCAGCACTGCCTCATCCAGCACTTCCTCAACCTACTGTGCCTCATCCAGCACTGCCTCATCCAGCACTGCCTCAACCAACCGTGCCTCATCCAGCACTGCCTCATCCAGCACTGCCTCATTCAGCACTGCATTACTCATCACTGTCTCGAACAGCACTGCCATACAGCACTGCCTCACACTGTACCGCCTCGCCCAATTTTGCCTCACCCAGCACAGCGTCATCCAGCATTGCCTCACCCAGCAATGGCAATGCTTCACCCAGCACCCCCTCACCCAGCACTGCCTCACTCACCACCGCCTCACCCAGCACTGCCTCTCCCAGCTCCCCCTCCCCCAGCAATGCTTCACCCAGCACTGTCTCAACCTGCACCGCCTCTTCCAGCACCACCTCGCCCTGCACCACCTTACCCAGCACCGCCTCTCCCAGCACTGCCTCTCCCAGCACTGCCTCACTCAGCACTGCCTCACCCAGCACCACCTCACCCAGCACTGCCTCTCCCAGCACTGCCTCACTCAGCACCGCCTCTCCCAGCACTGCCTCACTCAGCACTGCCTCACCCAGAATTGCTTCATCCAGCACTACCTCATCCAGCAATGCCTCATCCAGCACTACCTCACCCAGCACCACCTCACCAAGCACTGCCTCATCCAGCACTGCCTCACCCAGCACTGCCTCACCCAGCACTGCCTCATCCAGCACTGCCTCATCCAGCACTGCCTCACGCAGCACTGCCTCATCCAGCACTACCTCAAACAGCACTATCTCAACAAGCACTGCCTCGCCCAGCACTGTCTCAACTTGCGCTGCCTCACCCTGCACTGCCTCATTCAGAACTGCCTCACCCAGCACCGCCTCACCGAGCACTGCCTGACACCGCACTGCCTCATCCAGCACTGCCTCAACCAACTCTGCCTCATCCAGCAGTGCCTCAACCAACACGGCCTCATCCTGCACTGCCTCACCCAGCACTTCCCCATTCAGCACTGCCTCACCCACACTGCCTCACCCAGCACTTCCTCAACCTGCACTGCCTCATCCATCACCGCCTCACTCAGCACTGGCTCACCCAGCACTGCCTCAACCAGCACTGCCTCACCCTGCACTGCCTCACCCAGCACTGTCTCACCAAGCACTGCCTCATCCTGCAATGCCTCACCCAGCACTGCCTCAACTAGGACTGACTCACCCAGCACTGCCTCACCTAGTCCTGACGCACCCCGCCCCGCCTCACCCAGCACTGCCTCTTCCAGCACTACGTCAACCAGAAATGCCTTGCCCAGCACAGTCTCGCTCAGCACTTCCTCACCCACCACTGCTTCATCCAGCACTGCCTCACCCAGCACTGCCTTACCCAGCACTGCCTCATCCCGCAACGCCTCATCGAGCACTGCCTCATCCAGCACTGCCTCATCCAGCACTAGCTCAGCCAGCACTACCTCAACCAGCACTGCCTCACCCAGCACTGTCTCACTTGCGCTGCCCTCATGCAGCACTGCCTCATCCAGCGTTGTCTCATCCAACACTTCCTCACCCAGCACTGCCTCATTCAGATCTGCCTCACCCAGCACCGCCTTACCCAGCACTGCCTGACGCAGCACTGCCTCATCCAGCACTGCCTCATCCAGCACTGCCTCAACCATCACTGCTTCATCCTGCACTGCCTCACCCAGCACTTCCCCATTCAGCACTGCCTCACCCAGCACTGCTTCACCCAGCACTGCCTGACCCAGCACTTCCTCAACCAGCACAGCCTCATCCATCACTGCCTCACCCAGCACTCCCTCATCCTGCACCGCCTCACCCAGCACTGCCTCTTCCAGCACTGCCTCATCCAGCACTGCCTCACCCAGCACTGCCTCATCCAGCACTGCCTCATCCAGCACTAGCTCAACCAGCACTGCCTCACCCAGCACTGTCTCAACTTGCGCTGCCTCATGCAGCACTGCCTCATCCAGTGTTGTCTCATCCAGCACTGCCTCATTCAGCACTGCCTCGTCCAGCACTGCCTCACCCAGCACTGCCTCATCCAGCACTGCCTCATCCAGCACTACCTCACCCAACACTGTCTCATCCTGCACTGCCTGACGCAGCACTGCCTCATCCAGCACTGCCTCATCCAGCACTGCCTCACCGACCACTGCATCATCCAGCAGTGCCTCTCCCAGCACTGCCTCATTCAGCACTGCCTCACCCACCACTGCCTCACCCAGCACTGCCTCATCCAGCACTGCCTCATCCATCACTACCTCACCCAGCACTGCCTCACTCAACACTGCCTCACCTAGCACTTCCCCATTCAGCACTGCCTTACCCAGCACTGCCTCACCCAGCACTTCCTCAACCTGCACTGCCTCATCTATCACCGCCTCACTCAGCACTGGCTCACCCAGCACTGCCTCAACCAGCTCTGCCTCACCTAGGACTGACTCACCCCGCCCCGCCTCACCCAGCACTGCCTCTTCCAGCACTGCGTCAACCTGAAATGCCTTGCCCAGCACTGTCTCGCTCAGCACTTCCTCACCCACCATTGCTTCATCCAGCCCTGCCTCACCCAGCTCAGCCTTACCCAGCACTGCCTCATCCCGCACCGCCTCACCCAGCACTCCCTCATCCAGCACCGCCTCACCCAGCACTGCCTCTTCCAGCACTGCCTCATCCAGCACTGCCTCACCCAGCACTGCCTCATCCAGCACTGCCTCATCCAGCACTAGCTCAACCAGCACTGCCTCAACCAGCACTGCCTCACCCAGCACTGTCTCAACTTGCGCTGCCTCATCCAGCGTTGTCTCATCCAGCACTTCCTCACCCAGCACTGCCTCATTCAGATCTGCCTCACCCAGCACTGCCTGACGCACCACTGCCCCATCCAGCAGTGTCTCTCCCAGCACTGCCTCATCCAGCACTGCCTCAACCCACACTGCCTCACCCAGCACTGCCTCATCCAGCACTGCCTCATCCAGCACTACCTCACCCAGCACTGCCTCATCCTGCACTGCCTGACGCAGCACTGCCTCATCCAGCACTGCCTCACCCTGCACTGCCTCATCCAGCACTGCCTCATCCAGCACTACCTCACCCAGCAGTGCCTCACCCAGCACTGCCTCACCTAGCACTTCCCCATTCAGCACTGCCTCACCCAGCACTGCTTCACCCAGCACTGCCTCACCCAGCACTGCCTCACCCAGCACTTCCTCAACCTGCACTGCCTCATCTATCACCGCCTCACTCAGCACTGGCTCACCCAGCATTGCCTCAACCAGCACTGCCTCACCCTGCACTGCCTCACCCAGCACTGTCTCATCCTGCACTGCCTCACCCAGCACTGCCTCACCTAGGACTGACTCACCCAGCACTGCCTCACCTAGGAGTGACTCACCCCGCCCCGCCTCACCCAGCACTGCCTCTTCCAGCACTGCGTCAACCAGAAATGCCTTGCCCAGCACTGTCTCGCTCAGCACTTCCTCACCCACCACTGCTTCATCCAGCACTGCCTCACCCAGCACTGCCTTACCCAGCACTGCCTCATCCAGCACCGCCTCACCCAGCACTCCCTGATCCAGCACCGCCTCACCCAGCACTGCCTCATCCAGCACTGCCTCATTCAACACTGCCTCACCCAGCACTGCCTCATCCAGCACTGCCTCATCCAGCACTAGCTCAACCAGCACTGCCTCAACCAGCACTGCCTCACCCAGCACTGTCTCAACTTGCGCTGCCTCATCCAGCGTTGTCTCATCCAGCACTTCCTCACCCAGCACTGCCTCATTCAGATCTGCCTCACCCAGCACTGCCTGACGCACCACTGCCCCATCCAGCAGTGTCTCTCCCAGCACTGCCTCATCCAGCACTGCCTCAACCCACACTGCCTCACCCAGCACTGCCTCATCCAGCACTGCCTCATCCAGCACTACCTCACCCAGCACTGCCTCATCCTGCACTGCCTGACGCAGCACTGCCTCATCCAGCACTGCCTCACCCTGCACTGCCTCATCCAGCACTGCCTCATCCAGCACTACCTCACCCAGCAGTGCCTCACCCAGCACTGCCTCACCTAGCACTTCCCCATTCAGCACTGCCTCACCCAGCACTGCTTCACCCAGCACTGCGTCACCCAGCACTGCCTCACACAGCACTTCCTCAACCTGCACTGCCTCATCTATCACCGCCTCACTCAGCACTGGCTCACCCAGCATTGCCTCAACCAGCACTGCCTCACCCTGCACTGCCTCACCCAGCACTGTCTCATCCTGCACTGCCTCACCCAGCACTGCCTCACCTAGGACTGACTCACCCAGCACTGCCTCACCTAGGAGTGACTCACCCCGCCCCGCCTCACCCAGCACTGCCTCTTCCAGCACTGCGTCAACCAGAAATGCCTTGCCCAGCACTGTCTCGCTCAGCACTTCCTCACCCACCACTGCTTCATCCAGCACTGGCTCACCCAGCACTGCCTCAACCTGCACTGCCTCACCCAGCACTGCCTCATCCTGCACTGCCTCACCCAGCTCTGCCTCACCCAACACTGCCTCACCTAGCACTTCCCCATTCAGCACTGCCTTACCCAGCGCTGCCTCACCCAGCTTTTCCTCAACCTGCACTGCCTCATCTATCACCGCCTCACTCAGCACTGGCTCACCCAGCACTGCCTCAACCAGCACTGCCTCACCCAGCACTGCCTCATCCTGCACTGCCTCACCCAGCTCTGCCTCACCTAGGACTGACTCTCCCAGCACTGCCTCACCTAGGACTGACTCACCCCGCCCCGCCTCACCCAGAACTGCCTCTTCCAGCACTGCGTCAACCAGAAATGCCTTGCCCAGCACTGTCTCGCTCAGCACTTCCTCACCCACCATTGCTTCATCCAGTTCTGCCTCACCCAACACTGCCTTACCCAGCACTGCCTCACCCAGCACTGCCTCATCCAGCACCGCCTCACCCAGCACTCCCTCATCCAGCACCGCCTCACCCACCACTGCCTCTTCCAGCACTGCCTCATCCAGCACTGCCTCACCCAGCACTGCCTCATCCAGCACTGCCTCATCCAGCACTAGCACATCCAGCACTGCCTCAACCAGCACTGCCTCACCCAGCACTGTCTCAACTTGCGCTGCCTCATGCAGCACTGCCTCATCCAGCGTTGTCTCATCCAGCACTTCCTCACCCAGCACTGCCTCATTCAGATCTGCCTCACCCAGCACTGCCTGACGCACCACTGCCCCATCCAGCAGTGCCTCTCCCAGCACTGCCTCATCCAGCACTGCCTCAACCAACACTGCTTCACCCAGCACTGCCTCATCCAGCACTGCCTCATCCAGCACTACCTCACCCAGCACTGCCTCATCCTGCACTGCCTGACGCAGCACTGCCTCATCCAGCACTGCCTCATCCAGCACTGCCTCTCCCACCACTGCGTCATCCGGCAGTGCCTCTCCCAGCACTACCTCATTCAGCACTACCTCACCCACCACTGCCTCACCCTGCACTTCTTCATCCAGCACTGCCTCATCCAGCACTACCTCACCTAGCACTGCCTCACCCAGCACTGCCTCACCTAGCACTTCCCCATTCAGCACTGCCTCACCCAGCACTGCTTCACCCAGCACTGCGTCACCCAGCACTGCCTCACCCAGCACGTCCTCAACCTGCACTGCCTCATCCATCACCGCCTCACTTAGCACTGGCTCACCCAGCATTGCCTCAACCAGCACTGCCTCACCCTGCACTGCCTCACCCAGCACTGCCTCATCCTGCACTGCCTCACCCAGCACTGCCTCAGCTAGGACTGACTCACCCAGCACTGCCTCACCTAGGAGTGACTCACCCCGCCCCGCCTCACCCAGCACTGCCTCTTCCAGCACTGCGTCAACCAGAAATGCCTTGCCCAACACTTTCTCGCTCAGCACTTCCTCACCCACCACTCCTTCATCCAGCACTGCCTCACCCAGCACAGCCTTACCCAGCACTGCCTCATCCAGCACCGCCTCACCCAGCACTCCCTGATCCAGCACCGCCTCACCCAGCACTGCCTCATCCAGCACTGCCTCATTCAACACTGCCTCACCCAGCACTGCCTCATCCAGCACTGCCTCATCCAGCACTAGCTCAACCAGCACTGCCTCAACCAGCACTGCCTCACCCAGCACTGTCTCAACTTGCGCTGCCTCATGCAGCACTGCCTCATCCAGCGTTGTCTCATCCAGCACTTCCTCACCCAGCACTGCCTCATTCAGATCTGCCTCACCCAGCACTGCCTGACTTACCACTGCCTCATCCAGCCGTGCCTTAACCAACACTGCCTCATCCAGCACTGCCTCAACCAACACTGCCTCAACCACCATTGCCTCACCCAGCACTGCCTCACCCACCACTGCCTCACCCAGCACTGCCTCATCCAGTACTGCCTCATCCAGCACTCCCACACCCAGCACTGCCTCGAGCAGCACTGCCTCAACCTGCCCTGTCTGACGAGCACTGCCTCATCCAGCACTGCCTCATCCAGCACTGCCTCACCCACCACTGCCTCATTCAGCAGTGCCTTAATCAACACTGCCTCATCCAGCACCGCCTCAACCAACCGTGCCTCTTCCAGCACTGCCTCACCCAGCACCACCTCACCCAGCACTGCCTCTCCCAGCACTGCGTCTTCCAGCACTGCCCCGCTCAGCACTGCCTCACCCAGCTCCACCTCACCCAGCACTGCCTCACCCAGCACTTCCTCACCTAGTACTGACTCAGCCCGCACAGCCTCAAGCAGCACTGCCTCTTACAGCACTGTCTCATCCAGCACTGCCTCACCCAGCACTGCCTCATCCTGCACTGCCTGACGCAGCACTGCCTCATCCAGCATTGCCTCATCCAGCACTGCCTCACCCACCACTGCCTCATCCAGCAGTGCCTCTCCTTGCACTGCTTCTTTCAGCACTGCCTCGTCCAGCACTGCCTCACCCAGCACTGCCTCATCCAGCACTGCCTCATCCAGCACTACCTCACCCAGCACTGCCTCATCCTGCACTGCTTGACGCAGCACTGCCTCATCCATCACTGCCTCACTCACCACTGCATCATCCAGCAGTGCCTATCCCAGCACTGCCTCATTCAGACTGCCTCACCCAGCACTGCCTCACCCTGCACTGCCTCACCCAGAACTGCCTCATCCAGCACTACCTCACCAAGTACTGCCTCACCCAGCACTGCCTCACCTTGCACTTCCCCATTCAGCACTGCCTCACCCCGCACTGCTTCACTCAGCACTGCCTCACCCAGCACTGCCTCACCCAGCGCTTCCTCAACCTGCACTGCCTCATCTATCACCGCCTCACTCAGCACTGGCTCACCCAGCATTGCCTCAACCAGCACTGCCTCACCCTGCACTGCCTCACCCACCACTGCCTCACCTAGGACTGACTCACCCAGCACTGCCTCACCTAGGACTGACTCACCCTGCCCCGCCTCACCCAGCACTGCCTCTTCCAGCACTGCGTCAACCAGAAAGGCCTTGCCCAGCACTGTCTCGCTCAGCACTTCCTCAACCACCACTGCTTCATCCAGCACTGCCTCACCTAGCACAGCCTTACCCAGCACTGCCTCATCCAGCACCGCCTCACCCAGCACTCCCTCATCCAGCACCGCCTCACCCATCACTTCCTCACCCAGCACTGCCTCATTCAGATCTGCCTCACCAAGCACTGCCTGACGCACCACTGCCCCATCCAGCAGTGCCTCTCCCAGCACTGCCTCATCCAGCACTGCCTCAACCAACACTGCCTCACCCAGCACTGCCTCATCCAGCACTGCCTCATCCAGCACTACCTCACCCAGCACTGCCTCATCCTGCACTGCCTGACGCAGCACTTCCTCATCCAGCACTGCCTCATCCAGCACTGCCTCTCCCACCACTGCGTCATCCGGCTGTGCCTCTCCCAGCACTGCCTCATTCAGCACTGCCTCACCCACCACTGCCTCACCCTGCACTGCTTCATCCAGCACTGCCTCATCCAGCACTACCTCACCCAGCACTGCCTCACCCAGCACTGCCTCACCTAGCACTTCCCCATTCAGCACTGCCTCACCCAGCACTGCTTCACCCAGCACTGCGTCACCCAGCACTGCCTCACCCAGCACTTCCTCAACCTGCACTGCCTCATCCATCACCGCCTCACTCAGCACTGGCTCACCCAGCATTGCCTCAACCAGCACTGCCTCACCCTGCACTGCCTCACCCAGCACTGCCTCATCCTGCACTGCCTCACCCAGCACTGCCTCAGCTAGGACTGACTCACCCAGCACTGCCTCACCTAGGAGTGACTCACCCCGCCCCGCCTCACCCAGCACTGCCTCTTCCAGCACTGCGTCAACCAGAAATGCCTTGCCCAACACTGTCTCGCTCAGCACTTCCTCACCCACCACTGCTTCATCCAGCACTGCCTCACCCAGCACAGCCTTACCCAGCACTGCCTCATCCAGCACTGCCTCATTCAACACTGCCTCACCCAGCACTGCCTCATCCAGCACTGCATCATCCAGCACTAGCTCAACCAGCACTGCCTCAACCAGCACTGCCTCACCCAGCACTGTCTCAACTTGCGCTGCCTCATGCAGCACTGCCTCATCCAGCGTTGTCTCATCCAGCACTTCCTCACCCAGCACTGCCTCATTCAGATCTGCCTCACCCAGCACTGCCTGACTTACCACTGCCTCATCCAGCCGTGCCTCAACCAACACTGCCTCATCGAGCACTGCCTGAACCAACACTGCCTCAACCACCATTGCCTCACCCAGCACTGCCTCACCCACCACTGACTCACCCAGCACTGCCTCATCCAGTACTGCCTCATCCAGCACTCCCACACCCAGCACTGCCTCGAGCAGCACTGCCTCAACCTGCACTGCCTGACGAGCACTGCCTCATCCAGCACTGCCTCATCCAGCACTGCCTCACCCACCACTGCCTCATTCAGCAGTGCCTTAATCAACACTGCCTCATCCAGCACCGCCTCAACCAACCGTGCCTCTTCCAGCACTGCCTCACCCAGCACCACCTCACCCAACACTGCCTCTCCCAGCACTGCCTCTTCCAGCACTGCCTCACCCAGCACTTCCTCACCTAGCACTGACTCATTCAGATCTGCCTCACCCAGCACTGCCTGACGCACCACTGCCTCATCCAGCCGTGCCTCAACCAACACTGCCTCATCCAGCACTGCCTCAAACAACACTGCCTCAACCACCATTGCCTCACCCAGCACTTCCTCACCCACCACTGCCTCACCCAGCACTGCCTCATCCAGTACTGCCTCATCCAGCTCTGCCTCACTCAGCAATGCCTCACCCAGCACCACCTCACCCAGCACTGCCTCACCCAGCACTTCCTCACCTAGGACTGACTCACCCCGCACCGCCTCACCCAGCACTGCCTCTTCCAGCACTGCCTCATCCAGCACTGCCTCACCCAGCACTGCCTCATCCTGCACTGCCTCATCCAGCACTAGCTCAACCAGCACTACCTCATCCAGCACTGCATCACCCAGCACAGTCTCAACTTGCGCTGCCTCATGCAGCACTGCCTCATCCAGCGTTGTCTCATCCAGCACTGCCTCATCCACACTACCTCAACCAGCACTATCTCAACCAGCACTGCCTCACCCAGAACTGTCTGAACTTGCGCTTCCTCATCCAGCACTGCCTCATCCAGCACTGCCTCAACCAACACTGCCTCATCCAGCACTGCCTCATCTAGCACTGCCTCAACCAGCACTGCTTCACCAGCACTGCCTCATCCAGCAGTGCTTCAACCAACACTGCATCATCCAGCACTGCCTCAACCAACACTGTCTCATCCAGTGCTGTCTCATCCAGCACTGCCTCATCCAGCACTGCCTCAAGCAGCATTGCCTCACCAGCACTTCCTCATCCAGCACTGCCTCACCCAGCAGTTCCCCTTTCAGCACTGCCTCACCCAGCGCTGCCTCATGCAGCACTGCCTCAAAAAGCAATACCTCAACCAGCACTGCCTCATCCTGCACTGCCTCACCCAGCACTGCCTCACCTAGGAATGACTCACCCCGCCCCGCCTCTTCCAGCACTGCCTCTTCCAGCACTGCGTCAACCAGAAATGCCTTGCCCAGCACAATCTCGCTCAGCACCTCCTCACCCACCACTGCCTCATCCTGCACTGCCTCATCCAGCACTGCCTCAGCCAGCACTGCCTCATCCTGCACTGCCTGACGCAGCACTGCCTCACCCAGCACTGCCTCATCCAGCACTGCCTCATCCAGCACTGTCTCATCCAGTACTGCCTCATCCAGCACTGCCTCACCCAGCACTGCCTCGAACAGCACTGCCTCATCCTGCACTGCCTCACGCAGCACTGCCTCATCCAGCACTGCCTCATCCAGCACTGCCTCACCCACCACTGCCTCATTAAGCAGTGCCTCAATCAACACTGCCTCATCCAGCACTTCCTCAACCAACCGTGCCTCATCCAGCACTGCCTCATCCAGCACTTCCTCAACCTACTGTGCCTCATCCAGCACTGCCTCATCCAGCACTGCCTCAACCAACCGTGCCTCATCCAGCACTGCCTCATCCAGCACTGCCTCATTCAGCACTGCATTACTCATCACTGTCTCGAACAGCACTGCCATACAGCACTGCCTCACACTGTACCGCCTCGCCCAATTTTGCCTCACCCAGCACAGCGTCATCCAGCATTGCCTCACCCAGCAATGGCAATGCTTCACCCAGCACCCCCTCACCCAGCACTGCCTCACTCACCACCGCCTCACCCAGCACTGCCTCTCCCAGCTCCCCCTCCCCCAGCAATGCTTCACCCAGCACTGTCTCAACCTGCACCACCTCTTCCAGCACCACCTCGCCCTGCACCACCTTACCCAGCACCGCCTCTCCCAGCACTGCCTCTCCCAGCACTGCCTCACTCAGCACTGCCTCACCCAGCACCACCTCACCCAGCACTGCCTCTCCCAGCACTGCCTCACTCAGCACCGCCTCTCCCAGCACTGCCTCACTCAGCACTGCCTCACCCAGAATTGCTTCATCCAGCACTACCTCATCCAGCAATGCCTCATCCAGCACTACCTCACCCAGCACCACCTCACCAAGCACTGCCTCATCCAGCACTGCCTCACCCAGCACTGCCTCATCCAGCACTGCCTCATCCAGCACTGCCTCACGCAGCACTGCCTCATCCAGCACTACCTCAAACAGCACTATCTCAACAAGCACTGCCTCGCCCAGCACTGTCTCAACTTGCGCTGCCTCACCCTGCACTGCCTCATTCAGAACTGCCTCACCCAGCACCGCCTCACCGAGCACTGCCTGACACCGCACTGCCTCATCCAGCACTGCCTCAACCAACTCTGCCTCATCCAGCAGTGCCTCAACCAACACGGCCTCATCCTGCACTGCCTCACCCAGCACTTCCCCATTCAGCACTGCCTCACCCACACTGCCTCACCCAGCACTTCCTCAACCTGCACTGCCTCATCCATCACCGCCTCACTCAGCACTGGCTCACCCAGCACTGCCTCAACCAGCACTGCCTCACCCTGCACTGCCTCACCCAGCACTGTCTCACCAAGCACTGCCTCATCCTGCAATGCCTCACCCAGCACTGCCTCAACTAGGACTGACTCACCCAGCACTGCCTCACCTAGTCCTGACGCACCCCGCCCCGCCTCACCCAGCACTGCCTCTTCCAGCACTACGTCAACCAGAAATGCCTTGCCCAGCACAGTCTCGCTCAGCACTTCCTCACCCACCACTGCTTCATCCAGCACTGCCTCACCCAGCACTGCCTTACCCAGCACTGCCTCATCCCGCAACGCCTCATCGAGCACTGCCTCATCCAGCACTGCCTCATCCAGCACTAGCTCAGCCAGCACTACCTCAACCAGCACTGCCTCACCCAGCACTGTCTCACTTGCGCTGCCCTCATGCAGCACTGCCTCATCCAGCGTTGTCTCATCCAACACTTCCTCACCCAGCACTGCCTCATTCAGATCTGCCTCACCCAGCACCGCCTTACCCAGCACTGCCTGACGCAGCACTGCCTCATCCAGCACTGCCTCATCCAGCACTGCCTCAACCATCACTGCTTCATCCTGCACTGCCTCACCCAGCACTTCCCCATTCAGCACTGCCTCACCCAGCACTGCTTCACCCAGCACTGCCTGACCCAGCACTTCCTCAACCAGCACAGCCTCATCCATCACTGCCTCACCCAGCACTCCCTCATCCTGCACCGCCTCACCCAGCACTGCCTCTTCCAGCACTGCCTCATCCAGCACTGCCTCACCCAGCACTGCCTCATCCAGCACTGCCTCATCCAGCACTAGCTCAACCAGCACTGCCTCACCCAGCACTGTCTCAACTTGCGCTGCCTCATGCAGCACTGCCTCATCCAGTGTTGTCTCATCCAGCACTGCCTCATTCAGCACTGCCTCGTCCAGCACTGCCTCACCCAGCACTGCCTCATCCAGCACTGCCTCATCCAGCACTACCTCACCCAACACTGTCTCATCCTGCACTGCCTGACGCAGCACTGCCTCATCCAGCACTGCCTCATCCAGCACTGCCTCACCGACCACTGCATCATCCAGCAGTGCCTCTCCCAGCACTGCCTCATTCAGCACTGCCTCACCCACCACTGCCTCACCCAGCACTGCCTCATCCAGCACTGCCTCATCCATCACTACCTCACCCAGCACTGCCTCACTCAACACTGCCTCACCTAGCACTTCCCCATTCAGCACTGCCTTACCCAGCACTGCCTCACCCAGCACTTCCTCAACCTGCACTGCCTCATCTATCACCGCCTCACTCAGCACTGGCTCACCCAGCACTGCCTCAACCAGCTCTGCCTCACCTAGGACTGACTCACCCCGCCCCGCCTCACCCAGCACTGCCTCTTCCAGCACTGCGTCAACCTGAAATGCCTTGCCCAGCACTGTCTCGCTCAGCACTTCCTCACCCACCATTGCTTCATCCAGCACTGCCTCACCCAGCTCAGCCTTACCCAGCACTGCCTCATCCCGCACCGCCTCACCCAGCACTCCCTCATCCAGCACCGCCTCACCCAGCACTGCCTCTTCCAGCACTGCCTCATCCAGCACTGCCTCACCCAGCACTGCCTCATCCAGCACTGCCTCATCCAGCACTAGCTCAACCAGCACTGCCTCAACCAGCACTGCCTCACCCAGCACTGTCTCAACTTGCGCTGCCTCATCCAGCGTTGTCTCATCCAGCACTTCCTCACCCAGCACTGCCTCATTCAGATCTGCCTCACCCAGCACTGCCTGACGCACCACTGCCCCATCCAGCAGTGTCTCTCCCAGCACTGCCTCATCCAGCACTGCCTCAACCCACACTGCCTCACCCAGCACTGCCTCATCCAGCACTGCCTCATCCAGCACTACCTCACCCAGCACTGCCTCATCCTGCACTGCCTGACGCAGCACTGCCTCATCCAGCACTGCCTCACCCTGCACTGCCTCATCCAGCACTGCCTCATCCAGCACTACCTCACCCAGCAGTGCCTCACCCAGCACTGCCTCACCTAGCACTTCCCCATTCAGCACTGCCTCACCCAGCACTGCTTCACCCAGCACTGCCTCACCCAGCACTGCCTCACCCAGCACTTCCTCAACCTGCACTGCCTCATCTATCACCGCCTCACTCAGCACTGGCTCACCCAGCATTGCCTCAACCAGCACTGCCTCACCCTGCACTGCCTCACCCAGCACTGTCTCATCCTGCACTGCCTCACCCAGCACTGCCTCACCTAGGACTGACTCACCCAGCACTGCCTCACCTAGGAGTGACTCACCCCGCCCCGCCTCACCCAGCACTGCCTCTTCCAGCACTGCGTCAACCAGAAATGCCTTGCCCAGCACTGTCTCGCTCAGCACTTCCTCACCCACCACTGCTTCATCCAGCACTGCCTCACCCAGCACTGCCTTACCCAGCACTGCCTCATCCAGCACCGCCTCACCCAGCACTCCCTGATCCAGCACCGCCTCACCCAGCACTGCCTCATCCAGCACTGCCTCATTCAACACTGCCTCACCCAGCACTGCCTCATCCAGCACTGCCTCATCCAGCACTAGCTCAACCAGCACTGCCTCAACCAGCACTGCCTCACCCAGCACTGTCTCAACTTGCGCTGCCTCATCCAGCGTTGTCTCATCCAGCACTTCCTCACCCAGCACTGCCTCATTCAGATCTGCCTCACCCAGCACTGCCTGACGCACCACTGCCCCATCCAGCAGTGTCTCTCCCAGCACTGCCTCATCCAGCACTGCCTCAACCCACACTGCCTCACCCAGCACTGCCTCATCCAGCACTGCCTCATCCAGCACTACCTCACCCAGCACTGCCTCATCCTGCACTGCCTGACGCAGCACTGCCTCATCCAGCACTGCCTCACCCTGCACTGCCTCATCCAGCACTGCCTCATCCAGCACTACCTCACCCAGCAGTGCCTCACCCAGCACTGCCTCACCTAGCACTTCCCCATTCAGCACTGCCTCACCCAGCACTGCTTCACCCAGCACTGCGTCACCCAGCACTGCCTCACACAGCACTTCCTCAACCTGCACTGCCTCATCTATCACCGCCTCACTCAGCACTGGCTCACCCAGCATTGCCTCAACCAGCACTGCCTCACCCTGCACTGCCTCACCCAGCACTGTCTCATCCTGCACTGCCTCACCCAGCACTGCCTCACCTAGGACTGACTCACCCAGCACTGCCTCACCTAGGAGTGACTCACCCCGCCCCGCCTCACCCAGCACTGCCTCTTCCAGCACTGCGTCAACCAGAAATGCCTTGCCCAACACTGTCTCGCTCAGCACTTCCTCACCCACCACTGCTTCATCCAGCACTGCCTCACCCAGCACTGCCTTACCCAGCACTGCCTCATCCAGCACCGCCTCACCCAGCACTCCCTGATCCAGCACCGCCTCACCCAGCACTGCCTCATCCAGCACTGCCTCATTCAACACTGCCTCACCCAGCACTGCCTCATCCAGCACTGCCTCATCCAGCACTAGCTCAACCAGCACTGCCTCAACCAGCACTGCCTCACCCAGCACTGTCTCAACTTGCGCTGCCTCATACAGCACTGCCTCATCCAGCGTTGTCTCATCCAGCACTTCCTCACCCAGCACTGCCTCATTCAGATCTGCCTCACCCAGCACTGCCTGACGCACCACTGCCTCATCCAGCCGTGCCTCAACCAACACTGCCTCATCCAGCACTGCCTCAACCAACACTGCCTCAACCACCATTGCCTCACCCAGCACTGCCTCACCCACCACTGCCTCACCCAGCACTGCCTCATCCAGCACCGCCTCACCCAGCACTCCCTGATCCAGCACCGCCTCACCCAGCACTGCCTCATCCAGCACTGCCTCATTCAACACTGCCTCACCCAGCACTGCCTCATCCAGCACTGCCTCATCCAGCACTAGCTCAACCAGCACTGCCTCAACCAGCACTGCCTCACCCAGCACTGTCTCAACTTGCGCTGCCTCATCCAGCGTTGTCTCATCCAGCACTTCCTCACCCAGCACTGACTCATTCAGATCTGCCTCACCCAGCACTGCCTGACGCACCACTGCCCCATCCAGCAGTGTCTCTCCCAGCACTGCCTCATCCAGCACTGCCTCAACCCACACTGCCTCACCCAGCACTGCCTCATCCAGCACTGCCTCATCCAGCACTACCTCACCCAGCACTGCCTCATCCTGCACTGCCTGACGCAGCACTGCCTCATCCAGCACTGCCTCACCCTGCACTGCCTCATCCAGCACTGCCTCATCCAGCACTACCTCACCCAGCAGTGCCTCACCCAGCACTGCCTCACCTAGCACTTCCCCATTCAGCACTGCCTCACCCAGCACTGCTTCACCCAGCACTGCGTCACCCAGCACTGCCTCACACAGCACTTCCTCAACCTGCACTGCCTCATCTATCACCGCCTCACTCAGCACTGGCTCACCCAGCATTGCCTCAACCAGCACTGCCTCACCCTGCACTGCCTCACCCAGCACTGTCTCATCCTGCACTGCCTCACCCAGCACTGCCTCACCTAGGACTGACTCACCCAGCACTGCCTCACCTAGGAGTGACTCACCCCGCCCCGCCTCACCCAGCACTGCCTCTTCCAGCACTGCGTCAACCAGAAATGCCTTGCCCAGCACTGTCTCGCTCAGCACTTCCTCACCCACCACTGCTTCATCCAGCACTGCCTCACCCAGCACTGCCTTACCCAGCACTGCCTCATCCAGCACCGCCTCACCCAGCACTCCCTCATCCAGCACCGCCTCACCCAGCACTGCCTCATCCAGCACTGCCTCATTCAACACTGCCTCACCCAGCACTGCCTCATCCAGCACTGCCTCATCCAGCACTAGCTCAACCAGCACTGCCTCAACCAGCACTGCCTCACCCAGCACTGTCTCAACTTGCGCTGCCTCATACAGCACTGCCTCATCCAGCGTTGTCTCATCCAGCACTTCCTCACCCAGCACTGCCTCATTCAGATCTGCCTCACCCAGCACTGCCTGACGCACCACTGCCTCATCCAGCCGTGCCTCAACCAACACTGCCTCATCCAGCACTGCCTCAACCAACACTGCCTCAACCACCATTGCCTCACCCAGCACTGCCTCACCCACCACTGCCTCACCCAGCACTGCCTCATCCAGTACTGCCTCATCCAGCACTCCCACACCCAGCACTGCCTTGAGCAGCACTGCCTCATACTGCACTGCCTGACGAGCACTGCCTCATCCAGCACTGCCTCATCCAGCACTGCCTCACCCACCAGTGCCTCATTCAGCAGTGCCTCAATCAACACTGCCTCATCCAGCACCGCCTCAACCAACCGTGCCTCTTCCAGCACTGCCTCACCTAGAACCACCTCACCCAGCACTGCCTCTCCCAGCACTGCCTCTTCCAGCACTGCCCCGCTCAGCACTGCCTCACCCAGCTACACCTCACCCAGCACTGCCTCACCCAGCACTTCCTCACCTAGTACTGACTCAGCCCGCACCGCCTCACCCAGCACTGCCTCTTCCAGCACTGTCTCATCCAGCACTGCCTCACCCAGCACTGTCTCATCCTGCACTGCCTGACGCAGCACTGCCTCATCCAGCATTGCCTCATCCAGCACTGCCTCACCCACCACTGCCTCATCCAGCACTGCCTCATTCAGCACTGCCTCGTCCAGCACTGCCTCACCCAGCACTGCCTCATCCAGCACTGCCTCATCCAGCACTACCTCACCCAGCACTGTCTCATCCTGCACTGCCTGACGCAGCACTGCCTCATCCAGCACTGCCTCATCCAGCACTGCCTCACCCACCACTGCATCATCCAGCAGTGCCTCTCCCAGCACTGCCTCATTCAGCACTGCCTCACCCACCACTGCCTCATCCAGCACTGCCTCATCCAGCACTGCCTCACCCACCAGTGCCTCATTCAGCAGTGCCTCAATCAACACTGCCTCATCCAGCACCGCCTCAACCAACCGTGCCTCTTCCAGCACTGCCTCACCTAGAACCACCTCACCCAGCACTGCCTCTCCCAGCACTGCCTCTTCCAGCACTGCCCCGCTCAGCACTGCCTCACCCAGCTACACCTCACCCAGCACTGCCTCACCCAGCACTTCCTCACCTAGTACTGACTCAGCCCGCACCGCCTCACCCAGCACTGCCTCTTCCAGCACTGTCTCATCCAGCACTGCCTCACCCAGCACTGTCTCATCCTGCACTGCCTGACGCAGCACTGCCTCATCCAGCATTGCCTCATCCAGCACTGCCTCACCCACCACTGCCTCATCCAGCACTGCCTCATTCAGCACTGCCTCGTCCAGCACTGCCTCACCCAGCACTGCCTCATCCAGCACTGCCTCATCCAGCACTACCTCACCCAGCACTGTCTCATCCTGCACTGCCTGACGCAGTACTGCCTCATCCAGCACTGCCTCATCCAGCACTGCCTCACCCACCACTGCATCATCCAGCAGTGCCTCTCCCAGCACTGCCTCATTCAGCACTGCCTCACCCACCACTGCCTCACCCAGCACTGCCTCATCAAGCACTGTCTCATCCTGCACTACCTCACCCAGCACTGCCTCACCCAACACTGCCTCACCTAGCACTTCCCCATTCAGCACTGCCTTACCCAGCGCTGCCTCACCCAGCTTTTCCTCAACCTGCACTGCCTCATCTATCACCGCCTCACTCAGCACTGGCTCACCCAGCACTGCCTCAACCAGCACTGCCTCACCCAGCACTGCCTCATCCTGCACTGCCTCACCCAGCTCTGCCTCACCTAGGACTGACTCTCCCAGCACTGCCTCACCTAGGACTGACTCACCCCGCCCCGCCTCACCCAGAACTGCCTCTTCCAGCACTGCGTCAACCAGAAATGCCTTGCCCAGCACTGTCTCGCTCAGCACTTCCTCACCCACCATTGCTTCATCCAGTTCTGCCTCACCCAACACTGCCTTACCCAGCACTGCCTGACTTACCACTGCCTCATCCAGCCGTGCCTCAACCAACACTGCCTCATCGAGCACTGCCTGAACCAACACTGCCTCAACCACCATTGCCTCACCCAGCACTGCCTCACCCACCACTGCCTCACCCAGCACTGCCTCATCTAGTACTGCCTCATCCAGCACTCCCACACCCAGCACTGCCTCGAGCAGCACTGCCTCAACCTGCACTGCCTGACGAGCACTGCCTCATCCAGCACTGCCTCATCCAGCACTGCCTCACCCACCACTGCCTCATTCAGCAGTGCCTTAATCAACACTGCCTCATCCAGCACCGCCTCAACCAACCGTGCCTCTTCCAGCACTGCCTCACCCAGCACCACCTCACCCAGCACTGCCTCTCCCAGCACTGCCTCTTCCAGCACTGCCCCGCTCAGCACTGTCTCAACTTGCGCTGCCTCATGCAGCACTGCCTCATCCAGCGTTGTCTCATCCAGCACTTCCTCACCCAGCACTGCCTCATTCAGATCTGCCTCACCCAGCACTGCCTGACTTACCACTGCCTCATCCAGCCGTGCCTCAACCAACACTGCCTCATCGAGCACTGCCTGAACCAACACTGCCTCAACCACCATTGCCTCACCCAGCACTGCCTCACCCAGCACTTGCTCAACCAGCACAGCCTCGTACATCACCGCCTCATTCAGCACTGGCTCACCCATCACTGCCTCAACCAGCACTGCCTCATCCTGCACTGCCTCACCCAGCACTGCCTCCCCCAGCACTGCCTCATCCTGCACTGCCTCATCCAGCACTACCTCACCCTGCACTGCCTCACCCAGCACTGCCTCACCCAGCACTGCTTCACCCAGCACTGCCTCACCCAGCACTGCCTCACCCAGCACTGCTTCACCCAGCACTGCCTCACCCAGCACTGCCTCACCCAGCACTTGCTCAACCTGCACTGCCTCATCTATCACCGCCTCACTCAGCACTGGCTCACCCAGCATTGCCTCAACCAGCACTGCCTCACCCTGCACTGCCTCACCCAGCACTGCCTCACCCAGCACTGCCTCATCCTGCACTGCCTCACCCAGCACTGCCTCACCTAGGACTGACTCACCCAGCACTGCCTCACCTAGGACTGACTCACCCCGCCCCGCCTCACCCAGCACTGCCTCTTCCAGCACTGCGTCAACCAGAAATGCCTTGCCCAGCGCTGTCTCACTCAGCTCTTCCTCACCCACCACTGCTTCATCCAGCACTGCCTCACCCAGCACAGCCTTACCTAGCACTGCCTCATCCAGCACCGCCTCTCCCAGCACTCCCTCATCCAGCAACGCCTCACCCAGCACTGCCTCATCCAGCGCTGCCTCATCCAGCACTGCCTCACCCAGCACTAGCTCAGCCAGCACTGCCTCAACCAGCACTGCCTCACCCAGCAGTGTCTCAACTTGCGCTGCCTCATGCAGCACTGCCTCATCCAGCCCTGCCTCAACCAACACTGCCTCATCCAGCGTTGTCTCATCCAGCACTTCCTCACCCAGCACTGCCTCATTCAGATCTGCCTCACCCAGCACTGCCTGACGCACCACTGCCTCATCCAGCCCTGCCTCAACCAACACTGCCTCATCCAGAGATAAAAACAAAAAAACTGCGGATGCTGGAAATCCAAAACAAAAACAGAATTACCTGGAAAAACTCAGCAGGTCTGGCAGCATCGGCGGAGAAGAAAAGAGTTGACGTTTCGAGTCCTCATGACCCTTCGACAGAACTTGAGTTCGAGTCCAGGAAAGAGCTGAAATATAAGCTGGTTTAAGGTGTGTGTGTGGGGGGTGGAGAGATAGAGAGACAGAGAGGTGGAGGGGGTTGGTGTGGTTGTAGCGACAAACAAGCAGTGATAGAAGCAGATCATCAAAAGATGTCAACAACAATAGTACAATAGAACACATAGGTGTTAAAGTTAAAGTTGGTGATATTATCTAAACGAATGTGCTAATTAAGAATGGATGGTAGGGCACTCAAGGTATAGCTCTAGTGGGTTTTTTTTTTTATTTTATATAATGGAAATAGGTGGGAAAATGAAAATCTTTATAATTTATTGGGGAAAAAAAAAAGAAGGGGGAAACAGAAAGGGGGTGGGGATGGGGGAGGGGACTCACGACCTAAAGTTGTTGAATTCAACATTCAGTCCGGAAGGCTGTAAAGTCCCTAGTCGGAAGATGAGGTGTTGTTCCTCCAGTTTGCGTTGGGCTTCACTGGAACAATGCAGCAAGCCAAGGACAGACATGTGGGCAAGAGAGCAGGGTGGAGTGTTAAAATGGCAAGCGACAGGGAGGTTTGGGTCATTCTTGCGGACAGACCGCAGGTGTTCTGCAAAGCGGTCGCCCAGTTTACGTTTGGTCTCTCCAATGTAGAGGAGACCACATTGGGAGCAACGAATGCAGTAGACTAAGTTGGGGGAAATGCAAGTGAAATGCTGCTTCACTTGAAAGGAGTGTTTGGGTCCTTGGACGGTGAGGAGAGAGGAAGTGAAGGGGCAGGTGTTGCATCTTTTGCGTGGGCAAGGGGTTGTGCCATAGGAGGGGGTTGAGGAGTAGGGGGTGATGGAGGAGTGGACCAGGGTGTCCCGGAGGGAGCGATCCCTACGGAATGCCGATAAGGGGGGTGAAGGGAAGATGTGTTTGGTAGTGGCATCATGCTGGAGTTGGCGGAAATGGCGGAGGATGATCCTTTGAATGCGGAGGCTGGTGGGGTGATAAGTGAGGACAAGGGGGACCCTATCATGTTTCTGGGAGGGAGGAGAAGGAGTGAGGGCGGATGCGCGGGAGATGGGCCGGACACGGTTGAGGGCCCTGTCAACGACCGTGGGTGGAAAACCTCGGTTAAGGAAGAAGGAGGACATGTCAGAGGAACTGTTTTTGAATGTAGCATCATCGGAACAGATACTGCCTCATCCAGCACTGCCTGAACCAACACTGCCTCATCCTGCACTGCCTCACCCAGCACTTCCCCATTCAGCACTGCCTCACACAGCACTGCTTCACCCAGCACTGCCTCACCCAGCACTGCCTCACCCAGCACTTGCTCAACCAGCACAGCCTCGTACATCACCGCCTCATTCAGCACTGGCTCACCCATCACTGCCTCAACCAGCACTGCCTCATCCTGCACTGCCTCACCCAGCACTGCCTCCCCCAGCACTGCCTCATCCTGCACTGCCTCACCCAGCACTGCCTCACCTCGGACTGTCTCACCCCAACCCGCCTCACCCAGCACTGCCTCTTCCAGCACTGCGTCAACCAGAAAAGCCTTGCCCAGCACCGTCTCACTCAGGACTTCCTCACCCACCACTGCCTCAACCACCATTGCCTCAACCACCATTGCCTCACCCAGCACTGGCTCACCCACCACTGCCTCACCCAGCACTGCCTCATCCAGTACTGCCTCATCCAGCACTCCCACACCCAGCACTGCCTCGAGCAGCACTGCCTCATCCTGCACTGCCTGACGAGCACTGCCTCATCCAGCACTGCCTCATCCAGCACTGCCTCACCCACCACTGCCTCATTCAGCTGTGCCTCAATCAACACTGCCTCATCCAGCACCGCCTCAACCAACCGTGCCTCTTCCAGCACTGCCTCACCCAGCACCACCTCACCCAACACTGCCTCTCCCAGCACTGCCTCTTCCAGCACTGCCTCACCCAGCACTTCCTCACCTAGTACTGACTCAGCCCGCACCGCCTCACCCAGCACTGCCTCTTCCAGCACTGTCTCATCCAGCACTGCCTCACCCAGCACTGCCTCATCCTGCACTGCCTGACGCAGCACTGCCTCATCCAGCATTGCCTCATCCAGCACTGCCTCACCCACCACTGCCTCATCCAGCAGTGCCTCTCCCAGCACTGCCTCTTTCAGCACTGCCTCGTCCAGCACTGCCTCACCCAGCACTGCCTCATCCAGCACTGCCTCATCCAGCACTACCTCACCCAGCACTGCCTCATCCTGCACTGCCTGACGCAGCACTGCCTCATCCAGCACTGCCTCATCCATCACTGCCTCACTCACCACTGCATCATCCAGCAGTGCCTCTCGCAGCACTGCCTCATTCAGACTGCCTCACCCACCACTGCCTCACCCAGCACTGCCTCATCCAGCACTGCCTCATCCAGCACTACCTCACCCAGCACTGCCTCACCCAGCACTGCCTCATCCAGCACTGCCTCATCCAGCACTACCTCACCCTGCACTGCCTCACCCAGCACTGCCTCACCCAGCACTGCTTCACCCAGCACTGCCTCACCCAGCACTGCCTCACCCAGCACTGCTTCACCCAGCACTGCCTCACCCAGCACTGCCTCACCCAGCACTTGCTCAACCTGCACTGCCTCATCTATCACCGCCTCACTCAGCACTGGCTCACCCAGCATTGCCTCAACCAGCACTGCCTCACCCTGCACTGCCTCACCCAGCACTGCCTCACCCAGCACTGCCTCATCCTGCACTGCCTCACCCAGCACTGCCTCACCTAGGACTGACTCACCCAGCACTGCCTCACCTAGGACTGACTCACCCCGCCCCGCCTCACCCAGCACTGCCTCTTCCAGCACTGCGTCAACCAGAAATGCCTTGCCCAGCGCTGTCTCACTCAGCTCTTCCTCACCCACCACTGCTTCATCCAGCACTGCCTCACCCAGCACAGCCTTACCCAGCACTGCCTCATCCAGCACCGCCTCACCCAGCACTCCCTCATCCAGCAACGCCTCACCCAGCACTGCCTCATCCAGCACTGCCTCATCCAGCACTGCCTCACCCAGCACTAGCTCAGCCAGCACTGCCTCAACCAGCACTGCCTCACCCAGCAGTGTCTCAACTTGCGCTGCCTCATGCAGCACTGCCTCATCCAGCCCTGCCTCAACCAACACTGCCTCATCCAGCGTTGTCTCATCCAGCACTTCCTCACCCAGCACTGCCTCATTCAGATCTGCCTCACCCAGCACTGCCTGACGCACCACTGCCTCATCCAGCCCTGCCTCAACCAACACTGCCTCATCCAGCACTGCCTGAACCAACACTGCCTCATCCTGCACTGCCTCACCCAGCACTTCCCCATTCAGCACTGCCTCACACAGCACTGCTTCACCCAGCACTGCCTCACCCAGCACTGCCTCACCCAGCACTTGCTCAACCAGCACAGCCTCATACATCACCGCCTCATTCAGCACTGGCTCACCCATCACTGCCTCAACCAGCACTGCCTCATCCTGCACTGCCTCACCCAGCACTGCCTCCCCCAGCACTGCCTCATCCTGCACTGCCTCACCCAGCACTGCCTCACCTCGGACTGTCTCACCCCAACCCGCCTCACCCAGCACTGCCTCTTCCAGCACTGCGTCAACCAGAAAAGCCTTGCCCAGCACCGTCTCACTCAGGACTTCCTCACCCACCACTGACTCAACCACCATTGCCTCAACCACCATTGCCTCACCCAGCACTGGCTCACCCACCACTGCCTCACCCAGCACTGCCTCATCCAGTACTGCCTCATCCAGCACTCCCACACCCAGCACTGCCTCGAGCAGCACTGCCTCATCCTGCACTGCCTGACGAGCACTGCCTCATCCAGCACTGCCTCATCCAGCACTGCCTCACCCACCACTGCCTCATTCAGCTGTGCCTCAATCAACACTGCCTCATCCAGCACCGCCTCAACCAACCGTGCCTCTTCCAGCACTGCCTCACCCAGCACCACCTCACCCAACACTGCCTCTCCCAGCACTGCCTCTTCCAGCACTGCCTCACCCAGCACTTCCTCACCTAGTACTGACTCAGCCCGCACCGCCTCACCCAGCACTGCCTCTTCCAGCACTGTCTCATCCAGCACTGCCTCACCCAGCACTGCCTCATCCTGCACTGCCTGACGCAGCACCGCCTCATCCAGCATTGCCTCATCCAGCACTGCCTCACCCACCACTGCCTCATCCAGCAGTGCCTCTCCCAGCACTGCCTCTTTCAGCACTGCCTCGTCCAGCACTGCCTCACCCAGCACTGCCTCATCCAGCACTGCCTCATCCAGCACTACCTCACCCAGCACTGCCTCATCCTGCACTGCCTGACGCAGCACTGCCTCATCCAGCACTGCCTCATCCATCACTGCCTCACTCACCACTGCATCATCCAGCAGTGCCTCTCCCAGCACTGCCTCATTCAGACTGCCTCACCCAGCACTGCCTCACCCAGCACTGCCTCACCCAGCACTGCCTCATCCAGCACTACCTCACCCAGCACTGCCTCACCCAGCACTGCCTCACCTTGCACTTCCCCATTCAGCACTGCCTCACCCAGCACTGCTTCACCCAGCACTGCCTCACCCAGCACTGCCTGACCCAACGCTTCCTCAACCTGCACTGCCTCATCTATCAACGCCTCACTCAGCACTTGCTCACCCAGCATTGCCTCAACCAGCAGTGCCTCACCCAGCACTGCCTCATCCAGCACTACCTCACCCAGCACTGCCTCACCCAGCACTGCCTCACCTTGCATTCCCCATTCAGCACTGCCTCACCCAGCACTGCTTCACCCAGCACTGCCTCACCCAGCACTGCCTCACCCAGCGCTTCCTCAACCTGCACTGCCTCATCTATCACCGCCTCACTCAGCACTAGCTCACCCAGCATTGCCTCACCCAGCACTGCTTCACCCAGCACTGCCTCACCCAGCACTGCCTGACCCAGCGCTTCCTCAACCTGCACTGCCTCATCTATCACCGCCTCACTCAGCACTTGCTCACCCAGCATTGCCTCAACCAACAGTGCCTCACCCAGCACTGCCTCATCCAGCACTACCTCACCCAGCACTGCCTCACCCAGCACTGCCTCACCTTGCACTTCCCCATTCAGCACTGCCTCACCCAGCACTGCTTCACCCAGCACTGCCTCACCCAGCACTGCCTCACCCAGCGCTTCCTCAACCTGCACTGCCTCATCTATCACCGCCTCACTCAGCACTAGCTCACCCAGCATTGCCTCAACCAGCACTGCCTCACCCTGCACTGCCTCACCCACCACTGCCTCACCTAGGACTGACTCACCCCGCACTGCCTCACCTAGGACTGACTCACCCTGCCCCGCCTCACCCAGCACTGCCTCTTCCAGCACTGCGTCAACCAGAAATGCCTTGCCCAGCACTGTCTCGCTCAGCACTTCCTCACCCACCACTGCTTCATCCAGCACTGCCTCACCCAGCATAGCCTTACCCAGCACTGCCTCATCCAGCACCGCCTCACCCAGCACTCCCTTTTCCAGCACCGCCTCACCCATCACAGCCTCATCCAGCACTGCCTTACCCAGCACTGCCTCATCCAGCACTGCCTCACCCAGCACTGCCTCACCCAGCACTGCCTCACCCAGCACTGCCTCATCCAGCACCGCCTCACCCAGCCCTGCCTCATCCAGCATTGCCTCATCCTGCTCTGCCTCATCCAGCACTAGCTCAAACAGCACTGCCTCACCCAGCACTGTCTCAACTTGCGCTACCTCATGCAGCACTGCCACATCCATCGTTGTCTCATCCAGCACTTCCTCACCCTGCACTACCTCGTTCAGAACTGCTTCACCCAGCACCGCCTCACCCAGCACTGCCTCTCCCAGCACTGCCTCTTCCAGCACCACCTCACCCAGCACCACCTCACCCAGCACTGCCTCTCCCAGCACTGCCTTTTCCAGCACTGCCCGCTCAGCACTGCCTCACCCAGCACCACCTCACCCAGCACTGCCTCTCCCAGCACTGCCTTTTCCAGCACTGCCCGCTCAGCACTGCCTCACCCAGCACTTCCTCACCTAGGACTGACTCAGCCCGCACCGCCTCACCCAGCACTACCTCATCTAGCAGTGCCTCACCCAGCACTGCCTCATCCTGCAATGCCTGACGCAGCACTTCCTCACCTAGGACTGACTCAGCCCGCACCGCCTCACCCAGCACTGCCTCATCCAGCACTGCCTCATCCAGCACTGCCTCATCCAGCACTGCCTCACCCACCACTGCATCATCCAGCAGTGGCTCTCCAAGCACTGCCTCATTCAGCAATGCCTCACTCACCACTGCCTCACCCAGCACTGCCTCATCCAGCACTGCCTCATCCAGCACTACCTCACCCAGCACTGCCTCACCCAGCACTGCCTCATCCAGCACTGCCTCATCCAGCACTACCTCACCCAGCACTGCCTCACCCAGCACTGCCTCACCCAGCACTGCTTCACCCAGCACTGCCTCACCCAGCACTGCCTCACCCAGCACTGCTTCACCCAGCACTGCCTCACCCAGCACTTGCTCAACCTGCACTGCCTCATCTATCACCGCCTCACTCTGCACTGGCTCACCCAGCATTGCCTCAACCAGCACTGCCTCACCCTGCACTGCCTCTTCCAGCACTGCGTCAACCAGAAATGCCTTGCCCAGTGCTGTCTCACTCAGCTCTTCCTCACCCACCACTGCTTCATCCAGCACTGCCTCACCCAGCACAGCCTTACCCAGCACTGCCTCATCCAGCACCGCCTCACCCAGCACTCCCTCATCCAGCAACGCCTCACCCAGCACTGCCTTATCCAGCACTGCCTCATCCAGCACTGCCTCACCCAGCACTAGCTCAGCCAGCACTGCCTCAACCAGCACTGCCTCACCCAGCAGTGTCTCAACTTGCGCTGCCTCATGCAGCACTGCCTCATCCAGCCCTGCCTCAACCAACACTGCCTCATCCAGCATTGTCTCATCCAGCACTTCCTCACCCAGCACTGCCTCATTCAGATCTGCCTCACCCAGCACTGCCTGACACACCACTGCCTCATCCAGCCCTGCCTCAACAAACACTGCCTCATCCAGCACTGCCTGAACCAACACTGCCTCATCCTGCACTGCCTCACCCAGCACTTCCCCATTCAGCACTGCCTCACACAGCACTGCTTCACCCAGCACTGCCTCCCCCAGCACTGCCTCATCCTGCACTGCCTCACCCAGCACTGCCTCACCTCGGACTGTCTCACCCCAACCCGCCTCACCCAGCACTGCCTCTTCCAGCACTGCGTCAACCAGAAAAGCCTTGCCCAGCACCGTCTCACTCAGGACTTCCTCACCCACCACTGCCTCAACCACCATTGCCTCAACCACCATTGCCTCACCCAGCACTGGCTCACCCACCACTGCCTCACCCAGCACTGCCTCATCCAGTACTGCCTCATCCAGCACTCCCACACCCAGCACTGCCTCGAGCAGCACTGCCTCATCCTGCACTGCCTGACGAGCACTGCCTCATCCAGCACTGCCTCATCCAGCACTGCCTCACCCACCACTGCCTCATTCAGCTGTGCCTCAATCAACACTGCCTCATCCAGCACCGCCTCAACCAACCGTGCCTCTTCCAGCACTGCCTCACCCAGCACCACCTCACCCAACACTGCCTCTCCCAGCACTGCCTCTTCCAGCACTGCCTCACCCAGCACTTCCTCACCTAGTACTGACTCAGCCCGCACCGCCTCACCCAGCACTGCCTCTTCCAGCACTGTCTCATCCAGCACTGCCTCACCCAGCACTGCCTCATCCTGCACTGCCTGACGCAGCACTGCCTCATCCAGCATTGCCTCATCCAGCACTGCCTCACCCACCACTGCCTCATCCAGCAGTGCCTCTCCCAGCACTGCCTCTTTCAGCACTGCCTCGTCCAGCACTGCCTCACCCAGCACTGCCTCATCCAGCACTGCCTCATCCAGCACTACCTCACCCAGCACTGCCTCATCCTGCACTGCCTGACGCAGCACTGCCTCATCCAGCACTGCCTCATCCATCACTGCCTCACTTACCACTGCATCATCCAGCAGTGCCTCTCCCAGCACTGCCTCATTCAGACTGCCTCACCCACCACTGCCTCACCCAGCACTGCCTCATCCAGCACTGCCTCATCCAGCACTACCTCACCCAGCACTGCCTCACCCAGCACTGCCTCATCCAGCACTGCCTCATCCAGCACTACCTCACCCTGCACTGCCTCACCCAGCACTGCCTCACCCAGCACTGCTTCACCCAGCACTGCCTCACCCAGCACTGCCTCACCCAGCACTGCCTCACCCAGCACTGCCTCACCCAGCACTTGCTCAACCTGCACTGCCTCATCTATCACCGCCTCACTCAGCACTGGCTCACCCAGCATTTCCTCAACCTGCACTGCCTCATCTATCACCGCCTCACTCTGCACTGGCTCACCCAGCATTGCCTCAACCAGCACTGCCTCACCCTGCACTGCCTCTTCCAGCACTGCGTCAACCAGAAATGCCTTGCCCAGTGCTGTCTCACTCAGCTCTTCCTCACCCACCACTGCTTCATCCAGCACTGCCTCACCCAGCACAGCCTTACCCAGCACTGCCTCATCCAGCACCGCCTCACCCAGCACTCCCTCATCCAGCAACGCCTCACCCAGCACTGCCTTATCCAGCACTGCCTCATCCAGCACTGCCTCACCCAGCACTAGCTCAGCCAGCACTGCCTCAACCAGCACTGCCTCACCCAGCAGTGTCTCAACTTGCGCTGCCTCATGCAGCACTGCCTCATCCAGCCCTGCCTCAACCAACACTGCCTCATCCAGCATTGTCTCATCCAGCACTTCCTCACCCAGCACTGCCTCATTCAGATCTGCCTCACCCAGCACTGCCTGACACACCACTGCCTCATCCAGCCCTGCCTCAACAAACACTGCCTCATCCAGCACTGCCTGAACCAACACTGCCTCATCCTGCACTGCCTCACCCAGCACTTCCCCATTCAGCACTGCCTCACACAGCACTGCTTCACCCAGCACTGCCTCCCCCAGCACTGCCTCATCCTGCACTGCCTCACCCAGCACTGCCTCACCGCGGACTGTCTCACCCCAACCCGCCTCACCCAGCACTGCCTCTTCCAGCACTGCGTCAACCAGAAAAGCCTTGCCCAGCACCGTCTCACTCAGGACTTCCTCACCCACCACTGCCTCAACCACCATTGCCTCAACCACCATTGCCTCACCCAGCACTGGCTCACCCACCACTGCCTCACCCAGCACTGCCTCATCCAGTACTGCCTCATCCAGCACTCCCACACCCAGCACTGCCGCGAGCAGCTCTGCCTCATCCTGCACTGCCTGACGAGCACTGCCTCATCCAGCACTGCCTCATCCAGCACTGCCTCACCCACCACTGCCTCATTCAGCTGTGCCTCAATCAACACTGCCTCATCCAGCACCGCCTCAACCAACCGTGCCTCTTCCAGCACTGCCTCACCCAGCACCACCTCACCCAACACTGCCTCTCCCAGCACTGCCTCTTCCAGCACTGCCTCACCCAGCACTTCCTCACCTAGTACTGACTCAGCCCGCACCGCCTCACCCAGCACTGCCTCTTCCAGCACTGTCTCATCCAGCACTGCCTCACCCAGCACTGCCTCATCCTGCACTGCCTGAAGCAGCACTGCCTCATCCAGCATTGCCTCATCCAGCACTGCCTCACCCACCACTGCCTCATCCAGCAGTGCCTCTCCCAGTACTGCCTCTTTCAGCACTGCCTCGTCCAGCACTGCCTCACCCAGCACTGCCTCATCCAGCACTGCCTCATCCAGCACTACCTCACCCAGCACTGCCTCATCCTGCACTGCCTGATGCAGCACTGCCTCATCCAGCACTGCCTCATCCATCACTGCCTCACTCACCACTGCATCATCCAGCAGTGCCTCTCCCAGCACTGCCTCATTCAGACTGCCTCACCCACCACTGCCTCACCCAGCACTGCCTCATCCAGCACTGCCTCATCCAGCACTACCTCACCCAGCACTGCCTCACCCAGCACTGCCTCATCCAGCACTGCCTCATCCAGCACTACCTCACCCTGCACTGCATCACCCAGCACTGCCTCACCCAGCACTGCTTCACCCAGCACTGCCTCACCCAGCACTGCCTCACCCAGCACTGCTTCACCCAGCACTGCCTCACCCAGCACTGCCTCACCCAGCACTTGCTCAACCTGCACTGCCTCATCTATCACCGCCTCACTCAGCACTGGCTCACCCAGCATTGCCTCAACCAGCACTGCCTCACCCTGCACTGCCTCACCCAGCACTGCCTCACCCAGCACTGCCTCATCCTGCACTGCCTCACCCAGCACTGCCTCACCTAGGACTGACTCACCCAGCACTGCCTCACCTAGGACTGACTCACCCCGCCCCGCCTCACCCAGCACTGCCTCTTCCAGCACTGCGTCAACCAGAAATGCCTTGCCCAGCGCTGTCTCACTCAGCTCTTCCTCACCCACCACTGCTTCATCCAGCACTGCCTCACCCAGCACAGCCTTACCCAGCACTGCCTCATCCAGCACCGCCTCACCCAGCACTCCCTCATCCAGCAACGCCTCACCCAGCACTGCCTCATCCAGCACTGCCTCATCCAGCACTGCCTCACCCAGCACTAGCTCAGCCAGCACTGCCTCAACCAGCACTGCCTCACCCAGCAGTGTCTCAACTTGCGCTGCCTCATGCAGCACTGCCTCATCCAGCCCTGCCTCAACCAACACTGCCTCATCCAGCGTTGTCTCATCCAGCACTTCCTCACCCAGCACTGCCTCATTCAGATCTGCCTCACCCAGCACTGCCTGACGCACCACTGCCTCATCCAGCCCTGCCTCAACCAACACTGCCTCATCCAGCACTGCCTGAACCAACACTGCCTCATCCTGCACTGCCTCACCCAGCACTTCCCCATTCAGCACTGCCTCACACAGCACTGCTTCACCCAGCACTGCCTCACCCAGCACTGCCTCACCCAGCACTTGCTCAACCAGCACAGCCTCATACATCACCGCCTCATTCAGCACTGGCTCACCCATCACTGCCTCAACCAGCACTGCCTCATCCTGCACTGCCTCACCCAGCACTGCCTCCCCCAGCACTGCCTCATCCTGCACTGCCTCACCCAGCACTGCCTCACCTCGGACTGTCTCACCCCAACCCGCCTCACCCAGCACTGCCTCTTCCAGCACTGCGTCAACCAGAAAAGCCTTGCCCAGCACCGTCTCACTCAGGACTTCCTCACCCACCACTGCCTCAACCACCATTGCCTCAACCACCATTGCCTCACCCAGCACTGGCTCACCCACCACTGCCTCACCCAGCACTGCCTCATCCAGTACTGCCTCATCCAGCACTCCCACACCCAGCACTGCCTCGAGCAGCACTGCCTCATCCTGCACTGCCTGACGAGCACTGCCTCATCCAGCACTGCCTCATCCAGCAATGCCTCACCCACCACTGCCTCATTCAGCTGTGCCTCAATCAACACTGCCTCATCCAGCACCGCCTCAACCAACCGTGCCTCTTCCAGCACTGCCTCACCCAGCACCACCTCACCCAACACTGCCTCTCCCAGCACTGCCTCTTCCAGCACTGCCTCACCCAGCACTTCCTCACCTAGTACTGACTCAGCCCGCACCGCCTCACCCAGCACTGCCTCTTCCAGCACTATCTCATCCAGCACTGCCTCACCCAGCACTGCCTCATCCTGCACTGCCTGACGCAGCACTGCCTCATCCAGCATTGCCTCATCCAGCACTGCCTCACCCACCACTGCCTCATCCAGCAGTGCCTCTCCCAGCACTGCCTCTTTCAGCACTGCCTCGTCCAGCACTGCCTCACCCAGCACTGCCTCATCCAGCACTGCCTCATCCAGCACTACCTCACCCAGCACTGCCTCATCCTGCACTGCCTGACGCAGCACTGCCTCATCCAGCACTGCCTCATCCATCACTGCCTCACTCACCACTGCATCATCCAGCAGTGCCCCTCCCAGCACTGCCTCATTCAGACTGCCTCACCCACCACTGCCTCACCCAGCACTGCCTCACCCAGCACTGTCTCATCCAGCACTACCTCACCCAGCACTGCCTCATCCAGCAATGCCTCACCTTGCACTTCCCCATTCAGCACTGCCTCACCCAGCACTGCTTCACCCAGCACTGCCTCACCCAGCACTGCCTGACCCAGCGCTTCCTCAACCTGCACTGCCTCATCTATCACCGCCTCACTCAGCACTTGCTCACCCAGCATTGCCTCAACCAGCAGTGCCTCACCCAGCACTGCCTCATCCAGCACTACCTCACCCAGCACTGCCTCACCCAGCACTGCCTCACCTTGCATTCCCCATTCAGCACTGCCTCACCCAGCACTGCTTCACCCAGCACTGCCTCACCCAGCACTGCCTCACCCAGCGCTTCCTCAACCTGCACTGCCTCATCTATCACCGCCTCACTCAGCACTAGCTCACCCAGCATTGCCTCACCCAGCACTGCTTCACCCAGCACTGCCTCACCCAGCACTGCCTGACCCAGCGCTTCCTCAACCTGCACTGCCTCATCTATCACCGCCTCACTCAGCACTTGCTCACCCAGCATTGCCTCAACCAGCAGTGCCTCACCCAGCACTGCCTCATCCAGCACTACCTCACCCAGCACTGCCTCACCCAGCACTGCCTCACCTTGCACTTCCCCATTCAGCACTGCCTCACCCAGCACTGCTTCACCCAGCACTGTCTCACCCAGCACTGCCTCACCCAGCGCTTCCTCAACCTGCACTGCCTCATCTATCACCGCCTCACTCAGCACTAGCTCACCCAGCATTTCCTCAACCAGCACTGCCTCACCCTGCACTGCCTCACCCACCACTGCCTCACCTAGGACTGACTCACCCCGCACTGCCTCACCTAGGACTGACTCACCCTGCCCCGCCTCACCCAGCACTGCCTCTTCCAGCACTTCGTCAACCAGAAATGCCTTGCCCAGCACTGTCTCGCTCAGCACTTCCTCACCCACCACTGCTTCATCCAGCACTGCCTCACCCAGCACAGCCTTACCCAGCACTGCCTCATCCAGCACCGCCTCACCCAGCACTCCCTTTTCCAGCACCGCCTCACCCATCACAGCCTCATCCAGCACTGCCTTACCCAGCACTGCCTCATCCAGCACTGCCTCACCCAGCACTGCCTCACCCAGCACTGCCTCACCCAGCACTGCCTCATCCAGCACCGCCTCACCCAGCCCTGCCTCATGCAGCATTGCCTCATCCTGCTCTGCCTCATCCAGCACTAGCTCAAACAGCACTGCCTCACCCAGCACTGTCTCAACTTGCGCTACCTCATGCAGCACTGCCACATCCATCGTTGTCTCATCCAGCACTTCCTCACCCTGCACTACCTCGTTCAGAACTGCTTCACCCAGCACCGCCTCACCCAGCACTGCCTCTCCCAGCACTGCCTCTTCCAGCACCACCTCACCCAGCACCACCTCACCCAGCACTGCCTCTCCCAGCACTGCCTTTTCCAGCACTGCCCGCTCAGCACTGCCTCACCCAGCACCACCTCACCCAGCACTGCCTCTCCCAGCACTGCCTTTTCCAGCACTGCCCGCTCAGCACTGCCTCACCCAGCACTTCCTCACCTAGGACTGACTCAGCCCGCACCGCCTCACCCAGCACTACCTCATCCTGCACTGCCTGACGCAGCACTTCCTCACCTAGGACTGACTCAGCCCGCACCGCCTCACCCAGCACTGCCTCATCCAGCACTGCCTCATCCAGCACTGCCTCATCCAGCACTGCCTCACCCACCACTGCATCATCCAGCAGTGGCTCTCCAAGCACTGCCTCATTCAGCAATGCCTCACCCACCACTGCCTCACCCAGCACTGCCTCATCCAGCACTGCCTCATCCAGCACTACCTCACCCAGCACTGCCTCACCCAGCACTGCCTCATCCAGCACTGCCTCATCCAGCACTACCTCACCCAGCACTGCCTCACCCAGCACTGCCTCACCCAGCACTGCTTCACCCAGCACTGCCTCACCCAGCACTGCCTCACCCAGCACTGCTTCACCCAGCACTGCCTCACCCAGCACTTGCTCAACCTGCACTGCCTCATCTATCACCGCCTCACTCTGCACTGGCTCACCCAGCATTGCCTCAACCAGCACTGCCTCACCCTGCACTGCCTCTTCCAGCACTGCGTCAACCAGAAATGCCTTGCCCAGTGCTGTCTCACTCAGCTCTTCCTCACCCACCACTGCTTCATCCAGCACTGCCTCACCCAGCACAGCCTTACCCAGCACTGCCTCATCCAGCACCGCCTCACCCAGCACTCCCTCATCCAGCAACGCCTCACCCAGCACTGCCTTATCCAGCACTGCCTCATCTAGCACTGCCTCACCCAGCACTAGCTCAGCCAGCACTGCCTCAACCAGCACTGCCTCACCCAGCAGTGTCTCAACTTGCGCTGCCTCATGCAGCACTGCCTCATCCAGCCCTGCCTCAACCAACACTGCCTCATCCAGCATTGTCTCATCCAGCACTTCCTCACCCAGCACTGCCTCATTCAGATCTGCCTCACCCAGCACTGCCTGACACACCACTGCCTCATCCAGCCCTGCCTCAACCAACACTGCCTCATCCAGCACTGCCTGAACCAACACTGCCTCATCCTGCACAGCCTCACCCAGCACTTCCCCATTCAGCACTGCCTCACACAGCACTGCTTCACCCAGCACTGCCTCACCCAGCACTTCCTCAACCAGCACAGCCTCATCCATCACTGCCTCACCCAGCACTGCCTCATCCTGCACTTCCTCACCCAGCACTGCCTCATCCTGCACTGCCTCACCCAGCACTTCCTCAACCAGCACTGCCTCATCCATCACCGCCTCACCCAGCACTGGCTCACCCAGCACTGCCTCATGCAGTACTGCCTCAACCAGAATGGCCTCATCCTGCACTGCCTCACCCAGCACTGCCTCACCTTGCACTTCCCCATTCAGCACTGCCTCACCCAGCACTGCTTCACCCAGCACTGCCTCACCCAGCACTGCCTCACCCAGCGCTTCCTCAACCTGCACTGCCTCCTCTATCACCGCCTCACTCAGCACTAGCTCACCCAGCATTGCCTCAACCAGCACTGCCTCACCCTGCACTGCCTCACCCACCACTGCCTCACCTAGGACTGACTCACCCAGCACTGCCTCACCTAGGACTGACTCACCCTGCCCCGCCTCACCCAGCACTGCCTCTTCCAGCACTGCGTCAACCAGAAATGCCTTGCCCAGCACTGTCTCGCTCAGCACTTCCTCACCCACCACTGCTTCATCCAGCACTGCCTCACCCAGCACAGCCTTACCCAGCACTGCCTCATCCAGCACCGCCTCACCCAGCACTCCCTTTTCCAGCACCGCCTCACCCATCACAGCCTCATCCAGCACTGCCTTACCCAGCACTGCCTCATCCAGCACTGCCTCACCCAGCACTGCCTCACCCAGCACTGCCTCACCCAGCACTGCCTCATCCAGCACCGCCTCACCCAGCCCTGCCTCATCCAGCATTGCCTCATCCTGCTCTGCCTCATCCAGCACTAGCTCAAACAGCACTGCCTCACCCAGCACTGTCTCAACTTGCGCTACCTCATGCAGCACTGCCACATCCATCGTTGTCTCATCCAGCACTTCCTCACCCTGCACTACCTCGTTCAGAACTGCTTCACCCAGCACCGCCTCACCCAGCACTGCCTCTCCCAGCACTGCCTCTTCCAGCACCACCTCACCCAGCACCACCTCACCCAGCACTGCCTCTCCCAGCACTGCCTTTTCCAGCACTGCCCGCTCAGCACTGCCTCACCCAGCACCACCTCACCCAGCACTGCCTCTCCCAGCACTGCCTTTTCCAGCACTGCCCGCTCAGCACTGCCTCACCCAGCACTTCCTCACCTAGGACTGACTCAGCCCGCACCGCCTCACCCAGCACTACCTCATCTAGCAGTGCCTCACCCAGCACTGCCTCATCCTGCACTGCCTGACGCAGCACTTCCTCACCTAGGACTGACTCAGCCCGCACCGCCTCACCCAGCACTGCCTCATCCAGCACTGCCTCATCCAGCACTGCCTCATCCAGCACTGCCTCACCCACCACTGCATCATCCAGCAGTGGCTCTCCAAGCACTGCCTCATTCAGCAATGCCTCACCCACCACTGCCTCACCCAGCACTGCCTCATCCAGCACTGCCTCATCCAGCACTACCTCACCCAGCACTGCCTCATCCAGCACTGCCTCATCCAGCACTGCCTCATCCAGCACTACCTCACCCAGCACTGCCTCACCCAGCACTGCCTCACCCAGCACTGCTTCACCCAGCACTGCCTCACCCAGCACTGCCTCACCCAGCACTTCTTCACCCAGCACTGCCTCACCCAGCACTTGCTCAACCTGCACTGCCTCATCTATCACCGCCTCACTCTGCACTGGCTCACCCAGCATTGCCTCAACCAGCACTGCCTCACCCTGCACTGCCTCTTCCAGCACTGCGTCAACCAGAAATGCCTTGCCCAGTGCTGTCTCACTCAGCTCTTCCTCACCCACCACTGCTTCATCCAGCATTGCCTCACCCAGCACAGCCTTACCCAGCACTGCCTCATCCAGCACCGCCTCACCCAGCACTCCCTCATCCAGCAACGCCTCACCCAGCACTGCCTTATCCAGCACTGCCTCATCCAGCACTGCCTCACCCAGCACTAGCTCAGCCAGCACTGCCTCAACCAGCACTGCCTCACCCAGCAGTGTCTCAACTTGCGCTGCCTCATGCAGCACTGCCTCATCCAGCCCTGCCTCAACCAACACTGCCTCATCCAGCATTGTCTCATCCAGCACTTCCTCACCCAGCACTGCCTCATTCAGATCTGCCTCACCCAGCACTGCCTGACGCACCACTGCCTCATCCAGCCCTGCCTCAACCAACACTGCCTCATCCAGCACTGCCTGAACCAACACTGCCTCATCCTGCACTGCCTCACCCAGCACTTCCCCATTCAGCACTGCCTCACACAGCACTGCTTCACCCAGCACTGCCTCACCCAGCACTGCCTCACCCAGCACTTGCTCAACCAGCACAGCCTCATACATCACCGCCTCATTCAGCACTGGCTCACCCATCACTGCCTCAACCAGCACTGCCTCATCCTGCACTGCCTCACCCAGCACTGCCTCCCCCAGCACTGCCTCATCCTGCACTGCCTCACCCAGCACTGCCTCACCTAGGACTGTCTCACCCCAACCCGCCTCACCCAGCACTGCCTCTTCCAGCACTGAGTCAACCAGAAAAGCCTTGCCCAGCACCGTCTCACTCAGCGCTTCCTCACCCACCACTGCCTCAACCACCATTGCCTCACCCAGCACTGGCTCACCCACCACTGCCTCACCCAGCACTGCCTCATCGAGTACTGCCTCATCCAGCACTCCCACACCCAGCACTGCCTCGAGCAGCACTGCCTCATCCTGCACTGCCTGACGAGCACTGCCTCATCCAGCACTGCCTCATCCAGCACTGCCTCACCCACCACTGCCTCATTCAGCAGTGCCTCAATCAACACTGCCTCATCCAGCACCGCCTCAACCAACCGTGCCTCTTCCAGCACCGCCTCACCCAGCACCACCTCACTCAGCACTGCCTCTCCCAGCACTGCCTCTTCCAGCACTGCCCCGCTCAGCAATGCCTCACCCAGCACCACCTCACCCAGCACTGCCTCACCCAGCACTTCCTCACCTAGGACTGACTCAGCCCGCACCGCCTCACCCAGCACTGCCTCTTCCAGCACTGTCTCATCCAGCACTGCCTCACCCAGCACTGCCTCTTCCTGCATCCTGCACTGTCTGACACAGCACTGCCTCATCCAGCATTGCCTCATCCAGCACTGCCTCACCCACCACTGCCTCATCCAGCAGTGCTTCTCCCAGCACTGCCTCATTCAGCACTGCCTCGTCCAGCAATGCCTCACCCAGCACTGCCTCATCCAGCACTGCCTCATCCAGCACTACCTCACCCAGCATTGCCTCATCCTGCACTGCCTGACGCAGCACTGCCTCATCCAGCACTGCCTCATCCAGCACTGCCTCTCCCACCACTGCATCATACAGCAGTGCCTCTCCCAGCACTGCCTCATTCAGCACTGCCTCACCCACCACGGCCTCACCCAGCACTGCCTCATCCAGCACTGCCTCATCCAGCACTACCTCACCCAGCACTGCCTCACCCAGCACTGCCTCACCTAGCACTTCCCCATTCAGCACTGCCTCACCCAGCACTGCTTCACCCAGCACTGCGTCACCCAGCATTGCCTCACCCAGCCCTTCCTCAACCTGAACAGCCTCATCTATCACCGCCTCACTCAGCACTGGCTCACCCAGCATTGCCTCAACCAGCACTGCCTCACCCTGCACTGCCTCACCCTGCACTGCCTCACCCTGCACTGCCTCACCCAGCACTGCCTCATGCAGTACTGCCTCAACCAGCACGGCCTCATCCTGCACTGCCTCACCCCGCACCGCCTCACCCAGCACTGCCTCTTCCAGCACTGCGTCAACCAGAAATGCCTTGCCCAGCACAGTCTCACTCAGCACTTCCTCACCCACCACTGCCTCGACCACCATTGCCTCACCCAGTACTGCCTCATCCATCACTCCCTCACCCAGCACTGCCTCGAACAGCACTGCCTCATCCTGCACTGCCTGACGCAGCACTGCCTCATCCAGCACTGCCTCGTCCAGCACTGCCTCACCCAGCACTGCCTCATCCAGCACTGCCTCATCCAGCACTACCTCACCCAGCACTGCCTCATCCTGCACTGCCTAACGCAGCACTGCCTCATCCAGCACTGCCTCATCCATCACTGCCTCACCCACCACTGCATCATCCAGCAGTGCCTCTCACAGCACTGCCTCATTCAGCACTGCCTCACCCACCACTGCCTCACCCACCACTGCCTCACCCAGCACTGCCTCATCCAGCACTGCCTCATCCAGCACTACCTCACCCAGCACTGCCTCACCCAGCACTGCCTCACCTAGCACTTCCTCACTCAGCGCTTCCTCAACCTGCACTGCCTCATCTATCACTGCCTCACTCAGCACTGGCTCACCCAGCATTGCCTCAACCAGCACTGCCTCACCCTGCACTGCCTCACCCAGCACTGCCGCACCTAGGACTGACTCACCCAGCACTGCCTCACCTAGGACTGACTCACCCCGCCCCGCCTCACCCAGCACTGCCTCTTCCAGCACTGCGTCAACCAGAAATGCCTTGCCCAGCACTGTCTCGCTCAGCACTTCCTCACCCACCACTGCTTCATCCAGCACTGCCTCACCCAGCACAGCCTTACCCAGCACTGCCTCATCCAGCACCGCCTCACCCAGCACTTCCTCTTCCAGCACCGCCTCACCCATCACTGCCTCATCCAGCACTGCCTCATCCAGCACTGCCTCACCCAGCACTGCCTCATCCAGCGCTGCCTCATCCAGCACTAGCTCAACCAGCACTGCCTCAACCAGCACTGCCTCACCCAGCACTGTCTCAACTTGCGCTGCCTCATGCAGCACTGCCTCATCCAGCGTTGTCTCATCCAGCACTTTGTTCACCCAGCACTGCCTCATTCAGATCTGCCTCACCCAGCACCGCCTCATCCAGCACTGCCTGACGCAGCACTGCCTCATCCAGCACTGCCTCAACCAACACTGCCTCATCCAGCACTGCCTGAACCAACACTGCCTCATCGTGCACTGCCTCACCCAGCACTTCCCCATTCAGCACTGCCTCACCCAGCACTGCTTCACCCAGCATTGCCTCACCCAGCACTGCCTCACCCAGCACTTCCTCAACCAGCACAGCCTCATCCATCACTGCCTCACCCAGCACTGCCTCATCCTGCACTGCCTCACCCAGCACTGCCTCATCCTGCACTGCCTCACCCAGCACTTCCTCAACCAGCACTGCCTCATCCATCACCGCCTCACCCAGCACTGGCTCACCCAGCACTGCCTCATGCAGTACTGCCTCAACCAGAACGGCCTCATCCTGCACTGCCTCACCCCGCACCGCCTCACCCAGCACTGCCTCTTCCAGCACTGCGTCAAACAGTAATGCCTTGCCCAGCACAGTCTCACTCAGCACTTCCTCAACCACCATTGCCTCACTCAGTACTGCCTCATCCATCACTCCCTCACCCAGCACTGCCTCGAACAGCACTGCCTCATCCTGCACTGCCTGACGCAGCACTGCCTCATCCAGCACTGCCTCATCCAGCACTGTCTCATCCAGCATTGCTTCACCAGTACTGCCTCACCCAGCACTGCCTCACCCAGCACTGCCTTACCCAGCACTGCCTCATCCAGCACCGCCTCACCCAGCACTGTCTCATCCAGCACCGCCTCACCCAGCACTGCCTCATCCAGCATTGCCTCATCCTGCTCTGCCTCACCCAGCACTGCCTCATCCAGCACAGCCTCATCCAGCACTAGCTCAACCAGCACTGCCTCACCCAGCACTGTCTCAACTTGCGCTGCCTCATGCAGCACTGCCACATCCATCGTTGTCTCATCCAGCACTTCCTCACCCTGCACTACCTTATTCAGAACTGCCTCACCCAGCACTGCCTCACCCAGCACTGCCTCATCCTGCACTGCCTGACGCAGCACTGCCTCATCCAGCACTGCCTCACCCACCACTGTCTCATCCAGCAGTGCCTCTCCCAGCACTGCCTCATTCAGCACTGCCTCGTCCAGCACTGCCTCACCCAGCACTGCCTCATCCAGCACTGCCTCATCCAGCACTACCTCACCCAGCACTGCCCCATCCTGCACTGCCTGACGCAGCACTGCCTCACCCAGCACTGCCTCATCCAGCACTGCCTCACCCACCACTGCATCATCCAGCAGTGCCTCTCCCAGCACTGCCTCATTCAGCACTGCCTCGTCCAGCACTGCCTCACCCAGCACTGCCTCATCCAGCACTGCCTCATCCAGCACTACCTCACCCAGCACTGCCCCATCCTGCACTGCCTGACGCAGCACTGCCTCATCCAGCAGTGCCTCACCCACCACTGTCTCATCCAGCAGTGCCTCTCCCAGCACTGCCTCATTCAGCACTGCCTCGTCCAGCACTGCCTCACCCAGCACTGCCTCATCCAGCACTGCCTCATCCAGCACTACCTCACCCAGCACTGCCCCATCCTGCACTGCCTGACGCAGCACTGCCTCATCCAGCACTGCCTCATCCAGCACTGCCTCACCCACCACTGCATCATCCAGCAGTGCCTCTCCCAGCACTGCCTCATTCAGCACTGCCTCGTCCAGCACTGCCTCACCCAGCACTGCCTCATCCAGCACTGCCTCATCCAGCACTACCTCACCCAGCACTGCCCCATCCTGCACTGCCTGACGCAGCACTGCCTCATCCAGCACTGCCTCATCCAGCACTGCCTCACCCACCACTGCATCATCCAGCAGTGCCTCTCCCGGCACTGCCTCATTCAGCTCTGCCTCACCCAGCACTGCCTCACCCAGCACTGCCTCATCCAGCACTGCCTCATCCAGCACTACCTCATCCAGCACTGCCTCACCCAGCACTGCCTCACCTAGCACTTCCCCATTCAGAACTGCCTCACCCAGCACTGCCTCACCCAGCACTTGCTCAACCTGCACTGCCTCATCTATCACCGCCTCACTCAGCACTGGCTCACCCAGCATTGCCTCAACCATCACTGCCTCACCCTGCACTGCCTCACCTAGGACTGACTCACCCCACCCCGCCTCACCCAGCACTGCCTCTTCCAGCACTGCCTCACCCAGCACAGCCTTACCCAGCACTGCCTCATCCAGCACCGCCTCACCCAGCACTTCCTCATCCAGCACCGCCTCACCCAGCACTGCCTCATCCAGCACTGCCTCATCCAGCACTGCCTCACCCAGCACTGCCTCATCCAACACTGCCTCATCCAGCACTAGCTCAACCAGCACAGCCTCAACCAGCACTGCCTCACCCACCAGTGTCTCAACTTGCGCTGCCTCATGCAGCACTGCCTCATGCAGCGTTGTCTCATCCAGCACTTCCTCACCCAGCACTGCCTCATTCAGATCTGCCTCACCCAGCACTGCCTGACGCACCACTGCCTCATCCAGCCCTGTCTCAACCAACACTGCCTCATCCAGCACTGCCTCAACAAACACTGCCTCATCCTGCACTGCCTCACCCAGCACTTCCCCATTCAGCACTGCCTCACCCAGCACTGCTTCACCCAGCACTGCCTCACCCAACACTGCCTCACCCAGCACTGCCTCACCCAGCACAGCCTCTTACATCACCGCCTCATTCAGCACTGGCTCACCCAGCACTGCCTCAACCAGCACTGCCTCATCCTGCACTTCCTCATCCTGCACTGCCTCACCCAGCACTTCCTCACCTAGGACTGACTCACCCCACCCCGCCTCACCCAGCACTGCCTCTTCCAGCACTGCGTCAACCAGAAATGCCTTACCCAGCACCGTCTCACTCAACACTTCCTCACCCACCACTGCCTCAACCACCATTGCCTCACCCAGCACTGCCTCATCCAGTACTGCCTCATCCAGCACTTCCACACCCAGCACTGCCTCGAGCAGCACTGCCTCATCCTGCACTGCCTGACGCGCACTGCCTCATCCAGCACTGCCTCATCCAGCACCGCCTCACCCACCACTGCCTCATTCTGCAGTGCCTCAATCAACACTGCCTCATCCAGCACCGCCTCAACCAACCGTGCCTCTTCCAGCACCGCCTCACCCAGCACCACCTCACCCAGCACTACCTCTCACAGCACTGCCTCTTCCAGCACTGCCCCGCTCAGCACTGCCTCACCCAGCACCACCTCACCCAGCACTGCCTCACCCAGCACTTCCTCACCTAGGACTGACTCAGCCCGCACCGCCTCACCCAGCACTGCCTCTTCCAGCACTGCCTCATCCAGCACTTCGTCACCCAGCACTGCCTCATCCTGCACTGCCTTACGCAGCACTGCCTCATCCAGCAGTGCCTCATCCAGCACTGCCTCACCCACCACTGCCATGTCCAGCACTGCCTCTTCCAGCACTGCCTCATACAGCACTGCCTCACCCAGCAGTGCCTCTCCCAGCACTGCCTCATTCAGCACTGCCTCATCCAGCACTGCCTCTCCCAGCACTGCCTCACTCAGCACTGCATCATCTAGCACTGCCTCATGCAGCACTGCCTCACCCACCACTGCCTCATTCAGCAGTTCCTCAATCAACTCTGCCTGATCCAGCACTACCTCAACCAACTGTGCCTCATCCAGCACTGCCTCATCCCGCACTGCGTTACTCATCACTGTCTCGAACAGCACTGCCACCTAGCACTGCCTCACCCTGTACCGCCTCACCCAGTTTTGCCTGACCCAGCACAGCGTCATCCAGCATTGCCTCACCCAGCCCCACCTCACCCAGCATTGCTTCACCAGCACTGCCTCACCCAGCACTTCCTTACCCAGCACTGCCTCATCCAGCACCGCCTCACCCAGCACTGCCTCATCCAGCATTGCCTCATCCTGCTCTGCCTCACCCAGCACTGCCTCATCCAGCACAGCCTCATCCAGCACTAGCTCAACCAGCACTGCCTCACCCAGCACTGTCTCAACTTGCGCTGCCTCATGCAGCACTGCCACATCCATCGTTGTCTCATCCAGCACTTCCTCACCCTGCACTACCTCATTCAGAACTGCCTCACCCAGCACCGCCTCACCCAGCACTGCCTGACGCAGCATTGCCTCATCCAGCACTGCCTCAACCAACACTGCCTCATCCAGCACTGCCTGAACCAACACTGCCTCATCCTGCACTGCCTCACCCAGCACTGCCTCACCTAGGACTGACTCACCCCACCCCGCCTCACACAGCACTGCCTCTTCCAGCACTGCGTCAACCAGAAATGACTTGCCCAACACCGTCTCACTCAGCAGTTCCTCACCCACCACTGCCTCACCACCATTGCCTCACCCAGCACTGCCTCACCCACCACTGCCTCACCCAGCAATGCCTCATCCAGTACTGCCTCATCCAGCACTACCTCACCCAGCACTGCCTCATCCAGCACTGCCTCACCCACCGCTGCCTCATTCAGCAGTGCCTCAATCAACACTGCCTCATCCTGCACCGCCTCAACCAACCGTGCCTCTTCCAGCACCGCCTCACCCAGCACTGCCTCTCCCAGCACTGCCTCTTCCAGGACTGCCCCGCTCAGCACTGCCTCACCCAGCACCACCTCACCCAGCACTGCCTCACCCAGCACTTCCTCACCTAGGACTGACTCAGCCCGCACCGCCTCACCCAGCACTGCCTCTTCCAGCACTGCCTCACCCAGTACTGCCTCACCCAGCACTGCCTCATCCTGCACTGCCTGACGCAGCACTGCCTCATCCAGCAGTGCCTCACCCACCACTGTCTCATCCAGCAGTGCCTCTCCCAGCACTGCCTCATTCAGCACTGCCTCGTCCAGCACTGCCTCACCCAGCACTGCCTCATCCAGCACTGCCTCATCCAGCACTACCTCACCCAGCACTGCCCCATCCTGCACTGCCTGACGCAGCACTGCCTCATCCAGCACTGCCTCATCCAGCACTGCCTCACCCACCACTGCATCATCCAGCAGTGCCTCTCCCAGCACTGCCTCATTCAGCACTGCCTCGTCCAGCACTGCCTCACCCAGCACTGCCTCATCCAGCACTGCCTCATCCAGCACTACCTCACCCAGCACTGCCCCATCCTGCACTGCCTGACGCAGCACTGCCTCATCCAGCACTGCCTCATCCAGCACTGCCTCACCCACCACTGCATCATCCAGCAGTGCCTCTCCCGGCACTGCCTCATTCAGCTCTGCCTCACCCAGCACTGCCTCACCCAGCACTGCCTCATCCAGCACTGCCTCATCCAGCACTACCTCACCCAGCACTGCCTCACCCAGCACTGCCTCACCTACCAGTTCCCTATTCAGAACTGCCTCACCCAGCACTGCCTCACCCAGCACTTGCTCAACCTGCACTGCCTCATCTATCACCGCCTCACTCAGCACTGGCTCACCCAGCATTGCCTCAACCATCACTGCCTCACCCTGCACTGCCTCACCTAGGCCTGACTCACCCCACCGCGCCTCACCCAGCACTGCCTCTTCCAGCACTGCCTCACCCAGCACAGCCTTACCCAGCACTGCCTCATCCAGCACCGCCTCACCCAGCACTTCCTCATCCAGCACCGCCTCACCCAGCACTGCCTCATCCAGCACTGCCTCATCCAGCACTGCCTCACCCAGCACTGCCTCATCCAACACTGCCTCATCCAGCACTAGCTCAACCAGCACAGCCTCAACCAGCACTGCCTCACTCACCAGTGTCTCAACTTGCGCTGCCTCATGCAGCACTGCCTCATCCAGCGTTGTCTCATCCAGCACTTCCTCACCCAGCACTGCCTCATTCAGATCTGCCTCACCCAGCAATGCCTGACGCACCACTGCCTCATCCAGCCCTGTCTCAACCAACACTGCCTCATCCAGCACTGCCTCAACCAACACTGCCTCATCCTGCACTGCCTCACCCAGCACTTCCCCATTCAGCACTGCCTCACCCAGCACTGCTTCACCCAGCACTGCCTCACCCAGCACTGCCTCACCCAGCACTGCCTCACCCAGCACAGCCACTTACATCACCGCCTCATTCAGCACTGGCTCACCCAGCACTGCCTCAACCAGCACTGCCTCATCCTGCACTTCCTCATCCTGCACTGCCTCACCCAGCACTGCCTCACCTAGGACTGACTCACCCCACCCCGCCTCACCCAGCACTGCCTCTTCCAGCACTGCGTCAACCAGAAATGCCTTGCCCAGCACCGTCTCACTCAACACTTCCTCACCCACCACTGCCTCAACCACCATTGGCTCACCCAGCACTGCCTCATCCAGTACTGCCTCATCCAGCACTTCCACACCCAGCACTGCCTCGAGCAGCACTGCCTCATCCTGCACTGCCTGACGAGCACTGCCTCATTCGGCACTGCCTCATCCAGCACCGCCTCACCCACCACTGCCTCATTCTGCAGTGCCTCAATCAACACTGCCTCATCCAGCACTGCCTCAACCAACCGTGCCTCTTCCAGCACCGCCTCACCCAGCACCACCTCACCCAGCACTGCCTCTCCCAGCACTGCCTCTTCCAGCACTGCCCCGCTCAGCACTGCCTCACCCAGCACCACCTCACCCTGCACTGCCTCACCCAGCACTTCCTCACCTAGGACTGACTCAGCCCGCACCGCCTCACCCAGCACTGCCTCTTCCAGCACTGCCTCATCCAGCACTTCGTCACCCAGCACTGCCTCATCCTGCACTGCCTGACGCAGCACTGCCTCATCCAGCAGTGCCTCATCCAGCACTGCCTCACCCACCACTGCCATGTCCAGCACTGCCTCTTCCAGCACTGCCTCATCCAGCACTGTCTCATCCAGCACTACCTCACCCAGCACTGCCTCATCCTGCACTGCCTGATGCAGCACTGCCCCATCCAGCACTGCCTCATCCATCACTACCTCACCCACCACTGCATCATCCAGCAGTGCCTCTCCCAGCACTGCCTCATTCAGCACTGCCTCACCCACCACTGCCTCACCCAGCACTGCCTCATCCAGCACTGCCTCATCCAGCACTACCTCACCCAGCACTGCCTCACCCAGCACTGCCTCACCTAGCACTTCCCCATTCAGCTCTGCCTCACCCAGCACTGCCTCATCCAGCACTGCCTCATCCAGCACTACCTCACCCAGCACTGCCTCATCCAGCACTGCCTCACCCAGCACTGCCTCACCCAGCACAGCCTCTTACATCACCGCCTCATTCAGCACTGGCTCACCCAGCACTGCCTCAACCAGCACTGCCTCATCCTGCACTGCCTCTTCCAGCACTGCCTCCCCCAGCACTGCCTCATCCTGCACTGCCTCACCCAGCACTGCCTCACCTAGGACTGACTCACCCCACCCCGCCTCACCCAGCACTGCCTATTCCAGCACTGCGTCAACCAGAAATGCCTTGCCCAGCACCGTCTCACTCAACACTTCCTCACCCACCACTGCCTCAACCACCATTTCCTTACCCAGCACTGCCTCACCCACCACTGCCTCACCCAGCACTGCCTCATCCAGTACTGCCTCATCCAGCACTTCCACACCCAGCACTGCCTCAAGCAGCACTGCCTCATCCTGCACTGCCTGACGAGCGCTGCCTCATCCGGCACTGCCTCATCCAGCACCGCCTCACCCACCACTGCCTCATTCAGCAGTGCCTCAATCAACACTGCCTCATCCAGCACCACCTCAACCAACCGTGCCTCTTCCAGCATTGCCTCACCCAGCACCACCTCACCCAGCACTGCCTCTCCCAGCACTGCCTCTTCCAGCACTGCCTCTCCCAGCACCGCCTCACCCAGCACCACCTCACCCAGCACTGCCTCACCCAGCACTGCCTCTTCCAGCACTGCCCCGCTCAGCACTGCCTCACCCAGCACCACCTCACCCAGCACTGCCTCACCCAGCACTTCCTCACCTAGGACTGACTCAGCCCGCACCGCCTCACCCAGCACTGCCTCTTCCAGCACTGCCTCATCCAGCACTTCGTCACTCAGCACTGCCTCATCCTGCACTGCCTGACGCAGCACTGCCTCATCCAGCAGTGCCTCATCCAGCACTGCCTCACCCACCACTGCCTCATCCAGCAGTGCCTCTCCCAGCACTGCCTCATTCAGCACTGCCATGTCCAGCACTGCCTCTCCCAGCACTGCCTCATCCAGCACTGCCTCATCCAGCACTACCTCACCCAGCACTGCCTCATCCTGCACTGCCTGATGCAGCACTGCCCCATCCAGCACTGCCTCATCCATCACTACCTCACCCACCACTGCATCATCCAGCAGTGCCTCTCCCAGCACTGCCTCATTCAGCACTGCCTCACCCACCACTGCCTCACCCAGCACTGCCTCATCCAGCACTGCCTCATCCAGCACTACCTCACCCAGCACTGCCTCACCCAGCACTGCCTCACCTAGCACTTCCCCATTCAGCTCTGCCTCACCCAGCACTGACTTATCCAGCACTGCCTCATCCAGCACTACCTCACCCAGCACTGCCTCATCCAGCACTGCCTGATGCAGCACTGCCTCATCTCAGCACTGCCTCATCCATCACTACCTCACCCACCACTGCATCATCCAGCACTGCCTCAACCAACACTGTCTCATCCAGCACTGCCTGAACCAACACTGCCTCATCGTGCACTGCCTCACCCAGCACTTCCCCATTCAGCACTGCCTCACCCAGCAGTGCTTCACCCAGCACTGCCTCACCCAGCACTGCCTCACCCAGCACTTCCTCAACCAGCACAGCCTCATCCATCACTGCCTCACCCAGCACTGCCTCATCCTGCACTGCCTCACCCAGCACTGCCTCATCCTGCACTACCTCACCCAGCACTTCCTCAACCAGCACTGCCTCGTCCATCACCGCCTCACCCAGCACTGGCTCACCCAGCACTGCCTCATGCAGTACTGCCTCAACCAGCACTGCCTCACCCAGCACTGCCTCTTCCAGCACTGCGTCAACCAGAAATGCCTTGCCCAGCACAGTCTCACTCAGCACTTCCTCACCCACCACTGCCTCAACCACCATTGCCTCACCCAGTACTGCCTCATCCATCATTCCCTCACCCAGCACTGCCTCGAACAGCACTGCCTCATCCAGCACTGCCTGACGCAGCACTGCCTCATCCAGCACTGCCTCATCCAGCACTGCCTTACCCACCACTGCCTCATTCAGCAGTGCCTCAATCAACACTGCCTCATGCAGCACCGCCTCAACCAACCGTGCCTCTTCCAGCACCGCCTCACCCAGCACCACCTCACTCAGCACTGCCTCTCCCAGCACTGCCTCTTCCAGCACTGCCTCACTCAGCACTGCCTCACCCAGCACCAACTCACCCAGCACTGCCTCACCCAGCACTTCCTCACCTAGGACTGAATCACCCCGCACTGCCTCACCCAGCACCGCCTCACCCAGCACTGCCTCTTCCAGTACTGCCTCATCCAGCACTGCCTCACCCAGCACTGCCTCATCCTGCACTGCCTCATCCAGCACCAGCTCAACCAGCACTAACTCAACCAGTACTGCATCACCCAGCACTGTCTCAACTTGCGCTGCCTCATGCAGCACTGCCTCATCCAGCGTTGTCTCATCCAGCACTTCCTCACCCAGCACTGCCTCATTCAGATCTGCCTCACCCAGCACCGCCTCACCCAGCACTGCCTGAGGCAGCACTGCCTCATCCAGCACTGCCTTAACCAACACTGCCTCATCCAGCACTGCCTCAACCAACACTGCCTCATCCTGCACTGCCTCGCCCAGCACTTCCCCATTCAGCACTACCTCACCCAGCACTGCTTCACCCAGCAATGCCTCACCCAGCACTGCCTCACCCAGCACTTCCTCAACCAGCACAGCCTCATCCATCACCGCCTCACCCAGCACTGCCTCATCCAGCACTCCCTCATTCAGCACTGCCTCGAGCAGCACTGCCTCATCCTGCACTGCCTGACGCAGCACTGCCTCATCCAGCACTGCCTCATCCAGCACTGCCTCACCCACCACTGCCTCATTCAGCAGTGCCTCAATCAACACTGCCTCATCCAGCACCGCCTCAACCAACCGTGCCTCTTCCAGCACCGCCTCACCCAGCACCACGTCACCCAGCACTGCCTCTCCCAGCACTGCCTCTTCCAGCAATGCCTCACTCAGCACTGCCTCACCCAGCACCACCTCACCCAGCACTGCCTCACCCAGCACTTCCTCACCTAGGACTGACTCACCCCGCACCGCCTCTCCCAGCACTGCCTCTTCCAGCACTGCCTCATACAGCACTGCCTCATCCAGCAGTGCCTCTCCCAGCACTGCCTCATTCAGCACTGCCTCATCCAGCACTGCCTCTCCCAGCACTGCCTCACTCAGCACTGCATCATCCAGCACTGCATCTTGCAGCACTTCCTCACCCACCACTGCCTCATTCAGCAGTTCCTCAATTAACTCTGCCTGATCCAGCACTACCTCAACCAAGCGTGCCTCATCCAGCACTGCCTCATCCCGCAGTGCGTTACTCATCACTGTCTCGAACAGCACTGCCACCTAGCACTGCCTCACCCTGTACCGCCTCCCCCAGTTTTGCCTGACCCAGCACAGCGTCATCCAGCATTGCCTCACCCAGCCCCACCTCACCCAGCATTGCTTCACCAGCACTGCCTCACCCAGCACTGCCTCACCCAGCACTGCCTCACCCAGCACTGCCTCATCCAGCACCGCCTCACCCAGCACTGCCTTATCCAGCGTTGCCTCATCCTGCTCAGCCTCACCCAGCACTGCCTCACCCAGCACTGTCTCAACTTGCGCTGCCTCATGCAGCACTGCCACATCCATCGTTGTCTCATCCAGCACTTCCTCACCCTGCACTACCTCGTTCAGAACTGCCTCACGCAGCGCCGCCTCACCCAGCACTGCCTGACGCAGCACTGCCTCATCCAGCACTGCCTCAACCAACACTGCCTCATCCAGCACTGCCTGAACCAACACTGCCTCACCCAGCACTGCCTCACCCACCACTGTCTCACCCAGCACTGCCTCATCCAGTACTGCCTCATCCAGCACTGCCTCATCCAGCACTGCCTCACCCAGCCCCACCTCACCCAGCATTGCTACACCAGCACTGCCTCACCCAGCACTGCCTCACCCAGCACTGCCTTACCCAGCACTGCCTCATCCAGCACCGCCTCACCCAGCACTGCCTCATCCAGCACCGCCTCACCCAGCACTGCCTCATCCAGCATTGCCTCATCCTGCTGTGCCTCACCCAGCACTGCCTCATCCAGCACTGCCTCACCCATCACTGCCTCATCCAGCAGTGCCTCAACCAACACTGCCTCATCCAGCACTGCCTCAACCAACACTGCCTCATCCAGCACTGCCTCAACCAACACTGCCTCATCCTGCACTGCCTCGCCCAGCACTTCCCCATTCAGCACTGCCTCACCCAGCACTGCTTCTCCCAGCACTGCCTCACCCAGCACTTCCTCAACCAGCACAGCCTCATCCATCACCGCCTCACCCAGCACTCCCTCATCCAGCACTCCCTCACCCGGCACTGCCTCGAGCAGCACTGCCTCATCCTGCACTGCCTGACGCAGCACTGCATCATCCAGCAGTGCCTCTCCCAGCACTGCCTCATTCAGCACTGCCTCATTCACCACTGCCTCACCCAGCACTGCCTCATCCAGCACTACCTCATCCAGCACTACCTCACCCAGCACTGCCTCACCCAGCACTGCCTCACCTAGCACTTCCCCATTCAGCACTGCCTCACCCAGCACTGCTTCACCTAGCACTGCCTCACCCAGCACTGCCTCACCCAGCACTGCTTCACCCAGCACTTGCTCAACCTGCACTGCCTCATCTATCACCGCCTCACTCAGCACTGGCTCACCCAGCATTGCCTCAACCAGCACTGCCTCACCCTGCACTGCCTCACCCAGCACTGCCTCACCCAGCACTGCCTCATCCTGCACTGCCTCACCCAGCACTGCCTCACCTAGGACTGACTCACCCAGCACTGCCTCACCTAGGACTGACTCACCCCGCCCCGCCTCACCCAGCACTGCCTCTTCCAGCAATGCGTCAACCAGAAATGCCTTGCCCAGCACTGTCTCGCTCAGCACTTCCTCACCCAGCACTCCCTCATCCAGCAGTGCCTCAAGCAACACTGCCTCATCCAGCACTGCCTCAACCAACGATGCCTCATCCAGCACTGCCTCAACCAACACTGCCTCATCCTGCACTGCCTCGCCCAGCACTTCCCCAATCAGCACTGCCTCACCCAGCACTACTTCTCCCAGCACTGCCTCACCCAGCACATCCTCAACCAGCACAGCCTCATCCATCACCGCCTCACCCAGCACTGCCTCATCCAGCACTCCCTCACCCAGCACTGCCTCGAGCAGCACTGCCTCATCCTGCACTGCCTGACGCAGCACTACCTCACCCAGCACTACCTCATTCCGCACTGCCTCACCCAGCACAGCCTTACCCAGCACTGCCTCATCCAGTACCGCCTCACCCAGCACTCCCTCGTCCAGCACCGCCTCACCCAGCACTGCCTCATCCAGCACTGCCTCATCCAGCACTGCCTCACCCAGCACTGCCTCATCCAGCACTGCTTCATCCAGCACTACCTCACCCACCAGTGCATCATCCAGCAGTGCCTCACCCAGCACTGCCTCATCCAGCACTGCTTCATCCAGCACTACCTCACCCACCAGTGCATCATCCAGCAGTGCCTCTCCCAGCACTGCCTCATTCAGCACTGCCTCACCCACCACTGCCTCATCCACCACTGCCTCACGCAGCACTGCCTCATCCTGCACTGCCTCACCCAGCACTTCCTCAACCAGCACTGCCTCATCCATCACCGCCTCACCCAGCACTGGCTCACCCAGCACTGCCTCATGCAGTATTGCCTCAACCAGCACCGCCTCACCCAGCACTGCCTCTTCCAGCACTGCGTCAACCAGAAATGCCTTGCCCAGCACAGTCTCACTCAGCACTTCCTCTTCCACCACTGCCTCAACCACCATTGCCTCACCCAGTACTGCCTCATCCATCACTCCCTCACCCAGCACTGCCTCGAACAGCACTGCCTCATCCTGCACTGCCTGACGCAGCACTGCCTCATCCAGCACTGCCTCATCCAGCACTGCCTTTACCACCACTGCCTCATTCAGCAGTGCCTCAATCAACACTGCCTCATCCAGCACCGCCTCAACCAACCGTGCCTCTTCCAGCACCGCCTCACCCAGCACCACCTCACTCAGCACTGCCTCTCCCAGCACTGCCTCTTCCAGCACTGCCTCACTCAGCACTGCCTCACCCAGCACTGCCTCTCCCAGCACTGCCTCTCCCAGCACTGCCTCTCCCAGCACTGCCTCTTCCAGCACTGCCTCACCCAGCACTGCCTCACCCAGCACCACCTCACCCAGCACTGCCTCACCCAGCACTTCCTCAGCTAGGACTGAATCACCCCGCACCGCCTCACCCAGCACTGCCTCTTCCAGCACTGCCTCATCCAGCACTGCCTCACCCAGCACTGCCTCATCCTGCACTGCCTCATCCAGCACTAGCTCAACCAGCACTAACTCAACCAGCACTGCATCACCCAGCACTGTCTCAACTTGCGCTGCCTCATGCAGCACTGCCTCATCCAGCGTTTTCTCATCCAGCACTTCCTCACCCAGCACTGCCTCATTCAGATCTGCCTCACCCAGCACCGCCTCACCCAGCACTGCCTGAGGCAGCACTGCCTCATCCAGCACTGCCTCAACCAACACTGTCTCATCCAGCACTGCCTCAACCAACACTGCCTCATCCTGCACTGCCTCGCCCAGCACTTCCCCATTCAGCACTGCCTCACCCAGCACTGCTTCACCCAGCAATGCCTCACCCAGCACTGCCTCACCCAGCACTTCCTCAACCAGCACAGCCTCATCCATCACCGCCTCACCCAGCACTGGCTCACCCAGCACTGCCTCATGCAGTATTGCCTCAACCAGCACTGCCTCACCCACCACTGCCTCATTCAGCAGTGCCTCAATCAACACTGCCTCATCCAGCACCACCTCAACCAACCGTGCCTCTTCCAGCACCGCCTCACCCAGCACCACGTCACCCAGCACTGCCTCTCCCAGCACTGCCTCAACCAGCACTGCCTCACTCAGCACTGCCTCACCCAGCACCACCTCACCCAGCACTGCCTCACCCAGCACTTCCTCACCTAGGACTGATTCACCCCGCACCGCCTCCCCCAGCAGTGCCTCTTCCAGCACTGCCTCATACAGCACTGCCTCACCCAGCACTGCCTCATCCAGCACTGCCTCATCCAGCAGTGCCTCTCCCAGCACTGCCTCATTCAGCACTGCCTCATCCAGCACTGCCTCTCCCAGCACTGCCTCACTCAGCACTGCATCATCCAGCACTGCATCTTGCAGCACTTCCTCACCCACCACTGCCTCATTCAGCAGTTCCTCAATCAACTCTGCCTGATCCAGCACTACCTCAACCAACCGTGCCTCATCCAGCACTGCCTCATCCCGCACTGCGTTACTCATCACTGTCTCGAACAGCACTGCCACCTAGCACTGCCTCACCCTGTACCGCCTCCCCCAGTTTTGCCTGACCAAGCACAGTGTCATCCAGCATAGCCTCACCCAGCCCCACCTCACCCAGCATTGCTTCACCAGCACTGCCTCACCCAGCACTGCCTCACCCAGCACTGCCTTACCCAGCACTGCCTCATCCAGCACCGCCTCACCCAGCACTGCCTCATCCAGCACCGCCTCACCCAGCACTGCCTCATCCAGCGTTGCCTCATCCTGCTCTGCCTCACCCAGCACTGCCTCATCCAGCACTGCCTCATCCAGCTCTAGCTCAAACAGCACTGCCTCACCCAGCACTGTCTCAACTTGCGCTCCCTAATGCAGCACTGCCACATCCATCGTTGTCTCATCCAGCACTTCCTCACCCTGCACTACCTCGTTCAGAACTGCCTCACGCAGCGCCGCCTCACCCAGCACTGCCTGACGCAGCACCACCTCACCCAGCACTGCCTCACCCAGCACTGCCTTACCCAGCACTGCCTCATCCAGCACCGCCTCACCCAGCACTGCCTCATCCAGCACCGCCTCACCCAGCACTGCCTCATCCAACGTTGCCTCATCCTGCTCTGCCTCACCCAGCACTGCCTCACCCAGCACTGCCTTACCCAGCACTGCCTCATCCAGCACCGCCTCACCCAGCACTGCCTCATCCAGCACTGCCTCACCCAGCACTGCCTCATCCAGCGTTGCCTCATCCTGCTCTGCCTCACCCAGCACTGCCTGATCCAGCACTGCCTCATCCAGCTCTAGCTCAAACAGCACTGCCTCACCCAGCACTGTCTCAACTTGCGCTGCCTCATGCAGCACTGCCACATCCATCGTTGTCTCATCCAGCACTTCCTCACCCTGCACTACCTCGTTCAGAACTGCCTCACGCAGCGCCGCCTCACCCAGCACTGCCTGACGCAGCACTGCCTCATCCAGCACTGCCTCAACCAACACTGCCTCATCCAGCACTGCCTGAACCAACACTGCCTCATCCTGCACTGTCTCACCCAGCACTGCCTCACCTAGGACTGACTCACCCCACCCCGCCTCACCCATCACTGCCTCTTCCAGCTCTGCTTCAACCAGAAATGCCTTGCCCAGCACCGTCTCACTCAGCAGTTCCTCACCCAGCACTGCCTCAACCACCATTGCCTCACCCAGCACTGCCTCACCCACCACTGCCTCACCCAGCACTGCCTCATCCAGTACTGCCTCATCCAGCACTGCCTCATCCAGCACTGCCTCACCCAGCCCCACCTCACCCAGCATTGCTTCACCAGCACCGCCTCACCCAGCACTGCCTCACCCAGCACTGACTTACCCAGCACTGCCTCATCCAGCACCGCCTCACCCAGCACTGCCTCATCCAGCACCGCCTCAACCAGCACTGCCCCATCCAGCATTGCCTCATCCTGCTCTGCCTCACCCAGCACTGCCTCATCCAGCACTGCCTCACCCACCACTGCCTCATCCAGCAGTGCCTCAACCAACACTGCCTCATCCAGCACTGCCTCAACCAACAATGCCTCATCCAGCACTGCCTCAACCAACACTGCCTCATCCTGCACTGCCTCGCCCAGCACTTCCCCATTCAGCACTGCCTCACCCAGCACTGCTTCTCCCAGCAAAGCCTCACCCAGCACTTCCTCAACCAGCACAGCCTCATCCATCACCACCTCACCCAGCACTGCCTCATCCAGCACTCCCTCACCCAGCACTGCCTCGAGCAGCACTGCCTCATCCTGCACTGCCTGACGCAGCACTGCATCATCCAGCAGTGCCTCTCCCAGCACTTCCTCATTCAGCACTGCCTCATTCACCACTGCCTCACCCAGCACTGCCTCATCCAGCACTACCTCATCCAGCACTACCTCACCCAGCACTGCCTCACCCAGCACTGCCTCACCTAGCACTTCCCCATTCAGCACTGCCTCACCCAGCACTGCTTCACCTAGCACTGCCTCACCCAGCACTGCCTCACCCAGCACTGCTTCACCCAGCACTTGCTCAACCTGCACTGCCTCATCTATCACCGCCTCACTCAGCACTGGCTCACACAGCATTGCCTCAACCAGCACTGCCTCACCCTGCACTGCTTCACCCAGCACTGCCTCACCCAGCACTGCCTCATCCTGCACTGCCTCACCCAGCACTGCCTCAACTAGGACTGACTCACCCAGCACTGCCTCACCCAGCACTGCCTCTTCCAGCACTGCGTCAACCAGAAATGCCTTGCCCAGCACTGTCTCGCTCAGCACTTCCTCACCCAGCACTCCCTCATCCAGCAGTGCCTCAACCAACACTGCCTCATCCAGCACTGCCTCAACCAACAATGCCTCATCCAGCACTGCCTCAACCAACACTGCCTCATCCTGCACTGCCTCGCCCAGCACTTCCCCATTCAGCACTGCCTCACGCAGCACTGCTTCTCCCAGCACTGCCTCACCCAGCACTTCCTCAACCAGCACAGCCTCATCCATCACCGCCTCACCCAGCACTGCCTCGAGCAGCACTGCCTCATCCTGCACTGCCTGACGCAGCACTGCCTCACCCAGCACTACCTCATCCAACACTGCCTCATCCAGCACTGCCTCACCCACCACTGCATCATCCAGCAGTGCCTCTCCCAGCACTGCCTCATTCAGCACTGCCTCATTCACCACTGCCTCAACCAGCACTGCCTCATCCAGCACTACCTCATCCAGCACTACCTCACCCAGCACTGCCTCACCCAACACTGCCTCACCTAGCACTTCCCCATTCAGCTCTGCCTCACCCAGCACTGCTTCACCCAGCACTGCCTCACCCAGCACTGCTTCACCCAGCACTTGCTCAACCTGCACTGCCTCATCTATCACCGCCTCACTCAGCACTGGCTCACCCAGCATTGCCTCAACCAGCACTGCCTCACCCTGCACTGCCTCACCCAGCACTGCCTCACCCAGCACTGCCTCATCCTGCACTGCCTCACCCAGCACTGCCTCACCTAGGACTGACTCACCCAGCACTGCCTCACCTAGGACTGACTCACCCCGCCCTGCCTCACCCAGCACTGCCTCTTCCAGCACTGCGTCAACCAGAAATGCCTTGCCCAGTACTGTCTCGCTCAGCACTTCCTCACCCACCACTGCTTCATGCAGCACTGCCTCACCCAGCACAGCCTTACCCAGCACTGCCTCATCCAGCACCTCCTCACCCAGCACTGCCTCATCCAGCACTGCCTCATCCAGCACTACCTCACCCAGCTCTGCCTCATCCAGCACTGCCTCATCCAGCACTACCTCACCCACCACTGCATCATCCAGCAGTGCCTCTCCCAGCACTGCCTCATTCAGCACTGCCTCACCCACCACTGCCTCACCCAGCACTGCCTCATCCAGCACTGCCTCACCCAGCACTTCCTCAACCTGCACTGCCTCATCTATCACCGCCTCACTCAGCACTGGCTCACCCAGCATTGCCTCAACCAGCACTGCCTCACCCAGCACTGCCTCACCCAGCACTGCCTCACCCAGCACTGCCTCATCCTGCACTGCCTCATTCAGCACTAGCTCAACCAGCACTACCTCAACCAGCACTGCATCACCCAGCACTGTCTCAACTTGCGCTGCCTCATGCAGCACTGCCTCATCCAGCGTTGTTTCATCCAGCACTTCCTCACCCAGCACTGCCTCATTCAGATCTGCCTCACCCAGCACCGCCTCACCCAGCACTACCTGACGCAGCACTGCCTCCATCCAGCACTGCCTCATCCAGCACTGCCTCAACCAACACTGCCTCATCCAGCACTGCCTCAACCAACACTGCCTCATCCTGCACTGCCTCGCCCAGCACTTCCCCATTCAGCACTGCCTCACCCAGCACTGCTTCTCCCAGCAGTGCCTCACCCAGCACTTCCTCAACCAGCACAGCCTCATCCATCACCGCCTCACCCAGCACAGCCTCATCCAGCACTCCCTCACCCAGCACTGCCTCGAGCAGCACTGCCTCATCCTGCACTGCCTGACGCAGCACTGCCTCATCCAGCACTGCCTCATCCAGCACTGCCTCACCCACCACTGCCTCATTCAGCAGTGCCTCAATCAACACTGCCTCATCCAGAACGGCCTCAACCATCCGTGCCTCTTCCAGCACCGCCTCACCCAGCACCACCTCACCCAGCACTGCCTCACCCAGCACTGCCTCATCCAGCACTGCCTCATCCAGCAGTGCCTCTCCCAGCACTGCCTCACACAGCGCTTCATCATCCAGCACTGCCTCATGCAGCACTGCCTCACCCACCACTGCCTCATTCAGCAGTTCCTCAGTCAACTCTGCCTGATCCAGCACTACCTCAACCAACCGTGCCTCATCCAGCACTGCCTCATCCCGCACTGCGTTACTCATCACTGTCTCGAACAGCACTGCCACCTAGCACTGCCTCACCCTGTACCACCTCACCCTGTTTTGCCTGACCCAGCACAGCGTCATCCAGCATTGCCTCACCCAGCCCCACCTCACCCAGCATTGCTTCACCAGCACTGCCTCACCCAGCACTGCCTCACCCAGCAATGCCTTACCCAGCATTGCCTCATCCAGCACCGCCTCACCCAGCACTGCCTCATCCAGCACTGCCTCATCCAGCATTGCCTCATCCAGCATTGCCTCATCCTGCTCTGCCTCACCCAGCACTGCCTCATCCAGCACTGCCTCATCCAGCACTAGCTCAACCAGCACTGCCTCACCCAGCACTGTCTCAACTTGCGCTGCCTCATGCAGCACTGCCACATCCATCGTTGTCTCATCCAGCACTTCCTCACCCTTCACTACCTCGTTCAGAACTGCCTCTCCCAGCACCGCCTCACCCAGCACTGCCTGACGCAGCACTGCCTCACCCAGCACTGCCTCATCCAGCACTGCCTCAACCAACACTGCCTCATCCAGCACTGCCTGAACCAACACTGCCTCACCCAGCACTGCATGAACCAACACTGCCTCATCCTGCACTGCCTCATCCAGCACTGCCTCATCCAGCACTTCCTCATTCAGCACTGCCTCACCCTGCACTGCCTCATCCAGCACTGCCTGAACCAACACTGCCTCACCCAGCACTGCATGAACCAACACTGCCTCATCCTGCACTGCCTCATCCAGCACTGCCTCATCCAGCACTTCCTCATTCAGCACTGCCTCACCCTGCACTGCCTCATCCAGCAGTGCATCAACCAACAGTGCCTCATCCAGCACTCCCTCACCCAGCACTGCCTCGAGCAGCACTGCCTCATCCTGCACTGCCTCATCCAGCACTGCCTCAACCAACACTGCCTCATCCAGCACTGCCTGAACCAACACTGCCTCACCCAGCACTGCATGTACCAACACTGCCTCATCCTGCACTGCCTCACCCAGCACTTCCCCATTCAGCACTGCCTCACCCAGCACTTCCTCAATCAGCACAGCCTCATCCATCACCGCCTCACTCAGCACTGGCTCACCGAGCACTGCCTGACCCAGCACCGCCTCTTCCAGCACTGCGTCAACCAGAAATGCCTTGCCCAGCACAGTCTCGCTCAGCACTTCCTCACCCATCACTGCCTCATCCTGCACTGCCTCATCCAGCACTTCCTCACCCAGCATTGCCTCACCCTGCACTGCCTCATCCCGCACTGCCTCATCCAGCACTGCTTCACCCACCACTGCCTCATCCAGCACTGCTTCATCCAGCACTGCCTCATTCAGCACTGCCTCACACTGCACTGCCTCATCCTGCACTGCCTCATCCTGCACTGCCTCATCCAGCACTGCCTCATCCAGCACTTCCTCATTCAGCACTGCCTCACCCTGCACTGCCTCATCCAGCAGTGCATCAACCAACAGTGCCTCATCCAGCACTGCCTCATCCAGCACTGCCTTACTCATCACTGTCTCGAACTGCACTGCCACACAGCACGGCCTCACCCTGTACCGCCTCACCCAGTTTTGCCTCACCCAGCACAGCGTCATCCAGCATTGCCTCACCCAGCACCAATTCGCCCAGCACTGCCTCATCTAGCACTGACTCTCCCTGCACTGCCTCACCCATCACTGCCTCAACCAACGCTGCCTCGCCCAGAGCTGCCTCGCCCAGCGCTGCCTCACCCTGCACTGCCTCACCCAGCACTGCCTCGCCCAGCATTGACTCATGCAGCACTGGCTCACCCCGCACCGCCTCACCCAGCACTGCCTCATCCAGCACTACCTCATTCAGCAGTGCATCAATCAACACTGCCTCATCCAGCACTGCCTCAACCAACACTGCCTCATCCTGCACTGCCTCGCCCAGCACTTCCCCATTCAGCACTGCCTCACCCAGCACTGCTTCACCCAGCAATGCCTCACCCAGCACTGCCTCACCCAGCACTTCCTCAACCAGCACAGCCTCATCCATCACCGCCTCACCCAGCTCTGCCTCATCCAGCACTCCCTCACCCAGCACTGCCTCACCCACCACTGCCTCATTCAGCAGTGCCTCAATCAACACTGCCTCATCCAGCACCGCCTCAACTAACCGTGCCTCTTCCAGCACCGCCTCACCCAGCACCACGTCACCCAGCACTGCCTCTCCCAGCACTGCCTCTTCCAGCACTGCCTCACTCAGCACTGCCTCACCCAGCACCGCCTCTCCCAGCACCGCCTCTTCCAGCACTGCCTCATACAGCACTGCCTCACCCAGCACTGCCTCATCCAGCACTGCCTCATCCAGCAGTGCCTCTCCCAGCACTGCCTCATTCAGCACTGCCTCATCCAGCACTGCCTCTCCCTGCACTGCCTCACTCAGCACTGCATCATCCAGCACTGCATCTTGCAGCACTTCCTCACCCACCACTGCCTCATTCAGCAGTTCCTCAATCAACTCTGCCTGATCCAGCACTACCTCAACCAACCGTGCCTCATCCAGCACTGCCTCATCCCGCACTGCGTTACTCATCACTGTCTCGAACAGCACTGCCACCTAGCACTGCCTCACACTGTACCGCCTCCCCCAGTTTAGCCTGACCCAGCACAGCGTCATCCAGCATTGCCTCACCCAGCCCCACCACACCCAGCATTGCTTCACCAACACTGCCTCACCCAGCACTGCCTCACCCAGCACTGCCTTACCCAGCACTGCCTCATCCAGCACCGCCTCACCCAGCACTGCCTCATCCAGCACCGCCTCACCCAGCACTGCCTCATCCAGCGTTGCCTCATCCTGCTCTGCCTCACCCAGCACTGCCTCATCCAGCACTGCCTCATCCAGCTCTAGCTCAAACAGCACTGCCTCACCCAGCACTGTCTCAACTTGCGCTGCCTCATGCAGCACTGCCACATCCATCGTTGTCTCATCCAGCACTTCCTCACCCTGCACTACCTCGTTCAGAACTGCCTCACGCAGCGCCACCTCACCCAGCACTGCCTGACGCAGCACTGCCTCATCCAGCACTGCCTCAACCAACACTGCCTCATCCAGCACTGCCTGAACCAACACTGCCTCATCCTGCACTGCCTCACCCAGCACTGCCTCACCTAGGACTGACTCACCCCACCCCGCCTCACCCAGCACTGCCTCTTCCAGCTCTGCTTCAACCAGAAATGCCTTGCCCAGCACCGTCTCACTCACCAGTTCCTCACCCACCACTGCCTCAACCACCATTGCCTCACCCAGCACTGCCTCACCCACCACTGCCTCACCCAGCACTGCCTCATCCAGTACTGCCTCATCCAGCACTGCCTCATCCAGCACTGCCTCACCCAGCCCCACCTCACCCAGCATTGCTTCACCAGCACTGCCTCACCCAGCACTGCCTCACCCAGCACTGCCTTACCCAGCACTGCCTCATCCAGCACCGCCTCTCCCAGCACTGCCTCATCCAGCACCGCCTCACCCAGCACTGCCCTATCCAGCATTGCCTCATCCTGCTGTGCCTCACCCAGCACTGCCTCATCCAGCACTGCCTCACCCACCACTGCCTCATCCAGCAGTGCCTCAACCAACACTGCCTCATCCAGCACTGCCTCAACCAACACTGCCTCATCCAGCACTGCCTCAACCAACACTGCCTCATCCTGCACTGCCTCGCCCAGCACTTCCCCATTCAGCACTGCCTCACCCAGCACTGCTTCTCCCAGCACTGCCTCACCCAGCACTTCCTCAACCAGCACAGCCTCATCCATCACCGCCTCACCCAGCACTGCCTCATCCAGCACTCCCTCACCCAGCACTGCCTCGAGCAGCACTGCCTCATCCTGCACTGCCTGACGCAGCACTGCATCATCCAGCAGTGCCTCTCCCAGCACTGCCTCATTCAGCACTGCCTCATTCACCACTGCCTCACCCAGCACTGCCTCATCCAGCACTACCTCATCCAGCACTACCTCACCCAGCACTGCCTCACCTAGCACTTCCCCATTCAGCACTGCCTCACCCAGCACTGCTTCACCTAGCACTGCCTCACCCAGCACTGCCTCACCCAGCACTGCTTCACCCAGCACTTGCTCAACCTGCACTGCCTCATCTATCACCGCCTCACTCAGCACTGCCTCACCCAGCATTGTCTCAACCAGCACTGCCTCACCCTGCACTGCCTCACCCAGCACTGCCTCACCCAGCACTGCCTCATCCTGCACTGCCTCACCCAGCACTGCCTCACCTAGGACTGACTCACCCAGCACTGCCTCACCTAGGACTGACTCACCCCGCCCCGCCTTACCCAGCACTGCCTCTTCCAGCACTGCGTCAACCAGAAATGCCTTGCCCAGCACTGCCTCGCTCAGCACTTCCTCACCCAGCACTCCCTCATCCAGCAGTGCCTCAACCAACACTGCCTCATCCAGCACTGCCTCAACCAACAATGCCCCATTCAGCACTGCCTCACCCAGCACTGCTTCTCCCAGCACTGCCTCACCCAGCACTTCCTCAACCAGCACAGCCTCATCCATCACCGCCTCACCCAGCACTGCCTCATCCAGCACTCCCTCACCCAGCACTGCCTCGAGCAGCACTGCCTCATCCTGCACTGCCTGACGCAGCACTGCCTCACCCAGCACTACCTCATCCAGCACTGCCTCACCCAGCACAGCCTTACCCAGCACTGCCTCATCCAGCACCGCCTCACCCAGCACTCCCTCATCCAGCACCGCCTCACCCAGCACTGCCTCATCCAGCACTGCCTCATCCAGCACTGCCTCACCCAGCACTGCCTCATCCAGCACTGCCTCATCCAGCACTACCTCAACCACCAGTGCATCATCCAGCAGTGCCTCTCACAACACTGCCTCATTCAGCACTGCCTCACCCACCACTGCCTCATCCACCACTGCCTCACGCAGCACTGCCTCATCCTGCACTGCCTCACCCAGCACTTCCTCAACCAGCACTGCCTCATCCATCACCGCCTCACCCAGCACTGGCTCACCCAGCACTGCCTCCTGCAGTATTGCCTCAACCAGCACCGCCTCACCCAGCACTGCCTCTTCCAGCACTGCGTCAACCAGAAATGCCTTGCCCAGCACAGTCTCACTCAGCACTTCCTCACCCACCACTGCCTCAACCACCATTGCCTCACCCAGTACTGCCTCATCCATCACTCCCTCACCCAGCACTGCCTCGAACAGCACTGCCTCATCCAGCACTGCCTGACGCAGCACTGCCTCATCCAGCACTGCCTCATCCAGCACTGCCTTACCCACCACTGCCTCATTCAGCAGTGCCTCAATCAACACTGCCTCATCCAGCACCGCCTCAACCAACCGTGCCTCTTCCAGCACCGCCTCACCCAGCACCACATCACTCAGCACTGCCTCTCCCAGCACTGCCTCTTCCAGCACTGCCTCACCCAGCACTGCCTCACCCAGCACCACCTCACCCAGCACTGCCTCACCCAGCACTTCCTCACCTAGGACTGAATCACCCCGCACCGCCTCACCCAGCACCGCCTCACCCTGCACTGCCCCTTCCAGCACTGCCTCATCCAGCACTGCCTCACCCAGCACTGCCTCATCCTGCACTGCCTCATCCAGCACTAGCTCAACCAGCACTAACTCAACCAGCACTGCATCACCCAGCACTGTCTCAACTTGCGCTGCCTCATGCAGCACTGCCTCATCCAGCGTTGTCTCATCCAGCACTTCCTCACCCAGCACTGCCTCATTCAGATCTGCCTCACCCAGCACCGCCTCACCCAGCACTGCCTGAGGCAGCACTGCCTCATCCAGCACTGCCTCAACCAACACTGCCTCATCCAGCACTGCCTCAACCAACACTGCCTCATCCTGCACTGCCTCGCCCAGCACTTCCCCATTCAGCACTGCCTCACCCAGCACTGCTTCACCCAGCAATGCCTCACCCAGCACTGCCTCACCCAGCACTTCCTCAACCAGCACAGCCTCATACATCACCGCCTCACCCAGCACTGCCTCATCCAGCACTCCCTCACCCAGCACTGCCTCGAGCAGCACTGCCTCATCCTGCACTGCCTGACGCAGCACTGCCTCATCCAGCACTGCCTCATCCAGCACAGCCTCACCCACCACTGCCTCATTCAGCAGTGCCTCAATCAACACTGCCTCATCCAGCACCGCCTCAACCAACCGTGCCTCTTCCAGCACCGCCTCACCCAGCACCACGTCACCCAGCACTGCCTCTCCCAGCACTGCCTCTTCCAGCACTGCCTCACTCAGCACTGCCTCACCCAGCACCACCTCACCCAGCACTGCCTCACCCAGCACTTCCTCACCTTGGACTGACTCACCCAGCACTGCCTCATCCAGCAGTGCCTCTCCCAGCACTGCCTCATTCAGCACTGCCTCATCCAGCACTGCCTCTCCCAGCACTGCCTCACTCAGCACTGCATCATCCAGCACTGCATCTTGCAGCACTTCCTCACCCACCACTGCCTCATCCAGCATTGCCTCATCCTGCTCTGCCTCACCCAGCACTGCCTCATCCAGCACTGCCTCATCCAGCTCTAGCTCAAACAGCACTGCCTCACCCAGCACTGTCTCAACTTGCGCTGCCTCATGCAGCACTGCCACATCCATCGTTGTCTCATCCAGCACTTCCTCACCCTGCACTACCTCATTCAGATCTGCCTCACCCAGCACTGCCTCTCCCAGCACTGCCTGAACCAACACTGCCTCATCCTGCACTGCCTCACTCAGCACTGCCTCACCTAGGACAGACTCAAACCACCCCGCCTCACCCAGCACTGCCTCTTCCAGCTCTGCTTCAACCAGAAATGCCTTGCCCAGCACCGTCTCACTCACCAGTTCCTCACCCAGCACTGCCTCAACCACCATTGCCTCACCCAGCACTGCCTCACCCACCACTGCCTCACCCAGCACTGCCTCATCCAGCATTGCCTCATCCTGCTGTGCCTCACCCAGCACTGCCTCATCCAGCACTGCCTCACCCACCACTGCCTCATCCAGCAGTGCCTCAACCAACACTGCCTCATCCAGCACTGCCTCAACCAACACTGCCTCATCCAGCACTGCCTCAACCAACACTGCCTCATCCTGCACTGCCTCGCCCAGCACTTCCCCATTCAGCACTGCCTCACCCAGCACTGCCTCATCCAGCACTCCCTCACCCAGCACTGCCTCGAGCAGCACTGCCTCATCCTGCACTGCCTCTCCCAGCACTGCCTCATTCAGCACTGCCTCATTCACCACTGCCTCACCTAGCACTGCCTCATCCAGCACTACCTCATCCAGCACTACCTCACCCAGCACTGCCTCACCCAGCACTGCCTCACCTAGCACTTCCCCATTCAGCACTGCCTCACCCAGCACTGCTTCACCTAGCACTGCCTCACCCAGCACTGCCTCACCCAGCACTGCTTCACCCAGCGCTTGCTCAACCTGCACTGCCTCATCTATCACCGCCTCACTCAGCACCTGCTCACCCAGCATTGCCTCAGCGAGCACTGCCTCACCCTGCACTGCCTCACCCTGCACTGCCTCACCCAGCACTGCCTCATCCTGCACTGCCTCACCCAGCACTGCCTCACCTAGGACTGACTCACCCAGCACTGCCTCACCTAGGACTGACTCACCCCGCCCCGTCTCACCCAGCACTGCCTCTTCCAGCACTGCGTCAACCAGAAGTGCCTTGCCCAGCACTGTCTCGCTCAGCACTTCCTCACCCAGCACTCCCTCATCCAGCAGTGCCTCAACCAACACTGCCTCATCCAGCACTGCCTCAACCAACAATGCCTCATCCAGCACTGCCTCAACCAACACTGCCTCATCCTGCACTGCCTCGCCCAGCACTTCCCCATTCAGCACTGCCTCACCCAGCACTGCTTCTCCCAGCACTGCCTCACCCAGCACTTCCTCAACCAGCACAGCCTCATCCATCACCGCCTCACCCAGCACTGCCTCATCCAGCACTCCCTCACCCAGCGCTGCCTCGAGCAGCACTGCCTCTTCCTGCACTGCCTGACGCAGCACTGCCTCACCCAGCACTACCTCATCCAGCACTGCCTCATCCAGCACTGCCTCACCCACCACTGCATCATCCAGCAGTGCCTCTCCCAGCACTGCCTCATTCAGCACTGCCTCATTCACCACTGCCTCACCCAGCACTGCCTCATCCAGCACTACCTCATCCAGCACTACCTCACCCAGCACTGCCTCATCCAGCACTGCCTCACCTAGCACTTCCCCATTCAGCACTGCCTCACCCAGCACTGCTTCACCTAGCACTGCCTCACCCAGCACTGCCTCACCCAGCACTGCTTCACCCAGCACTTGCTCAACCTGCACTGCCTCATCTATCACCGCCTCACTCAGCACTGGCTCACCCAGCATTGCCTCAACCAGCACTGCCTCACCCTGCAATGCCTCACCCAGCACTGCCTCACCCAGCACTGCCTCATCCTGCACTGCCTCACCCAGCACTGCCTCACCTAGGACTGACTCACCCAGCATTGCCTCACCTAGGACTGACTCACCCCGCCCCGCCTCACCCAGCACTGCCTCTTCCAGCACTGCGTCAACCAGAAATGCCTTGCCCAGCACTGTCTCGCTCAGCACTTCCTCACCCACCACTGCTTCATCCAGCACTGCCTCACCCAGCACAGCCTTACCCAGCACTGCCTCATCCAGCACCTCCTCACCCAGCACTCCCTCATCCAGCACCGCCTCACCCAGCACTGCCTCATCCAGCACTGCCTCATCCAGCACTGCCTCACCCAGCACTGCCTCATCCAGCACTGCCTCATCCAGCACTACCTCACCCACCACTGCATCATCCCGCAGTGCCTCTCCCAGCACTGCCTCATTCAGCACTGCCTCACCCACCACTGCCTCACCCAGCACTGCCTCATCCAGCACTGCCTCACCCAGCACTGCCTCACCCAGCACTTCCTCACCCTGCACTGCCTCATCTATCACCGCCTCACTCAGCACTGGTCACCCTGCATTGCCTCAACCAGCACTGCCTCACCCTGCACTGCCTCACCCAGCACTGCCTCACCTAGGACTGACTCACCCTGCACTGCCTCACCCAGGACTGACTCACCCCGCCCGCCTCATCCAGCACTGCCTCTTCCAGCACTGCGTCAACCAGAAATGCCTTGCCCAGCACTGTCTCGCTCATCACTTCCTCACCCACCACTGCTTCATCCAGCACTGCCTCACCCAGAACTGCCTCACCCAGCACAGCCTTACCCAGCACTGCCTCATCCAGCACCGCCTCATCCAGCACTCCCTCTTCCAGCACCGCCTCACCCATCACTGCCTCATCCAGCACTGCCTCATCCAGCACTGCCTCACCCAGCACTGCCTCATCCAGCACTGCCTCATCCAGCACTAGCTCAACCAGCACTGCCTCAACCAGCACCTCCTCACCCAGCTTTGTCTCAACTTGCGCTGCCTCATGCAGCACTGCCTCATCCAGCGTTGTCTCATCCAGCACTTCCTCACCCAGCACTGCCTCATTCAGATCTGCCTCACCCAGCACCGCCTCATCCAGCACTGCCTGACGCAGCACTGCCTCATCCAGCACTGCCTCAACCAACACTGCCTCATCCAGCACTGCCTGAACCAACACTGCCTCATCCTGCACTGCCTCACCCAGCACTTCCCCATTCAGCACTGCCTCACCCAGCACTGCTTCACCCAGCATTGCCTCACCCAGCACTGCCTCACCCAGCACTTCCTCAACCAGCACTGCCTCACCCAGCACTTCCTCAACCAGCACAGCCTCATCCATCACTGCCTCACCCATCACTTCCTCACCTAGCTCTGAATCACCCCGCACCATCTCACCCAGCACTGCTTCATCCAGCACTGCCTCACCCAGCACTGCCTCATCCTGCACTGCCTCATTCAGCACTAGCTCAACCAGCACTACCTCAACCAGCACTGCATCACCCAGCACTGTCTCAACTTGCGCTGCCTCATGCAGCACTGCCTCATCCAGCGTTGTCTCATCCAGCACTTCCTCACCCAGCACTGCCTCATTCAGATCTGCCTCACCCAGCACCGCCTCACCCAGCACTGCCTGACGCAGCACTGCCTCATCCAGCACTGCCTCATCCAGCACTGCCTCAACCAACACTGCCTCATCCAGCACTGCCTCAACCAACACTGCCTCATCCTGCACTGCCTCGCCCAGCACTTCCCCATTCAGCACTGCCTCACCCAGCACTGCTTCTCCCAGCAGTGCCTCACCCAGCACTTCCTCAACCAGCACAGCCTCATCCATCACCGTCTCACCCAGCACAGCCTCATCCAGCACTCCCTCACCCAGCACTGCCTCGAGCAGCACTGCCTCATCCTACACTGCCTGACGCAGCACTGCCTCATCCAGCACTGCCTCATCCCGCACTGCCTCACCCACCATTGCCTCATTCAGCAGTGCCTCAATCAACACTGCCTCATCCAGCACGGCCTCAACCATCCGTGCCTCTTCCAGCACCGCCTCACCCAGCACCACCTCACCTAGCACTGCCTCTCCCAGCACTGCCTCTTCCAGCACTGCCTCACTCAGCACTGCCTCACCCAGCACCACCTCTCCCAGCACTGCCTCACCCAGCACAACCTCACCTAGGACTGACTCACCCCGCACCGCCTCACCCAGCACTGCCTCTTCCAGCACTGCCTCATACAGCACTGCCTCACCCAGCACTGCCTCATCCAGCACTGCCTCATCCAGCAGTGCCTCTCCCAGCACTGCCTCACACAGCACTTCATCATCCAGCACTGCCTCATGCAGCACTGCCTCACCCAGCACAGCCTCATCCAGCACTCCCTCACCCAGCACTGCCTCGAGCAGCACTGCCTCATCCTACACTGCCTGACGCAGCACTGCCTCATCCAGCACTGCCTCATCCCGCACTGCCTCACCCACCATTGCCTCATTCAGCAGTGCCTCAATCAACACTGCCTCATCCAGCACGGCCTCAACCATCCGTGCCTCTTCCAGCACCGCCTCACCCAGCACCACCTCACCTAGCACTGCCTCTCCCAGCACTGCCTCTTCCAGCACTGCCTCACTCAGCACTGCCTCACCCAGCACCACCTCTCCCAGCACTGCCTCACCCAGCACAACCTCACCTAGGACTGACTCACCCCGCACCGCCTCACCCAGCACTGCCTCTTCCAGCACTGCCTCATACAGCACTGCCTCACCCAGCACTGCCTCATCCAGCACTGCCTCATCCAGCAGTGCCTCTCCCAGCACTGCCTCACACAGCACTTCATCATCCAGCACTGCCTCATGCAGCACTGCCTCACCCACCACTGCCTCATTCAGCAGTTCCTCAATCAGCTCTGCCTGATCCAGCACTACCTCAACCAACCGTGCCTCATCCAGCACTGCCTCATCCCGCACTGCGTTACTCATCACTGTCTCGAACAGCACTGCCACCTAGCACTGCCTCACCCTGTACCACCTCACCCAGTTTTGCCTGACCCAGCACAGCGTCATCCAGCATTGCCTCACCCAGCCCCACCTCACCCAGCATTGCTTCACCAGCACTGCCTCACCCAGCACTGCCTCACCCAGCAATGCCTTACCCAGCACTGCCTCATCCAGCACCGCCTCACCCAGCACTGCCTCATCCAGCACTGCCTCACCCAGCACTGCCTCATCCAGCATTGCCTCATCCTGCTCTGCCTCACCCAGCACTGCCTCATCCAGCACTGCCTCATCCAGCACTAGCTCAACCAGCACTGCCTCACCCAGCACTGTCTCAACTTGCGCTGCCTCATGCAGCACTGCCACATCCATCGTTGTCTCATCCAGCACTTCCTCACCCTTCACTACCTCGTTCAGAACTGCCTCTCCCAGTACCGCCTCACCCAGCACTGCCTGACGCAGCACTGCCTCACCCAGCACTGCCTCATCCAGCACTGCCTCAACCAACACTGCCTCATCCAGCACTGCCTGAACCAACACTGCCTCACCCAGCACTGCATGAACCAACACTGCCTCATCCTGCACTGCCTCACCCAGCACTTCCCCATTCAGCACTGCCTCACCCAGCACTTCCTCAAACAGCACAGCCTCATCCATCACCGCCTCACTCAGCACTGGCTCACCGAGCACTGCCTGACCCAGCACCGCCGCATCCTGCACTGCCTCACCCAGCACTGCCTCTCCCAGCACTGCCTCACCTAGGACTGACTCACCCCGCACTGCCTCACCCAGCACTGCCTCTTCCAGCACTGCGTCAACCAGAAATGCCTTTCCCAGCACAGTCTCGCTCAGCACTTCCTCACCCACCACTGCCTCATCCTGCACTGCCTCATCCAGCACTGCCTCACCCAGCATTGCCTCATCCTGCACTGCCTCATCCCGCACTGCCTCATCCAGCACTGCTTCACCCACCACTGCCTCATCCAGCACTGCCTCATCCAGCACTGCCTCATTCAGCACTGCCTCACCCTGCACTGTCTCATCCTGCACTGCCTCATCCTGTACTGCCTCATCCTCCACTGCCTCATCCTGCACTGCCTCATCCAGCACTGCCTCATCCAGCACTGCCTCATTCAGCACTGCCTCACCCTGCACTGCCTCATCCTGCACTGCCTCATCCTGTACTGCCTCATCCTGCACTGCCTCATCCAGCACTGCCTCATCCAGCACTGCCTCACCCACCACTGCCTCATCCAGCAGTGCATCAACCAACAGTGCCTCATCCAGCACTGCCTCATCCAGCACTGCCTTACTCATCACTGTCTCGAACTGCACTGCCACACAGCACGGCCTCACCCTGTACCGCCTCACCCAGTTTTGCCTCACCCAGCACAGCGTCATCCAGCACTGCCTCATCCAGTACCCCCTTACCCAGCAATGCTTCACCCAGCCCCGTCTCATCCAGCACTGCCTCACCCAGCACCAATTCGCCCAGCACTGCCTCATCTAGCACTGACTCTCCCTGCACTGCCTCACCCATCACTTCCTCAACCAACGCTGCCTCGCCCAGAGCTGCCTCGCCCAGCGCTGCCTCACCCTGCACTGCCTCACCCAGCACTGCCTCGCCCAGCATTGACTCATGCAGCACTGGCTCACCCAGCACCGCCTCACCCAGCACTGCCTCATCCAGCACTGCCTCAACCAACATTGCCTCATCCAGCACTGTCTCATCCAGTACTGCCTCACCCAGCACTGCCTCACCCACCACTGCCTCATTAGCAGTGCCTCAATCAACACTGCCTCATCCAGCACTGCCTCAACCAACAGTACCTCATCCAGCACTGCCTCTCCCAGCACTGCCTCACTCATCACTGTCTCGAACAGCACAGCCACACAGCACTGCCTCACCCTGTACCACCTCACCCAATTTTGCCTCACCCAGCCCCGCCTCATCCAGCACTGCCTCACCCACCACTGCCTCATCCAGCAGTGCCTCCACCAACACTGCCTCATCCAGCACCGCTTCACTCAGCACCACCTCACCCAGCACTGCCTCTCCCAGCACTACCTCACCCAGCACCACCTCACCCAGCATTGCCTCATCCAGCACTGCCTCACCCAGCACTGCCTCATCCAGCACTGCCTCACCCACCACTGCCTCATCCAGCAGTGCCTCCACCAACACTGCCTGATCCAGCACTGCCTCAACCAACACTGCCTCACCCAGCACTGCCTCATCCAGCACTGCCTCACCCAGCACTGCCTTACTCATCACTGTCTCGAACAGCACTGCCACACAGAACGGCCTCACCCTCTACCGCCTCACCCAGTTTTGCCTGTCCCAGCACAGCGTTTTCCAGCATTGCCTCACCCAGCACCCCCTCACCCAGCACCCCCTCACCCAGCACCCCCTCACCCAGCACTGCCTCTCCCAGCACTGCCTCTCCCAGCTCTGCCTCTCCCAGCACTACCTCACCCAGCACTGCCTCTCCCAGCACTACCTCACCCAGCACTGCCTCACCCAGCACTGACTCACCCAGCACCTCCTCAGCCAGCATTGCCTCATCCAGCACTGCCTCACCCAGCACTGCCTCACTCATCACTGCCTCACCCAGCACCACCTCACCCAGCACTGCCTCTCCCAGCACTGCCACACCCAGCACTGCCTCACCCAGCACTGCCTGACGCAGCACTGCCTCATCCAACACTGCCTCACCCACCACTGCCTCATCCAGCAGTGCCTCACCCAGCACTGCCTCAACCAGCACTGCCTCACCAGCACTGCCTCATCCAGCAGTGCCTCAACCAACACTGCCTCAACCAACACTGCCTCATCCTGCACTGCCTCACCCAGCAGTTCCCTATTCCGCACTGGTTCACCCAGCTCTGCCTCATGCAGCAGTGCCTCAACCAGCACTGCCTCCACCAGCACTGCTTCAGCCAGCACTGCCTTACCCAGCACTGCCTCACCTAGGACTGACTCTCCCCGCACCGCCTCACCCAGCACTGCCTCTTCCAGCACTGCCTCATTCTGCACTGCCTCACCCAGCACTGCCTCATCCAGCACTGTCTCACCCAGCACTGCCTCATCCAGTCTTGCCTCATCCAGCACTGCCTCACCCAGCACTGCCTCGAACAGCACTGCCTCATCCTGCACTGCCTGACCCAGCACTGCCTCATTCAGCACTGCCTCATCCAGCACTGCCTCATTCAGCAGTGCCTCAATCAACACTGCCTCATCCAGCACTGCCTCAACCAACCGTGCCTCATCCAGCACTGCCTTACTCATCACTGTCTCGAACAGCACTGCCACTCAGCACTGCCTCACCCTGTACCGCCACACCCAGTTTTGCCTCACCCAGCATTGCCTCATCCAGCACAGCCTCATCCAGTACCCCCTCACCCAGCAATGCTTCACCCAGCCCCGCCTCTTCCAGCACCGCCTCACCAAGCACCACCTCATCCAGCACTGCCTCTCCCAGCACTGCCTCTTCCAGCACTGCCTCACTCAGCACTGCCTCACCCAGCACCACCTCACCCAGTAATGCCTCTTCCAGCACTGCCTCATCCAGCACCGCCTCACCCAGCACTGCCTCATCCAGCACTGCCTCATCCAGCACTGCCTCACCCAGCACTGCCTCATCCAGCACTGCCTCATCCAGCACTACCTCAAGCAGCTCTATCTCAACCAGCACTGCCTCACCCAGCACTGTCTCAACTTGCGCTGCCTCATGCAGCACTGCCTCATCCAGCGTTGTCTCATCCAGCACTTCCTCACCCAGCACTGCCTCTTTCAGAACTGCCTCACCCAGCACCGCCTCACCCAGCACTTCACCATTCAGCACTGCCTCGCCCAGCACTGCCTCACCCAGCACGTCCTCAACCAGCACAGCCTCATCTATCACCGCCTCACTCAGCACTGGCTCACCCAGCACTGCCTCAATCAGCACTGCCTCATCCTGCACTGCCTCACCCCACGCTGCCTCACCCAGCACTGCCTCATCCTGCACTGCCTCACACAGCACTGCCTCACCTAGGACTGACTCACCCCGCACCGCCTCACCCAGCACTGCCTCTTCCAGCACTGCGTCAACCAGAAATTCCTTGCCCAGCACAGTCTCGCTCAGCACTTCCTCACCCATCACTGCCTCATCCAGCACTGCCTCATCCAGCACTGCCTCATCCTGCACTGCCTCATCCAGCACTGCCTCATCCTGCACTGCCTCACACAGCACTTCCCCATTCAGCACTGCCTCGCCCAGCACTGCCTCATCCAGCACTTCCTTAACCAGCACAGCCTCATCTATCACCGCCTCACCCAGCACTGCCTCACCTAGGACTGACTCACCCCGCAACGCCTCACCCAGCACTGCCTCACCCAGCACTGCCTCATCCTGCACTGCCTCACCTAGGACTGACTCACCCCGCACCGCCTCACCCAGCACTGCCTCTTCCAGCACTGCGTCAACCAGAAATGCCTTTCCCAGCACAGTCTCGCTCAGCACTTCCGCACCCACCACTGCCTCATCCAGCACTGCCTCACCCAGCACTCCCTCATCCATCACTGCCTCATCCAGCACTACCTCAACCAGCACTGCCTCACCCAGCACTGTCTCAACTTGCACTGCCTCATGCAGCACTGCCTCATCCAGCGTTGTCTCATCCAGCACCGCCTCACCCAGCACTGCCTCATCCAGCACTGCCTCAACCAACACTGCCTCATCCAGCACTGCCTCAACCAACACTGCCTCATCCAGCACTGCCTCAACCAACACTGCCTCATCCTGCACTGCCTCACACAGCACTTCCCCATTCAGCACTGCCTCGCCCAGCACTGCCTCACCCAGCACTTCCTCAACCAGCACAGCCTCATCTATCACCGCCTCACCCAGCACTGCCTCACCTAGGACTGACTCACCCCGCAACGCCTCACCCAGCACTGCCCCTTCCAGCACTGCGTCAACCAGAAATGCCTTGCCCAGCACAGTCTCACTCAGCACTTCCTCACCCACCACTGCCTCATCCAGCACTTCCTCACCCAGCACTGCCTCATCCTGCACTGCCTGACGCAGCACCACCTCACCCAGCACTACCTCATCCAGCACTGCCTCACCCAACGCCACCTCATCCAGCATGCCTCACCCAGCACTGCCTCATCCAGCACTGCCTCATCCAGCACTACCTCAACCAGCACTGCCTCACCCAGCACCAACTCGCCCAGCACTGCCTCATCTAGCACTGACTCTGCCAGCACTGCCTCACCCATCACTGCCTGACCCAGCGCTGCCTCGCCCAGCGCTGCCTCGCCCAGCGCTGCCTCCCCCTGCACTGCCTTGTCCAGCACTGCCTCACCCAGCACTGCCTCATCCAGCTCTGCCTCATCCAGCACTACCTCAACCAGCACTGCCTCAACCAGCACTGCCTCACCCAGCACTGCCTCAACCAGCACTGCCTCACCTAGGACTGACTCACCCCGCACCGCCTCACCCAGCACTGCCTCATCCAGCACTGCCTTACCCACCACTGCTTCATTCAGCATTGCCTCAATCTACACTGCCTCATCCAGCACTGCCTCAGCCAACAGTGCCTCATCCAGCACTGCCTCATCCTGTACTGCCTCACCTAGGACTGACTCACCCCGCACCGCCTCACCCAGCACTGTCTCACACAGCACTGCCTCACCCACCACTGCCTTACTCATCACTGTCTCGAACAGCACAGCCACACAGCACTGCCTCACCCTGTACCGCCTCACCCAGCAATGCTTCACCCAGCCCCGCCTCATCCAGCACTGCCTCACCCAGCACCACCTCACCCAGCACTGCCTCTCCCAGCACTGTCTCACCCAGCACCACTTCACCCAGCACTGCCTCACCCAGCACTGCCTCATCCAGCACTGCCTCATCCAGCACTGCCTCATCCAGCACTGCCTCACCCAGCATTGCTTCACCCAGCACTGCCTCACCCAGCACTACCTCATCCAGCAGTGCCTCATCCAGCACTACCTCAACCAGCACTCCCTCATCCAGCACTGCCTCATCCTGCACTGCCTCACCCAGCACCACCTCACCCAGCACCGCCTACCCAGCACTGTCTCATCCAGCACTGCCTCACCCACCACTGCCTCATCCAGCAGTGCCTCAACCAACACTGCCTCAACCAGCACTGCCTCAACCAACACTGCCTCATCCAGCACTGCCTCACCCAGCAGTTCCCCTTCAGCACTGCCTCACCCAGCACTGCCTCACCCAGCAATTCCTCAACCAGCACTTCCTCATCCATCACCGCCTCACCCAGCACTGCCTCATGCAGAACTGCCTCAACCAGCACTGCCTCATTCTGCACTGCATCACCCAGCACTGCCTCACCCAGCACTGCCTCATCCTGCACTGCCTCACCCCGCACCGCCTCACCCAGAACTGCCTCACCCAGCACTTGCTCACTTACCACTGCCTCATCCAGCAGTGCCTCAACCAACAGTGCATCATCCAGCACTGCCTCATCCAGCACTGCCTTACTCATCACTGTCTCGAACAGCACTGCCATTCAGCACTGCTTCACCCTGTACCGCCTTACCCAGTATTGCATCACCCAGCACCCCCTCACCCAGCAATGCTTCACCCAGGACTGCCTCGTCCAGCACTGCCTCACCCAGCACTGCCTCACCCATCATTGCCTCGCCCAGCGCTGCCTCGTCCAGCGCTGCCTCGCCCAGCGCTGCCTCGCCCAGCACTGCCTCGCCCAGCACTGACTCATGCAGCACTGGCTTACCCAGCACTGCCTCATCCTGCACTGCCTCACCCAGCACCGCCTCTCCCAGCATTGCCTCATCCAGCACTGCCTCACCCAGCACTGTCTCAACTCGTGCTCCTTGATGCAGCATTGCCACATCCAGCGTTGTCTCCTCCAGCACTGCCTCACCCAGCACTGCCTCATTCACAACTGCCTCACCCAGAACCGCCTCACCCAGTACTGCCTGACCCAGCACTGCCTCATCCAGCCCTGCCTCTGCCAGCACTGTCTCATCCAGCACTGCCTCAACCAACACTGCCTCATCCAGCACTGCCTCACCCACCACTGCCTCATCCAGTAGTGCCTCAACCAACACTGCCTCATCCAGCACTGCCTCAACCAACACTGCCTCATCCAGCACTGCCTCACCCAGCAGTTCCCCTTCAGCACTGCTTCACCCAGCACTGCCTCGCCCAGCACTGCCTCACCCAGCACTGCTTCACCCAGCACTGCCTCGCCCAGCACTGCTTCACCCAGCACTGCCTCGCCCAGCACTGCCTCACCCAGCACTTCCTCAACCAGCACTGCCTCGCCCAGCACTGCCTAACTCATCACTGCCTCGAACAGCATTGCCACACAGCACTGCCTCATTCAGTACTGCCTCATCCAGCACTGCCTCACCCAGCACTGCCTCATCCAGCGCTGCCTCATCCAGCATTACCTCAACTTGCACTGCCTCATCCAGCACTGCCTCATCCAGCACTGCCTTAACCAGCACCGCCTCACCCAGCACCGCCTCCCCCACCAATGCCTCTTCCAGCACTCCCTCGCCCACCACAACTCGCCCAGCACTGCCACACAGCACTGCCTCACCTGGCACTGCCTCAACCAGCTCTTCCTCACCTTACACTATCGCACTCAGCACTACCTCATCCAGCACTACCTCATCCAGCACTGCATTGTCCAGCACTGCATTGTCCAGCACTGCCTCACCCAGCAGCCCCTGATCCTGCACTGCCTCACCCAGCACTGCCTCGCCCAGCACTGCCTCACCTAGGACTGACTCACCCAGCGCCCCCTCATCCAGCACTGCCTCATCCAGCACTGCCTCACCCAGCATTGCCTCATACAGCACTGCCTCACCCAGCACTGCCTCATCCAGCACTGCCTTTTCCAGCACTACCTCAACCAGCACTGCCTCACCCAGCACTGCCTCATCCAGCACTGCCTCATCCAGCACTGCCTCATCCAGCACTGCCTCACCCTGTACCGCCTCACCCAGTTTTGCCTGACCCAGCACAGCATTGTCCAGCATTGCCTCACCTAGCACCACCTCACCCAGCACCCCCTCATACAGCATCGCCTCACCCAGCACTGCCTCACCCAGCATTGCCTCATCCAGCCCCGCCTCATCCTGCACTACCTCAACCAGCACTGCCGCACCCAGCACTGCCTCAACCTGCACTGCCTGACGCAGCACTGCCACACCCAGCAGTACCTCATCCAGCACTACCTCAACCAGCACTGCCTCACCCAGAACTGTCTCAACTTGCGCTGCCTGACGCAGCACTGCCTCATCCTGCGTTGTCTCATCCAGCACTGCCTCACCCAGCACCGCCTCACCCAGCACTGCCTGACGGAGCACTGCCTCACCCAGCACTGCCTCAACCAACACTGCCTCACCCAGCACCGCCTCAGCAACACTGCCTCATCCAGCACTGCCTCACCCAGCACTGCCTCATCCAGCACTGCTTCATCCAGCACTGCCTCATCCAGCACTGCCTCATCCAGCACTGCCTCATCCAGCAGTGCCTCAACCAACACTGCCTCAACCAGCACTGCCTCACCAGCACTGCCTCAACCAACACTGCCTCACCAGCACTGCCTCATCCAGCTGTGCCTCAACCAACACTGCCTCAACCAGCACTGCCTCACCAGCACTGCCTCATCCTGCACTGCCTCATCCAGCACTGCCTCATCCTGCACTGCCTCACACAGCACTTCCCCATTCAGCACTGCCTCGCCCAGCACTGCCTCATCCAGCACTTCCTTAACCAGCACAGCCTCATCTATCACCGCCTCACCCAGCACTGCCTCACCTAGGACTGACTCACCCCGCAACGCCTCACCCAGCACTGCCTCACCCAGCACTGCCTCATCCTGCACTGCCTCACCTAGGACTGACTCACCCCGCACCGCCTCACCCAGCACTGCCTCTTCCAGCACTGCGTCAACCAGAAATGCCTTTCCCAGCACTGTCTCGCTCAGCACTTCCGCACCCACCACTGCCTCATCCAGCACTGCCTCACCCAGCACTCCCTCATCCATCACTGCCTCATCCAGCACTACCTCAACCAGCACTGCCTCACCCAGCACTGTCTCAACTTGCACTGCCTCATGCAGCACTGCCTCATCCAGCGTTGTCTCATCCAGCACCGCCTCACCCAGCACTGCCTCATCCAGCACTGCCTCAACCAACACTGCCTCATCCAGCACTGCCTCAACCAACACTGCCTCATCCAGCACTGCCTCAACCAACACTGCCTCATCCTGCACTGCCTCACACAGCACTTCCCCATTCAGCACTGCCTCGCCCAGCACTGCCTCACCCAGCACTTCCTCAACCAGCACAGCCTCATCTATCACCGCCTCACCCAGCACTGCCTCACCTAGGACTGACTCACCCCGCAACGCCTCACCCAGCACTGCCCCTTCCAGCACTGCGTCAACCAGAAATGCCTTGCCCAGCACAGTCTCACTCAGCACTTCCTCACCCACCACTGCCTCATCCAGCACTTCCTCACCCAGCACTGCCTCATCCTGCACTGCCTGACGCAGCACCACCTCACCCAGCACTACCTCATCCAGCACTGCCTCACCCAACGCCACCTCATCCAGCATGCCTCACCCAGCACTGCCTCATCCAGCTCTGCCTCATCCAGCACTACCTCAACCAGCACTGCCTCACCCAGCACCAACTCGCCCAGCACTGCCTCATCTAGCACTGACTCTGCCAGCACTGCCTCACCCATCACTGCCTGACCCAGCGCTGCCTCGCCCAGCGCTGCCTCGCCCAGCGCTGCCTCCCCCTGCACTGCCTTGCCCAGCACTGCCTCACCCAGCACTGCCTCATCCAGCTCTGCCTCATCCAGCACTACCTCAACCAGCACTGCCTCAACCAGCACTGCCTCACCCAGCACTGCCTCAACCAGCACTGCCTCACCTAGGACTGACTCACCCCGCACCGCCTCACCCAGCACTGCCTCATCCAGCACTGCCTTACCCACCACTGCTTCATTCAGCATTGCCTCAATCTACACTGCCTCATCCAGCACTGCCTCAGCCAACAGTGCCTCATCCAGCACTGCCTCATCCTGTACTGCCTCACCTAGGACTGACTCACCCCGCACCGCCTCACCCAGCACTGTCTCACACAGCACTGCCTCACCCACCACTGCCTTACTCATCACTGTCTCGAACAGCACAGCCACACAGCACTGCCTCACCCTGTACCGCCTCACCCAGCAATGCTTCACCCAGCCCCGCCTCATCCAGCACTGCCTCACCCAGCACCACCTCACCCAGCACTGCCTCTCCCAGCACTGTCTCACCCAGCACCACTTCACCCAGCACTGCCTCACCCAGCACTGCCTCATCCAGCACTGCCTCATCCAGCACTGCCTCATCCAGCACTGCCTCACCCAGCATTGCTTCACCCAGCACTGCCTCACCCAGCACTACCTCATCCAGCAGTGCCTCATCCAGCACTACCTCAACCAGCACTCCCTCATCCAGCACTGCCTCATCCTGCACTGCCTCACCCGGCACCACCTCACCCAGCACCGCCTCACCCAGCACTGTCTCATCCAGCACTGCCTCACCCACCACTGCCTCATCCAGCAGTGCCTCAACCAACACTGCCTCAACCAGCACTGCCTCAACCAACACTGCCTCATCCAGCACTGCCTCACCCAGCAGTTCCCCTTCAGCACTGCCTCACCCAGCACTGCCTCACCCAGCAATTCCTCAACCAGCACTTCCTCATCCATCACCGCCTCACCCAGCACTGCCTCATGCAGAACTGCCTCAACCAGCACTGCCTCATTCTGCACTGCATCACCCAGCACTGCCTCACCCAGCACTGCCTCATCCTGCACTGCCTCACCCCGCACCGCCTCACCCAGAACTGCCTCACCCAGCACTTGCTCACTTACCACTGCCTCATCCAGCAGTGCCTCAACCAACAGTGCATCATCCAGCACTGCCTCATCCAGCACTGCCTTACTCATCACTGTCTCGAACAGCACTGCCATTCAGCACTGCTTCACCCTGTACCGCCTTACCCAGTATTGCATCACCCAGCACCCCCTCACCCAGCAATGCTTCACCCAGGACTGCCTCGTCCAGCACTGCCTCACCCAGCACTGCCTCACCCATCATTGCCTCGCCCAGCGCTGCCTCGTCCAGCGCTGCCTCGCCCAGCGCTGCCTCGCCCAGCACTGCCTCGCCCAGCACTGACTCATGCAGCACTGGCTTACCCAGCACTGCCTCATCCTGCACTGCCTCACCCAGCACCGCCTCTCCCAGCATTGCCTCATCCAGCACTGCCTCACCCAGCACTGTCTCAACTCGTGCTCCTTGATGCAGCATTGCCACATCCAGCGTTGTCTCCTCCAGCACTGCCTCACCCAGCACTGCCTCATTCACAACTGCCTCACCCAGAACCGCCTCACCCAGTACTGCCTGACCCAGCACTGCCTCATCCAGCCCTGCCTCTGCCAGCACTGTCTCATCCAGCACTGCCTCAACCAACACTGCCTCATCCAGCACTGCCTCACCCACCACTGCCTCATCCAGTAGTGCCTCAACCAACACTGCCTCATCCAGCACTGCCTCAACCAACACTGCCTCATCCAGCACTGCCTCACCCAGCAGTTCCCCTTCAGCACTGCTTCACCCAGCACTGCCTCGCCCAGCACTGCCTCACCCAGCACTGCTTCACCCAGCACTGCCTCGCCCAGCACTGCTTCACCCAGCACTGCCTCGCCCAGCACTGCCTCACCCAGCACTTCCTCAACCAGCACTGCCTCGCCCAGCACTGCCTAACTCATCACTGCCTCGAACAGCATTGCCACACAGCACTGCCTCATTCAGTACTGCCTCATCCAGCACTGCCTCACCCAGCACTGCCTCATCCAGCGCTGCCTCATCCAGCATTACCTCAACTTGCACTGCCTCATCCAGCACTGCCTCATCCAGCACTGCCTTAACCAGCACCGCCTCACCCAGCACCGCCTCCCCCACCAATGCCTCTTCCAGCACTCCCTCGCCCACCACAACTCGCCCAGCACTGCCACACAGCACTGCCTCACCTGGCACTGCCTCAACCAGCTCTTCCTCACCTTACACTATCGCACTCAGCACTACCTCATCCAGCACTACCTCATCCAGCACTGCATTGTCCAGCACTGCATTGTCCAGCACTGCCTCACCCAGCAGCCCCTGATCCTGCACTGCCTCACCCAGCACTGCCTCGCCCAGCACTGCCTCACCTAGGACTGACTCACCCAGCGCCCCCTCATCCAGCACTGCCTCATCCAGCACTGCCTCACCCAGCATTGCCTCATACAGCACTGCCTCACCCAGCACTGCCTCATCCAGCACTGCCTTTTCCAGCACTACCTCAACCAGCACTGCCTCACCCAGCACTGCCTCATCCAGCACTGCCTCATCCAGCACTGCCTCATCCAGCACTGCCTCACCCTGTACCGCCTCACCTAGTTTTGCCTGACCCAGCACAGCATTGTCCAGCATTGCCTCACCTAGCACCACCTCACCCAGCACCCCCTCATACAGCATCGCCTCACCCAGCACTGCCTCACCCAGCATTGCCTCAACCAGCCCCGCCTCATCCTGCACTACCTCAACCAGCACTGCCGCACCCAGCACTGCCTCAACCTGCACTGCCTGACGCAGCACTGCCACACCCAGCAGTACCTCATCCAGCACTACCTCAACCAGCACTGCCTCACCCAGAACTGTCTCAACTTGCGCTGCCTGATGCAGCACTGCCTCATCCTGCGTTGTCTCATCCAGCACTGCCTCACCCAGCACCGCCTCACCCAGCACTGCCTGACGGAGCACTGCCTCACCCAGCACTGCCTCAACCAACACTGCCTCACCCAGCACCGCCTCAGCAACACTGCCTCATCCAGCACTGCCTCACCCAGCACTGCCTCATCCAGCACTGCTTCATCCAGCACTGCCTCATCCAGCACTGCCTCATCCAGCACTGCCTCATCCAGCAGTGCCTCAACCAACACTGCCTCAACCAGCACTGCCTCACCAGCACTGCCTCAACCAACACTGCCTCACCAGCACTGCCTCATCCAGCTGTGCCTCAACCAACACTGCCTCAACCAGCACTGCCTCACCAGCACTGCCTCATCCAGCACTGCCTCATCCTGCACTGCCTCACCCAGCAGTTCCCTATTCCGCACTTGCTCACCCAGCACTGCCTCATGCAGCACTGCCTCAACCAGCACTGCCTCCACCAGCACTGCCTCATCCTGCACTGCCTCAGCCAGCACTGCCTTACCCAGCACTGCCTCACCTAGGACTGACTCACCCCGCACCGCCTCACCCAGCACTGCCTCTTCCAGCACTGCGTCAACCAGGAATGCCTTGCCCAGCACAGTCTCGCTCAGCACTTCCTCACCCACCACTGCCTCATCCAGCACTACCTCATCCAGCACTGCCTCATCCAGCACTGCCTCACCCAGCACTGCCTCATCCTGCACTGCCTGACGCAGCACTGACTGCCTCATCCAGCACTGCCTCACCCTCCACTGCCTCACCCAGCAGTGCCTCAATCAACACTGCCTTATTCTGCATTGTCTCAACCAACCGTGCCTCATCCAGCATTGCCTCATCCAGCACTGCCTCATCCAGCACCGCCTCACCCATTACTGCCTGACGCAGCACTGCCTCACCCAGCACCTTCTCATCCAGCACTGCCTCATCCAGCACTGCCTCACCCAGCACTGCCTCATCCAGCAGTGCCTCACCTGACACTGCCTCATCCAGCACCGCCTCAACCAACACTGCCTCATCCAGCACTGCCTCACCCAGCAATTCCCCTTCAGCCCTGCCTCACCCAGCACTGCCTCACCCAGCACTTCCTCAACCAGCACTGCCTCATCCATCACCGCCTCACCCAGCACTGCCTCAACCAGCACGGCCTCATCCTGCACTGCCTCACCCCGCACCGCCTCACCCAGCGCTGCCTCTTCCAGCACTGCGTCAACCAGAAATGCCTTGCCCAGCACAGTCTCGCTCAGCACTTCCTCACCCACCACTGCCTCATCCAGCACTGCCTCATCCAGCACTGCCTCACCCCCCACTGTCTCATCCTGCACTGCCTCATCCAGTACTGCCTCATCCAGCACTGCCTCACCCAGCACTGCCTCATCCTGCACTGCCTGACGCAGCACTGCCTCATCCGGTACTTCCTCAGCCAGCACTGCCTCACCCACCACTGCCTCATCCAGCAGTGCCTCAACCAACAGTGCATCATCCAGCACTGCCTCACCCAGCACTGCCTTACTCATCACTGTCTCGAACAGCACTGCCACACAGCACTGCTTCACCCTGTACCGCCTCATACAGTTTTGCCTGACCCAGCACCCCCTTACCCAGCAATGCTTCACCCAGCACTGCCTCACCTAGCATTACCTCACCCAGCACTGCCTCACCCAGCACTGCCTGACGCAGCACTGCCTCATCCAGCACTGCCTCACCCATCATTGCCTCGCCCAGCGCTGCCTCACCCAGCGCTGCCTCGCCCAGCGCTGCCTCGCCCAGCACTGACTTGCCCAGCACTGACTCATGCAGCACTGGCTCACCCAGCACCACCTCACCCAGCACTGTCTCAACTCTCGCTGCTTGATGCAGTACTGCCACATCCAGCGTTTTCTCATCCAGCACTGCCTCACCCAGCACTGCCTCATTCACAACTGCCTCACCCAGCACCGCCTCAGCCAGTACTGCCTGATGCATTACTGCCTCATCCAGCACTGCCTCACCCACCACTGCCTCGTCCAGCACAGCCTCAACCAACACTGCCTCATCCAGCCCTGCCTCAACCAACACTGCCTCATCCAGCACTGCCTCAACCAACACTGCCTCATCCAGCACTGCCTCACCCACCACTGCCTCATCCAGCAGTGCCTCAACCATCACTGCCTCATCCAGCACTGCCTCAACCAACACTGCCTCATCCAGCACTGCCTCACCCAGCAGTTCCCCTTCAGCACTGCCTCACCCAGCACTGCCTCGCCCAGCACTGCCTCACCCAGCACTGCTTCACCCAGCACTGCCTCACCCAGCACTGCTTCACCCAGCACTGCCTCGCCCAGCACTGCCTCACCCAGCACTTCCCCAACCAGCACTGCCTCATCCATCACCGCCTCACCCAGCACTGTCTCACCCAGCACTGCCTTACACAGCATTTCTTCCCACGACTGCCTCTCCCAGCACCGCCTCACCCAGCAATGCCTCACACAACACTGCCTCAGCCAGTACAACCTCGCCCAGGACTGCCTCACACAGCACTGCCTCATTCAGAACTGCCTCACCCAGCACCGCCTCACCCAGCACTGCCTGACGCAGCACTGCCTCAACCAGCACTGCCTCATCCAGCACTGCATCAACCAACACTGCCTCATCTAGCACTGCCTGACCCACCACTGCCTCATCCAGCACTACCTCAGCCAGCCGTGCCTCATCCAGCACTGCCTCCTCCAGCACTTCCTCACACAGCACTGCCTCACCTGGCACTGCCTCAACCAGCTCTGACTCACCTTACACTATCGCACTCAGCACTGCCTCACCCAGCACTACCTCACCCAGCAGCCCCTGATCCTGCACTGCCTCACCCAGCACTGCCTCGCCCAGCACTGCCTCACCTCGGACTGACTCACCCAGCGCCCCCTCATCCAGCACCGCCTCATCCAGCACTGCCTCTTCCAGCACTGCCTCTTCCAGCACTGCGTCAACCAGCACTGCCTCACCCAGCATTGCCTCATACAGCACTGCCTCACCCAGCACGGCCTCATCCAGCGCTGCCGCATCCAGCACTGCCTCATCCAGCACTGCCGCACCCAGCACTGCCTCAACCTTCACTGCCTGACGCAGCACTGCCACACCCAGCAGTACCTCATCCAGCACTGCCTCACCCTGTACCGCCTCACCCAGTTTTGCCTGACCCAGCACAGCATTGTCCAGCATTGCCTCACCTAGCACCACCTCACCCAACACCCCCTCTCCCAGCATCGCCTCACCTAGCACCGCCTCACCCAGCACTGCCTCATCCCGCAGTGCCTCAACCAACGCTGCCTCATCCCGAACTGCCTCAACCAACACTGCCTCATCCAGCACTGCCGCAGCCAGCCCTGCCTCATCCAGCACGGCATAACTCATCACTGCTTCGAACAGCTTTGCCACACAGCATTGCGTCATCCAGTACCGCCTCACCCAGCACTGCCCCATCCAGCGCTGTCTCATCCAGCACTACCACAACCAGCACTGCCTCACCCAGCACTGCCTCCTCCAGCACTTCCTCACCCAGCACCGCCTCACCTAAGACTGTCTCATTCAGCACTGCCTTAACCAGCACTGCGTCACCCAGCACTACCTCATCCAGCACTGACTCACACACCACTCAATCGAACAGCATTGTCTCCCCCAATACTGCCACAGAGCATTGACTCTCCCAGCACTGCCTCACTCAGCACCGCTTCATCCAGCACTGACTCTTCCAGCACTGCGTCAACCAGAATTGCCTTGCCCAGCACTGTCTCACTCAGAACTTCCTCACCCACCACTGCCTCATCCAGCACTGCCTCACCCAGCACTGCCTCATGCAGCAGTGCCTCAACCAGCACTGCCACACCTAGCACTGCCTCATTCAGCACTGCCTTACCCAGCACTGCCTCTTCCAGCACTCCCTCGCCCACCACAACTCACCCAGCACTGCCACACAGCAGTGCCTCACCTGTCACTGCCTCAACCAGCAGTGCCTCACCTTACACTATCTTACTCAGCACTGCCTCACCCAGCACTACCTCATCCAGCACTGCATTGTCCGGCACTGCCTCACCCAGCAGCCCCTGATCCTGCACTGCCTCACCCAGCGCCGCCTCATCCAGCACTGCCTCTTCCAGCACTGCCTCATCCAGCACTGAGTCAACCAGAAATGCATTGCCCAGCACTGTCTCGCTCAGCATTTCCTCACCCAGCACTGCCTCATCCTGCACTGCCTCATCCAGCACTGCCTCACCCAGCACTGCCTCATCCAACAATGCCTCAACCAACACTGCCTCATCCAGCACTGCCTCAACCAACACTGCCTCATCCAGCACTGTCTTACTCATCACTGTCTCGAACAGCACTGCCACACAGCACTGCCTCACCCTGTACCGCCTCACCCAGTTTTGCCTGACCCAGCACAGCGTCATCCAGCATTGCCTCACCCAGCACCACCTCACCCAGCACTGCCTCTCCCAGCACTGCCTCTCCCAGCACTGCCTCACTCAGCACTGCCTCACCCAGCACCACCTCACCCAGCATTGCCTCATCCAGCACTTCCTCATCCAGCACTACCTCAACCAGCACTGCCTCATTAAGAACTGCCTCACCCAGCACTGCCTCACCCAGCACGTCCTCACCCAGCACTGCCTCAACCTGCGCTGCCTGACGCAGCACTGCCTCATCCAGCACTGCCTCATCCAGCACTGCCTCATCCAGCACTACCTCAACCAGCACTACCTCACCCAGCACTGCCTCATCCAGCACTGCTTCACCCAGCACTGCCTCATCCAGCACTGCCTCACCCTTTCCCGCCTCACCCAGTTTTGCCTGACCCAGCACAGCATTGTCCAGCATTGCTTCATCCAGCCCCCCCTCACCCAGCACCCCCTCACCCAGCATCGTCTCACCCAGCACTGCCTCACCCAGCATTGCCTGACGCAGCACTGCCACACCCTGCTGTACCTCAACCAGCACTGCCTCAACCAGCATTGCCTCATCCAGCATTGCCTCATCCAGCAGTGCCTCATCCAGCACTACCTCAACCAGCACTGCCTCACCCAGCACTGTCTCAACTTGCGCTGCCTGATGCAGCACTGCCTCACCCAGCAGTGCCTCACACAACACTGCCTCACCCAGTACCACCTCGCCCAGTACCGCCTCACACAGCACTGCCTCATTCAGAACTTCCTCACCCAGCACCGCCTCACCCAGCACTGCCTCATCCCGCAGTGCCTCAACCAACGCTGCCTCATCCAGAACTACCTCAACCAACACTGCTCCATCCAGCACTGCCGCAGCCAGCCCTCCCTCATCCAGCGCTGCCTCATCCAGCACTACCTCAACCAGCACTGCGTCACCCAGCACTACCTCTTCCAGCACTGCCTCACACACCACTCACTCGAACAGCACTGTCTCCCCCAGTACTGCCACACAGCATTGACTCTCCCAGCACTGCCTCACTCAGCACCCCCTCACCCAGCACTGCCTCTTCCAGCACTGCGTCAACCAGAATTGCCTTGCCCAGCACTGTCTCACTCAGCATTTCCTCACCCACCACTGCCTCAACCAACACTGCCTCATTCAGCACTGCCTCACCCAGCACCGCCTCACCCAGCACTGCCTCATCCCGCAGTGCCTCAACCAACGCTGCCTCATCCAGAACTGCCTCAACCAACACTGCCTCATCCAGCACAGCCGCAGCCAGCCCTGCCTCATCCAGCACTGCCTATCTCATCACTGCCTCGAACAGCTTTGCCACACAGCATTGCGTCATCCAGTACCGCCTCACCCAGCACTGCCTCATCCAGCGCTGTCTCATCCAGCACTACCTCAACCAGCACTGCCTCACCCAGCACTGCCTCCTCCAGCACTTCCTCACCCAGCACCGCCTCACCTAAGACTGTCTCATTCGGCACTGCCTTAACCAGCAGTCCCTCACCCAGCACTACCTCAACCAACACTGCCTCATCCTGCACTGCCTCATTCAGCACTGCCTCACCCAGCACCGCCTCACCTAATACTGTCTCATTCGGCACTGCCTTAACCAGCACTGCCTCACCCAGCACCACCTCATCCAGCACTGCCTCACACACCACTCACTTGAACAGCACTGCCACTCAACACTGTCTCCCCCAGTACTGCCACACAACATTGACTCTCCCAGCACTGCCTCACTCAGCACCACCTCATCCAGCACTGCCTCTCCCAGCACTGCCTCTCCCAGCACTGCCTCTCCCAGCACTGCCTCTCCCAGCACTGCCTCTCCCAGCACTGCCTCTCCCAGCACTGCCTCTCCCAGCACTGCCTCTCCACAGCACTGCCTCACCCAGCATTGCCGCATCCAGCACTGCCTCACCCAGCACTGCCTCTCCCCAGCACTGCCTCTCCCCAGCACTGCCTCATCTATCACTGCCCCACCCAGCACTACCTCAACCAGCACTGCCTCAACCAGCACTGCCTCATCCAGCACTGCCTCATCCAGCACTGCCTCATCCAGCACTGCCTCATCCAGCACTACCTCAATCAGCACTACCTCACCCAGCATCGCCTCCCCCAGCAATGCCTCTTCCAGCACTTCCTCGCCCACCACAACTCGCCCAGCACTGCCACACAGCACAGCCTCACCTCGCACTGTCTCAGCCAGCACTACCTCTCCTTACACTATCTCACTCAGCACTGCCTCACCCAGCACTACCTCATCCAGCACTGCATTGTCCAGCACTGCCTCACCCAGCAGCCCCTGATCCAGCACTGCCTCACCCAGCGCTGCCTCTCCCAGCACTGTCTAACCCAGCACTGCCTCACCCCGCACTGCCTCATCCAGCACTGCCTCACCCACCACTGCCTCATCCAGCACTGCCTCAAACAACACTGCCTGATCCAGCACTGCCTCAACCAGCACTACCTCACCAGCACTGCCTCATACAGCACTGCCTCATTCTGCACTGCCTCACGCCGCACTGCCTCAACCAGCAATGCCTCACCCAGCACTTCCTCATCCTGCGCTGCCTGACGCAGCACTGCCTCATCCAGCACTGCCTCATCCAGCACTGCCTTACTCATCACTGTCTCGAACAGCACTGCCACACAGCACTGCCTCACCCTGTACCGCCTCACCCAGTATTTCCTGACCCAGCACAGCCTCGTCCAACACTGCCTCTCCAAGCACTGCCTCTCCCAGCACTGCCTCAACCAGCACTGCCTCACTCACCACTGCCTTACCCAGCACCACCTCACCCAGCATTGCCTCATACAGCACTGCCTCACCCAGCACCACCTCAACCAGCATTGCCTCATACAGCACCACCTCACCCAGCATTGCCTCATCCAGCACTGCCTTAACCAGCACTGCGTCACCCAGCACCACCTCACCCAGCACTGCCTCTCCCAGCACTGCCACTCCCCAGCACTGCCTCACAAAGCACTGCCTCTCCCAGCACTGCCTCTCCCAGCACTGCCTCTCCACAGCACTGCCTCACCCAGCACTGCCTCACCCTGCACCGCCTCACCCAGCACCGCCTCTCCCAGCACTGCCTCTCCCAGCACTGCCTCACTCAGCACTGCCTCACCCAGCACCACCTCACCCAGCATTGCCTCATCCAGCACTGCCTCAACCAGCACTGCCTCATCCAGCACTGCCTCACCCAGCACTGCCTCATCCAGCACTGCCTCATCCAGCACTACCTCAATCAGCACTACCTCACCCAGCATCGCCTCCCCCAGCAATGCCTCTTCCAGCACTCCCTCGCCCACCACAACTCGCCCAGCACTGCCACACAGCACAGCCTCACCTAGCACTGCCTCAGCCAGCACTACCTCACTTTACACTATCTCACTCAGCGCTGCCTCACCCAGCACTACCTCATCCAGACTGCATTGTCCAGCACTGCCTCACCCAGCAGCCCCTGATCCAGCACTGCCTCACCCACCACTGCCTCATCCAGCACTGCCTCAAACAACACTGCCTGATCCAGCACTGCCTCAACCAGCACTACCTCACCAGCACTGCCTCATACAGCACTGCCTCATCCTGCACTGCCTCACGCCGCACTGCCTCATCCAGCACTGCCTCATCCAGCACTGCCTTACTCATCACTGTCTCGTACAGCACTGCCACACAGCACTGCCTCACCCTGTACCGCCTCACCCAGTTTTTCCTGACCCAGCACAGCCTCGTCCAGCACTGCCTCTCCCAGCACTGCCTCTCCCAGCACTGCCTCTCCCAGCACTGCCTCACTCAGCACTGCCTTACCCAGCACCACCTCACCCAGCATTGCCTCATACAGCACTGCCTCACCCGGCACCACCTCACCCAGCATTGCCTCATATAGCACTGCCTCACCCAGCACTGCCTCATCCAGCACTGCCTCATCCAGCACTGCCTCATCCAGCACTACCTCAACCAGCACTGCCTCATCCAGCACTGCCTCACCCAGCACTGCCTCATCCAGCACTGCCTCACCCAGCACTGCCTCATCCAGGACTACCTCACCCAGCGCTGCCTCATCCAGCACTGCCTCACCCTGTACCGCCTCACCCAGTTTTGCCTGACCCAGCACAGCATTGTCCAGGACTACCTCACCCAGCGCTGCCTCATCCAGCACTGCCTCACCCTGTACCGCCTCACCCAGTTTTGCCTGACCCAGCACAGCATTGTCCAGCATTACCCCACCTAGCACCACCTCACTCAGCACCCCCTCACCCAGCATCGCCTCACCCAGCACTGCCTCACCCAACATTGCCTCATGCAGCACTGCCTCATCCAGCACTACTTCAACCAGCACTGCCGCACCCAGCACTGCCTCAACCTGCACTGCCTGACGCAGCATTGCCACACCCTGCAGTACTTCAACCAGCACTACCTCAACCAGCACTGCCTCATCCAGCGTTGTCTCATCCAGCACTTCCTCACCCAGCACTGCCTCATTCAGAACTGCCTCACCCAGCACTGCCTCACCCAGCACTGCCTGACGGACCACTGCCTCAACCAGCACTGCCTCATCCAGCACTGCCTCAACCAACACTGCCTCATCCAGCACTGCCTCATCCAGCACTGCCTCAACCAACACTGCCTCACCCAGCACTGCCTCACCCAGCATTGCCTCATCCAGCACTGCCTCATCCAGCACTACTTCAACCAGCACTGCCGCACCCAGCACTGCCTCAACCTGCACTGCCTGACGCAGCATTGCCACACCCTGCAGTACTTCAACCAGCACTACCTCAACCAGCACTGCCTCACCCTGCACCGTCTCAACTTGCGCTGCCTGATGCAGCACTGCCTCATCCAGCGTTGTCTCATCCAGCACTGCCTCACCCAGCACTGCCTCATTATGAACTGCCTCACCCAGCACCGCCCCACCCAGCACTGCCTGACGCAGCACTGCCTCATCCAGCACTGCTTGACGGACCACTGCCTCATCCAGCCCTGCCTCAGCCAGCCCTGCTGCATCCAGCACTGTCTCATCCAGCACTGCCTCATCCAGCACTGCCTCAACCAACACTGCCTCATCCAGCACTGCCTCAACCAACACTGCCTCATCCAGCACTGCCTCATCCAGCACTGCCTCAACCAACACTGCCTCACCCAGCACCACCTCACCCAGCATTGCCTCATCCAGCACTGCCTCACCCAGCACTGCCTCTCCCCAGCACTGCCTCTCCCCAGCACTGCCTCACCCAGCACTGCTTCTCCACAGCACTGCCTCACCCAGCACCACCACACCCAGCACTGCTTGACGGACCACTGCCTCATCCAGCCCTGCCTCAGCGAGCCCTGCTTCATCCAGCACTGTCTCATCCAGCACTGCCTCACCCAGCACTGCCTCACCCAGCACTACCTCAACCAGCACTGCCTGATCCAGCACTGCCTCATCAAGCACTACCTCAATGAGCACTACCTCACCCAGCATCGCCTCCCCCAGCAATGCCTCTTCCAGCACTTCCTCGCCCACCACAACTCGCCCAGCACTGCCACACAGCACAGCCTCACCTAGCACTGCCTCGATCAGCACTACCTCACCTTACACTATCTCACTCAGCACTGCCTCACCCAGCACTACCTCATCCAGCACTGCATTGTCCAGCACTGCCTCACCCAGCAGCCCCTGATCCAGCACTGCCTCACCCAGCGCTGCCTCGCCCAGCACTGCCTCACTGCCTCACACAGAGCTGCCTCTCCCAGCACTGTCTAACCCAGCACTGCCTCACCCCGCACTGCCTCATCCAGCACTGCCTCACCCACCACTGCCTCACCCAGCACTACCTCATCCAGACTGCATTGTCCAGCACTGCCTCACCCAGCAGCCCCTGATCCAGCACTGCCTCACCCACCACTGCCTCATCCAGCACTGCCTCAAACAACACTGCCTGATCCAGCACTGCCTCAACCAGCACTACCTCACCAGCACTGCCTCATACAGCACTGCCTCATCCTGCACTGCCTCACGCCGCACTGCCTCACCCAGCACTGCCTCACCCAGCATTTCCTCATCCTGCGCTGCCTGACGCAGCACTGCCTCATCCAGCACTGCCTCATCCAGCACTGCCTTACTCATCACTGTCTCGTACAGCACTGCCACACAGCAGTGCCTCACCCTGTACCGCCTCACCCAGTTTTTCCTGACCCAGCACAGTTTCGTCCAGCACTGCCTCTCCCAGCACTGCCTCTCCCAGCACTGCCTCTCCCAGCACTGCCTCACTCAGCACTGCCTTACCCAGCACCACCTCACCCAGCATTGCCTCATACAGCACTGCCTCTCCCAGCACCACCTCACCCAGCATTGCCTCATATAGCACTGCCTCACCCAGCACTGCCTCATCCAGCACTGCCTCATCCAGCACTGCCTCATCCAGCACTACCTCAACCAGCACTGCCTCATCCAGCACTGCCTCACCCAGCACTGCCTCATCCAGCACTGCCTCACCCAGCACTGCCTCATCCAGGACTACCTCACCCAGCGCTGCCTCATCCAGCACTGCCTCACCCTGTACCGCCTCACCCAGTTTTGCCTGACCCAGCACAGCATTGTCCAGGACTACCTCACCCAGCGCTGCCTCATCCAGCACTGCCTCACCCTGTACCGCCTCACCCAGTTTTGCCTGACCCAGCACAGCATTGTCCAGCATTACCCCACCTAGCACCACCTCACTCAGCACCCCCTCACCCAGCATCGCCTCACCCAGCAGTGCCTCACCCAGCATTGCCTCATGCAGCACTGCCTCATCCAGCACTACTTCAACCAGCACTGCCGCACCCAGCACTGCCTCAACCTGCACTGCCTGACGCAGCATTGCCACACCCTGCAGTACTTCAACCAGCACTACCTCAACCAGCACTGCCTCATCCAGCGTTGTCTCATCCAGCACTTCCTCACCCAGCACTGCCTCATTCAGAACTGCCTCACCCAGCACTGCCTCACCCAGCACTGCCTGACGGACCACTGCCTCAACCAGCACTGCCTCATCCAGCACTGCCTCAACCAACACTGCCTCATCCAGCACTGCCTCATCCAGCACTGCCTCAACCAACACTGCCTCACCCAGCACTGCCTCACCCAGCATTGCCTCATCCAGCACTGCCTCATCCAGCACTACTTCAACCAGCACTGCCGCACCCAGCACTGCCTCAACCTGCACTGCCTGACGCAGCATTGCCACACCCTGCAGTACTTCAACCAGCACTACCTCAACCAGCACTGCCTCACCCTGCACCGTCTCAACTTGCGCTGCCTGATGCAGCACTGCCTCATCCAGCGTTGTCTCATCCAGCACTGCCTCACCCAGCACTGCCTCATTATGAACTGCCTCACCCAGCACCGCCCCACCCAGCACTGCCTGACGCAGCACTGCCTCATCCAGCACTGCTTGACGGACCACTGCCTCATCCAGCCCTGCCTCAGCCAGCCCTGCTTCATCCAGCACTGTCTCATCCAGCACTGCCTCATCCAGCACTGCCTCAACCAACACTGCCTCATCCAGCACTGCCTCAACCAACACTGCCTCATCCAGCACTGCCTCATCCAGCACTGCCTCAACCAACACTGCCTCACCCAGCACCACCTCACCCAGCATTGCCTCATCCAGCACTGCCTCACCCAGCACTGCCTCTCCCCAGCACTGCCTCTCCCCAGCACTGCCTCACCCAGCACTGCTTCTCCACAGCACTGCCTCACCCAGCACCACCACACCCAGCACTGCTTGACGGACCACTGCCTCATCCAGCCCTGCCTCAGCCAGCCCTGCTTCATCCAGCACTGTCTCATCCAGCACTGCCTCACCCAGCACTGCCTCACCCAGCACTACCTCAACCAGCACTGCCTCATCCAGCACTGCCTCACCCAGCACTACCTCAACCAGCACTGCCTCAACCAGCACTGCCTGATCCAGCACTGCCTCATCAAGCACTACCTCAATGAGCACTACCTCACCCAGCATCGCCTCCCCCAGCAATGCCTCTTCCAGCACTTCCTCGCCCACCACAACTCGCCCAGCACTGCCACACAGCACAGCCTCACCTAGCACTGCCTCGATCAGCACTACCTCACCTTACACTATCTCACTCAGCACTGCCTCACCCAGCACTACCTCATCCAGCACTGCATTGTCCAGCACTGCCTCACCCAGCAGCCCCTGATCCAGCACTGCCTCACCCAGCGCTGCCTCGCCCAGCACTGCCTCACTGCCTCACACAGAGCTGCCTCTCCCAGCACTGTCTAACCCAGCACTGCCTCACCCCCGCACTGCCTCATCCAGCACTGCCTCACCCACCACTGCCTCATCCAGCACTGCCTCAAACAACTCTGCCTGATCCAGCACTGCCTCAACCAGCACTACCTCACCAGCACTGCCTCATACAGCACTGCCTCATCCTGCACTGCCTCACGCCGCACTGCCTCAACCAGCACTGCCTCACCCAGCACTTCCTCATCCTGCGCGGCCTGACGCAGCACTGCCTCATCCAGCACTGCCTTACTCATCACTGTCTCGAACAGCACTGCCACACAGCACTGCCTCACCCTGTACCGCCTCACCCAGTTTTTCCTGACCCAGCACAGCCTCGTCCAGCACTGCCTCTCCCAGCACTGCCTCTCCCGGCACTGCCTCTCCCAGCACTGCCTCACTCAGCACTGCCTTACCCAGCACCACCTCACCCAGCATTGCCTCATACAGCACTGCCTCACCCAGCACCACCTCACCCAGCATTGCCTCAACCAGCACTGCCTCACCCAGCACTGCCTCATCCAGCACTGCCTCATCCAGCACTACCTCAACCAGCACTGCCTCATCCAGCACTGCCTCATCCAGCACTGCCTTTCCCAGCACTGCCTCATCCAGCACCACCTCACCCAGCATTGCCTCATCCAGCACTGCCTTAACCAGCACTGCGTCACCCAGCACCACCTCACCCAGCACTGCCTCTCCCAGCACTGCCTCTCCCAGCACTGCCTCTCCCCAGCACTGCCTCACCCAGCACGGCCTCTCCCAGCACTGCCTCTCCCAGCTCTGCCTCTCCACTGCACTGCCTCACCCAGCACTGCCTCACCCAGCACCGCCTCACCCAGCACCGCCTCTCCCAGCACTGCCTGTCCCGGCACTGCCTCACCCAACACCGCCTCACCCAGCACCGCCTCACCCAGCACCGCCTCTCCCAGCATTGCCTCTCCCAGCACTGCCTCACTCAGCACTGCCTCACCCAGCACCACCTCACCCAGCATTGCCTCATCCAGCACTGCCTCACCCAGCACTGCCTCATCCAGCACTGCCTCATCCAGCACTACCTCAATCAGCACTACCTCACCCAGCATCGCCTCCCCCAGCAATGCCTCTTCCAGCACTCCCTCGCCCACCACAACTCGCCCAGCACTGCCACACAGCACAGCCTCACCTAGCACTGCCTCAGCCAGCACTACCTCACTTTACACTATCTCACTCAGCGCTGCCTCACCCAGCACTACCTCATCCAGACTGAATTGTCCAGCACTGCCTCACCCAGCAGCCCCTGATCCAGCACTGCCTCACCCACCACTGCCTCATCCAGCACTGCCTCAAACAACACTGCCTGATCCAGCACTGCCTCAACGAGCACTACCTCACCAGCACTGCCTCATACAGCACTGCCTCATCCTGCACTGCCTCACGCCGCTCTGCCTCACCCAGCACTTCCTCATCCTGCGCTGCCTGACGCAGCACTGCCTCATCCAGCACTGCCTCATCCAGCACTGCCTCATCCAGCACTGCCTTACTCATCACTGTCTCGAACAGCACTGCCACACAGCACTGCCTCACCCTGTATCGCCTCACCCAGTTTTTCCTGACCCAGCACAGCCTCGTCCAGCACTGCCTCTCCCAGCACTGCCTCTCCCAGCACTGCCTCTCCCAGCACTGCCTCACTCAGCACTGCCTCACCCAGCACCACCTCACCCAGCATTGCCTCATCCAGCACTGCCTCACCCAGCACTGCCTCATCCAGCACTGCCTCATCCAGCACTACCTCAATCAGCACTACCTCACCCAGCATCGCCTCCCCCAGCAATGCCTCTTCCAGCACTCCCTCGCCCACCACAACTCGCCCAGCACTGCCACACAGCACAGCCTCACCTAGCACTGCCTCAGCCAGCACTACCTCACTTTACACTATCTCACTCAGCGCTGCCTCACCCAGCACTACCTCATCCAGACTGAATTGTCCAGCACTGCCTCACCCAGCAGCCCCTGATCCAGCACTGCCTCACCCACCACTGCCTCATCCAGCACTGCCTCAAACAACACTGCCTGATCCAGCACTGCCTCAACCAGCACTACCTCACCAGCACTGCCTCATACAGCACTGCCTCATCCTGCACTGCCTCACGCCGCTCTGCCTCACCCAGCACTTCCTCATCCTGCGCTGCCTGACGCAGCACTGCCTCATCCAGCACTGCCTCATCCAGCACTGCCTCATCCAGCACTGCCTTACTCATCACTGTCTCGAACAGCACTGCCACACAGCACTGCCTCACCCTGTACCGCCTCACCCAGTTTTTCCTGACCCAGCACAGCCTCGTCCAGCACTGCCTCTCCCAGCACTGCCTCTCCCAGCACTGCCTCTCCCAGCACTGCCTCACTCAGCACTGCCTCACCCAGCACCACCTCACCCAGCATTGCCTCATCCAGCACTGCCTCACCCAGCACTGCCTCATCCAGCACTGCCTCATCCAGCACTACCTCAATCAGCACTACCTCACCCAGCATCGCCTCCCCCAGCAATGCCTCTTCCAGCACTCCCTCGCCCACCACAACTCGCCCAGCACTGCCACACAGCACAGCCTCACCTAGCACTGCCTCAGCCAGCACTACCTCACTTTACACTATCTCACTCAGCGCTGCCTCACCCAGCATTACCTCATCCAGACTGAATTGTCCAGCACTGCCTCACCCAGCAGCCCCTGATCCAGCACTGCCTCACCCACCACTGCCTCATCCAGCACTGCCTCAAACAACACTGCCTGATCCAGCACTGCCTCAACCAGCACTACCTCACCAGCACTGCCACATACAGCACTGCCTCATCCTGCACTGCCTCACGCCGCTCTGCCTCACCCAGCACTTCCTCATCCTGCGCTGCCTGACGCAGCACTGCCTCATCCAGCACTGCCTCATCCAGCACTGCCTCATCCAGCACTGCCTTACTCATCACTGTCTCGAACAGCACTGCCACACAGCACTGCCTCACCCTGTACCGCCTCACCCAGTTTTTCCTGACCCAGCACAGCCTCGTCCAGCACTGCCTCTCCCAGCACTGCCTCTCCCAGCACTGCCTCTCCCAGCACTGCCTCACTCAGCACTGCCTTACCCAGCACCACCTCACCCAGCATTGCCTCATACAGCACTGCCTCACCCAGCACCACCTCACCCAGAATTGCCTCATATAGCACTGCCTCACCCAGCACTGCCTCATCCAGCACTGCCTCATCCAGCACTGCCTCATCCAGCACTACCTCAACCAGCACTGCCTCATACAGCACTGCCTCACCCAGCACTGCCTCATCCAGCACTGCCTCACCCAGCACTGCCTCACCCTGTACCGCCTCACCCAGTTTTGCCTGACCCAGCACAGCATTGTCCAGCATTACCCCACCTAGCACCACCTCCCCTAGCACCCCCTCACCCAGCATCGCCTCACCAGGACTGCCTCACCCAGCATTGCCTCATCCAGCACTGCCTCATCCAGCACTACTTCAACCAGCACTGCCGCACCCAGCACTGCCTCAACCTGCACTGCCTGACGCAGCATTGCCACACCCTGCAGTACTTCAACCAGCACTAGCTCAACCAGCACTACCTCACCCTGCACCGTCTCAACTTGCGCTGCCTGATGCAGCACTGCCTCATCCAGCGTTGTCTCATCCAGCACTTCCTCACCCAGCACTGCCTCATTCAGAACTGCCTCACCCAGCACCGCTTCACCCAGCACTGCCTGACGGACCACTGCCTCATCCAGCCCTGCCTCAGCCAGCCCTGCCTCATCCAGCACTGCCTCAACCAACACTGCCTCATCCAGCACTGCCTCATCCAGCACTGCCTCAACCAACACTGCCTCATCCTGCACTGCCTCATGCAGCACTTCCTCACCCAGCAATGCCTCACACAACACTGCCTCACCAAGTACCACCTCGCCCAGTACCGCCTCACACAGCACTGCCTCATTCAGAACTGCCTCACCCAGCACCGCCTCGCCCAGCACTGCCTCATCTAGCAGTGCCTCAACCAACGCTGCCTCATCCAGCACTGCCTAACCAACACTGCCTCATCCAGCACTGCCGCAGCCAGCCCTGCCTCATCCAGCACTGCCTCATCCAGCACTGCCTCTTCCAGCACTGCGTCAACCAGAAAGGCATTGCCCAGCAGTCTCGCTCAGCATTTCCTCACCCAGCACTGCCTCACCCAGCACTTCCTCAACCAGCACAGCCTCATCCATCACCACCTCACCCAGCACTGGCTCACCCAGCACTGCCTCAACCTGCACTGCCTGACGCAGCACTGCCACATCCAGCAGTACCTCATCCAGCACTGCCTCACCCAGCACTGCCTGACGCAGCACTGCCTCATTCAGAACTGCCTCACCCAGCACCGCCTCACCCAGCACTGCCTGACGCAGCACTGCCTCACCCAGCACTGCCTCAACCAACACTGCCTCACCCAGCACTGCCTCACCCAGCACTGCCTGATGGAGCACTGCCTCATCCAGCACAGCCTCATCCAGCACTGCCTCACCCAGCACTGCCTCATCCAGCACTGCCTCACCCACCACTGCCTCATCCAGCAGTGCCTCAACCAACACTGCCTCATCCAGCACTGCCTCAACCAACAGTGCCTCATCCAGCATTGCCTCATCCAGCACCGCCTTACTCATCACTGTCTCGAGCGGCACTGCCACACAGCACTGCCTCACCCTGTACCGCCTCACCCAATTTTGCCTCCCCCAGCACTTCCTCACCCAGCACCCCCTCACCCAGCACTGCCTCACCCAGCACTGCCTCACCCAGCACTGCCTGACGGAGCACTGACTCAACTAGCACTGCCTCGCCGAGCGCTGCCTCGCCTCGTGCTGCCTCGCCCAGCGCTGCCTCGCCCAGCACTACCTCGCCCAGCAGTGACTTTCCCAGCACTGACTCATGGAGCACTGCCTCACCCAGCACTGCCTCACACAGCACTGCCTCACCCACCACTTCCTCATCGAACAGTGCCTCAAACAACACTGCCTGATCCAGCACTGCCTCAACCAACACTGCCTCATCCAGCACTGCCTCAGCCAGCCCTGCCTCATCCAGCACTGCCTCAGCCAGCCCTGCCTCATCCAGCACTACCTCAGCCAGCACTGCCTCAGCCAGCACTGCCTCACCCAGCACTGCCTCACCCAGCACTGCCTCACCCAGCACTGCCTCTCCCAGCACTGCCTCACCCTGCACTTTTTCACCCATTACCGCCTCACTAAGACTTTCTCATCCAGCACTGCCTTAACCAGCATTGCATCACCCAGCACTGCCTCACGCAGCACTGCCTTAACCAGCACTGCGTCACCCAGCATCACCTCTCCCAGCACTTCCTCACCCAGCACTGCCTCCAGCACTGCCTCTCCCAGCACTGCCTCTCCCCAGCACTGCCTCACCCAGCACTGCCTCTCCACAGCACTGCCTCACCCAGCACCGCCTCACCCTGCACCGCCTCACCCAGCACCGCCTCTCCCAGCATTGCCTCTCCCAGCACTGTCTAACCCAGCACTGCCTCACCCCGCACTTCCTCATCCAGCACTGCCTCACCCACCACTTCCTCATCCAACACTGCCTCATCCAGCACTTCCTCATCCAGTACTGCCTCATTCAGCACTGCCTCATCCAGCACTACCTCAACCAGCACTGCCGCACCCAGCACTGCCTCAACCTGCACTGCCTGACGCAGCACTGCCACACCCTGCAGTACCTCAACCAGCACTACCTCAACTAGCACTGCCTCACCCAGCACTGTCTCAACTTGCGCTGCCTGATGCAGCACTGCCTCATCCAGCATTGTCTCATCCAGCTCTGCCTCACCCAGCACTGCCTCATTCCGAACTGCCTCACCCAGCACTGCCTCATCCAGCAGTGCCTCATCCAGCACTGCCTCACCCAGCCCTGCCTCATCCAGCACTGCCTCATCCAGCACTGCCTCATCCTGCACTGCCTCATGCAGCACTGCCTCACCCAGCAATGCCTCACACAACACTGCCTCACCAAGTACCACCTCGCCCAGTACCGCCTCACACAGCACGGCCTCATTCAGAACTGCCTCACCCAGCACCGCCTCACCCAGCACTGCCTCATCCAGCAGTGCCCCAACCAACGTTGCCTCATCCAGCACTGCCTAACCAACACTGCCTCATCCAGCACAGCTGCAGCCCGCCCTGCCTCATCCAGCACTGCCTCATCCAGTACTGCCTCATCCAGCACTGCCTCTTCCAGCACTGGCTCACCCAACACTGCCTCATCCAGCACTGCCTCACCCACCACTTCCTCAACCCGCACAGCCTCATCCATCACCACCTCACCCAGCACTGGCTCACCCAGCACTGCCTCATCCAGCACTGCCTCACCCACCACTGCCTCATCCAGCAGTGCCTCACCCACCACTGCCTCATCCTGCACTGCCTCATCCAACACTGCCTCATCCAGAACTGCCTGAACCAGCACTGCCTCATCCTGCACTGCCTCACCCAGCACTGCCTCACCTAGGACTGACTCACCCAGCACTGCCTCATCCAACACTGCCTCATCCAGCACTGCCTCATCCAGAACTGCCTGAACCAGCACTGCCTCACCCAGCACTGCCTCATCCAACACTGCCTCATCCATCACTGCCTCATCCAGAACTGCCTGAACCAGCACTGCCTCACCCAGCGCCGCCTCATCCAGCACCGTCTCATCCAGCACCGCCTCATCCAGCACTGCCTCATCCAGCACTGCCTCATCCAGCACTGCCTCATCCAGAACTGCCTGAACCAGCACTGCCTCATCCTGCACTGCCTCACCCAGCACTGCCTCACCTAGGACTGACTCACCCAGCACTGCCTCATCCAACACTGCCTCATCCAGCACTGCCTCATCCAGAACTGCCTGAACCAGCACTGCCTCACCCAGCACTGCCTCATCCAACACTGCCTCATCCATCACTGCCTCATCCAGAACTGCCTGAACCAGCACTGCCTCACCCAGCGCCGCCTCATCCAGCACCGTCTCATCCAGCACCGCCTCATCCAGCACTGCCTCATCCAGCACTGCCTCATCCAGCACTGCCTCATCCAGCACTGCCTTACTCATCACTGTCTCGAACAGCACTGCCACACAGCACTGCTTCACCCTGTACCGCCTCACCCAGTTTTGCCTGACCCAGCACAGCGTCATCCAGCATTGCCTCACCCAGCCCCGCCTCACCCAGCAACCCCTCACCCAGCAATGCTTCACCCAGTCCCGCCTCATCCAGCACTGCCTCACTCAGCACTGCCTCTCCCAGCACCACCTCACCCAGCACTGCCTCATCCAGCGTTGCCTCATCCAGCACTGCCTCACCCAGCATCGCCTCACCCAGCACTGCCTCACCCAGCACTGCCCGACGCAGCACTGACTCATCCATCACTCCCTCAACCAACACTGCCTCACCCAGCACTGCCTGACGCAGCACTGCCTCATCCAGCACAGCCTCATCCAGCACTGCCTCACCCAGCACTGCCTGACGCAGCACTGCCTCATCCAGCACAGACTCATCCAGCACTGCCTCACCCACCACTGCCTCATCCAGCACTGCCTCAACCAACACTGCCTCATCCAGCACTGCCTCAACCAACAGTGCCTCATCCAGCATTGCCTCATCCAGCACTGCCTTACTCATCACTGTCTCGAGCAGCACTGCCACACAGCACTGCCTCACCCTGTACCGCCTCACCCAGTTTTTCCTGACCCAGCACAGCCTCGTCCAGCACTGCCTCTCCCAGCACTGCCTCTCCCAGCACCACCTCACCCAGCATTGCCTCATACAGCACTGCCTCACCCAGCACCACCTCACCCAGCATTGCCTCATATAGCACTGCCTCACCCAGCACTGCCTCATCCAGCACTGCCTCATCCAGCACTGCCTCATCCAACACTACCTCAACCAGCACTGCCTCACCCAGCACTGCCTCACCCTATACCGCCTCACCCAGTTTTGCCTGACCCAGCACAGCATTGTCCAGCATTACCCCACCTAGCAACACCTCCCCTAGCACCCCCTCACCCAGCATCGCCTCACCCAGCACTGCCTCACCCAGCATTGCCTCATCCAGCACTGCCTCATCCAGCACTACTTCAACCAGCACTGCCGCACCCAGCACTGCCTCAACTTGCGCTGCCTGATGCAGCACTGCCTCATCCAGCGTTGTCTCATCCAGCACTTCCTCACCCAGCACTGCCTCATTCAGAACTGCCTCACCCAGCACCGCTTCACCCAGCACTGCCTGACGGACCACTGCCTCATCCAGCCCTGCCTCAGCCAGCCCTGCCTCATCCAGCACTGCCTCAACCAACACTGCCTCATCCAGCACTGCCTCATCCTGCACTGCCTCATGCAGCACCTCCTCACCCAGCAATGCCTCACACAACACTGCCTCACCAAGTACCACCTCGCCCAGTACCGCCTCACACAGCACTGCCTCATTCAGAACTGCCTCACCCAGCACCGCCTCGCCCAGCACTGCCTCATTCAGCAGTGCCTCAACCAACGCTGCCTCATCCAGCACTGCCTAACCAACACTGCCTCATCCAGCACTGCCGCAGCCAGCCCTGCCTCATCCAGCACTGCCTCATCCAGCACTGCGTCAACCAGAAAGGCATTGCCCAGCAGAGTCTCGCTCAGCATTTCCTCACCCAGCACTGCCTCACCCAGCACTTCCTCAACCAGCACAGCCTCATCCATCACCACCTCACCCAGCACTGGCTCACCCAGCACTGCCTCAACCTGCACTGCCTGACGCAGCACTGCCACATCCAGCAGTACCTCATCCAGCACTGCCTCACCCAGCACTGCCTGACGCAGCACTGCCTCATTCAGAACTGCCTCACCCAGCACCGCCTCACCCAGCACTGCCTGACGCAGCACTGCCTCACCCAGCACTGCCTCAACCAACACTGCCTCACCCAGCACTGCCTCACCCAGCACTGCCTGATGGAGCACTGCCTCATCCAGCACAGCCTCATCCAGCACTGCCTCACCCAGCACTGCCTCATCCAGCACTGCCTCACCCACCACTGCCTCATCCAGCAGTGCCTCAACCAACACTGCCTCATCCAGCACTGCCTCAACCAACAGTGCCTCATCCAGCATTGCCTCATCCAGCACCGCCTTACTCATCACTGTCTCGAGCGGCACTGCCACACAGCACTGCCTCACCCTGTACTGCCTCACCCAATTTTGCCTCCCCCAGCACTTCCTCACCCAGCACCCCCTCACCCAGCACTGCCTCACCCAGCACTGCCTCACCCAGCACTGCCTGACGGAGCACTGACTCAACTAGCATTGCCTCGCCGAGCGCTGCCTCGCCTCGTGCTGCCTCGCCCAGCGCTGCCTCGCCCAGCACTACCTCGCCCAGCAGTGACTTTCCCAGCACTGACTCATGGAGCACTGCCTCACCCAGCACTGCCTCACACAGCACTGCCTCACCCACCACTTCCTCATCGAACAGTGCCTCAAACAACACTGCCTGATCCAGCACTGCCTCAACCAACACTGCCTCATCCAGCACTGCCTCAGCCAGCCCTGCCTCATCCAGCACTACCTCAGCCAGCACTGCCTCATCCAGCACTGCCTCAGCCAGCCCTGCCTCATCCAGCACTACCTCAGCCAGCACTGCCTCAGCCAGCACTGCCTCACCCAGCACTGCCTCACCCAGCACTGCCTCAACCAGCACTGCCTCACCCAGCACTGCCTCACCCAGCACTGCCTCTCCCAGCACTGCCTCACCCTGCACTTTTTCACCCATTACCGCCTCACTAAGACTTTCTCATCCAGCACTGCCTTAACCAGCATTGCATCACCCAGCACTGCCTCACGCAGCACTGCCTTAACCAGCACTGCGTCACCCAGCATCACCTCTCCCAGCACTTCCTCACCCAGCACTGCCTCCAGCACTGCCTCTCCCAGCACTGCCTCTCCCCAGCACTGCCTCACCCAGCACTGCCTCTCCACAGCACTGCCTCACCCAGCACCGCCTCACCCTGCACCGCCTCACCCAGCACCGCCTCTCCCAGCATTGCCTCTCCCAGCACTGTCTAACCCAGCACTGCCTCACCCCGCACTTCCTCATCCAGCACTGCCTCACCCACCACTTCCTCATCCAACACTGCCTCATCCAGCACTTCCTCATCCAGTACTGCCTCATTCAGCACTGCCTCATCCAGCACTACCTCAACCAGCACTGCCGCACCCAGCACTGCCTCAACCTGCACTGCCTGACGCAGCACTGCCACACCCTGCAGTACCTCAACCAGCACTACCTCAACTAGCACTGCCTCACCCAGCACTGTCTCAACTTGCGCTGCCTGATGCAGCACTGCCTCATCCAGCATTGTCTCATCCAGCTCTGCCTCACCCAGCACTGCCTCATTCCGAACTGCCTCACCCAGCACTGCCTCATCCAGCAGTGCCTCATCCAGCACTGCCTCACCCAGCCCTGCCTCATCCAGCACTGCCTCATCCAGCACTGCCTCATCCTGCACTGCCTCATGCAGCACTGCCTCACCCAGCAATGCCTCACACAACACTGCCTCACCAAGTACCACCTCGCCCAGTACCGCCTCACACAGCACGGCCTCATTCAGAACTGCCTCACCCAGCACCGCCTCACCCAGCACTGCCTCATCCAGCAGTGCCCCAACCAACGTTGCCTCATCCAGCACTGCCTAACCAACACTGCCTCATCCAGCACAGCTGCAGCCCGCCCTGCCTCATCCAGCACTGCCTCATCCAGTACTGCCTCATCCAGCACTGCCTCTTCCAGCACTGGCTCACCCAACACTGCCTCATCCAGCACTGCCTCACCCACCACTTCCTCAACCCGCACAGCCTCATCCATCACCACCTCACCCAGCACTGGCTCACCCAGCACTGCCTCATCCAGCACTGCCTCACCCACCACTGCCTCATCCAGCAGTGCCTCACCCACCACTGCCTCATCCTGCACTGCCTCATCCAACACTGCTTCATCCAGAACTGCCTGAACCAGCACTGCCTCATCCTGCACTGCCTCACCCAGCACTGCCTCACCTAGGACTGACTCACCCAGCACTGCCTCATCCAACACTGCCTCATCCAGCACTGCCTCATCCAGAACTGCCTGAACCAGCACTGCCTCACCCAGCACTGCCTCATCCAACACTGCCTCATCCATCACTGCCTCATCCAGAACTGCCTGAACCAGCACTGCCTCACCCAGCGCCGCCTCATCCAGCACCATCCAGCACCGCCTCATCCAGCACTGCCTCATCAAGCACTGCCTCATCCAGCACTGCCTCATCCAGCACTGCCTTACTCATCACTGTCTCGAACAGCACTGCCACACAGCACTGCTTCACCCTGTACCGCCTCACCCAGTTTTGCCTGACCCAGCACAGCGTCATCCAGCATTGCCTCACCCAGCCCCGCCTCACCCAGCAACCCCTCACCCAGCAATGCTTCACCCAGTCCCGCCTCATCCAGCACTGCCTCACTCAGCACTGCCTCTCCCAGCACCACCTCACCCAGCACTGCCTCATCCAGCGTTGCCTCATCCAGCACTGCCTCACCCAGCATCGCCTCACCCAGCACTGCCTCACCCAGCACTGCCCGACGCAGCACTGACTCATCCATCACTCCCTCAACCAACACTGCCTCACCCAGCACTGCCTGACGCAGCACTGCCTCATCCAGCACAGCCTCATCCAGCACTGCCTCACCCAGCACTGCCTGACGCAGCACTGCCTCATCCAGCACAGACTCATCCAGCACTGCCTCACCCACCACTGCCTCATCCAGCACAGCCTCAACCAACACTGCCTCATCCAGCACTGCCTCAACCAACAGTGCCTCATCCAGCATTGCCTCATCCAGCACTGCCTTACTCATCACTGTCTCGAGCAGCACTGCCACACAGCACTGCCTCACCCTGTACCGCCTCACCCAGTTTTTCCTGACCCAGCACAGCCTCGTCCAGCACTGCCTCTCCCAGCACTGCCTCTCCCAGCACCACCTCACCCAGCATTGCCTCATACAGCACTGCCTCACCCAGCACCACATCACCCAGCATTGCCTCATATAGCACTGCCTCACCCAGCACTGCCTCATCCAGCACTGCCTCATCCAGCACTGCCTCATCCAGCACTACCTCAACCAGCACTGCCTCACCCAGCACTGCCTCACCCTATACCGCCTCACCCAGTTTTGCCTGACCCAGCACAGCATTGTCCAGCATTACCCCACCTAGCAACACCTCCCCTAGCACCCCCTCACCCAGCATCGCCTCACCCAGCACTGCCTCACCCAGCATTGCCTCATCCAGCACTGCCTCATCCAGCACTACTTCAACCAGCACTGCCGCACCCAGCACTGCCTCAACCTGCACTGCCTGACGCAGCATTGCCACACCCTGCAGTACTTCAACCAGCACTACCTCAACCAGCACTGCCTCACCCTGCACCGTCTCAACTTGCGCTGCCTGATGCAGCACTGCCTCATCCAGCGTTGTCTCATCCAGCACTTCCTCACCCAGCACTGCCTCATTCAGAACTGCCTCACCCAGCACCGCTTCACCCAGCACTGCCTGACGGACCACTGCCTCATCCAGCCCTGCCTCAGCCAGCCCTGCCTCATCCAGCACTGCCTCAACCAACACTGCCTCATCCAGCACTGCCTCATCCAGCACTGCCTCAACCAACACTGCCTCATCCTGCACTGCCTCATGCAGCACCTCCTCACCCAGCAATGCCTCACACAACACTGCCTCACCAAGTACCACCTCGCCCAGTACCGCCTCACACAGCACTGCCTCATTCAGAACTGCCTCACCCAGCACCGCCTCGCCCAGCACTGCCTCATTCAGCAGTGCCTCAACCAACGCTGCCTCATCCAGCACTGCCTAACCAACACTGCCTCATCCAGCACTGCCGCAGCCAGCCCTGCCTCATCCAGCACTGCCTCATCCAGCACTGCGTCAACCAGAAAGGCATTGCCCAGCAGAGTCTCGCTCAGCATTTCCTCACCCAGCACTGCCTCACCCAGCACTTCCTCAACCAGCACAGCCTCATCCATCACCACCTCACCCAGCACTGGCTCACCCAGCACTGCCTCAACCTGCACTGCCTGACGCAGCACTGCCACATCCAGCAGTACCTCATCCAGCACTGCCTCACCCAGCACTTCCTGACGCAGCACTGCCTCATTCAGAACTGCCTCACCCAGCACCGCCTCACCCAGCACTGCCTGACGCAGCACTGCCTCACCCAGCACTGCCTCAACCAACACTGCCTCACCCAGCACTGCCTCACCCAGCACTGCCTGATGGAGCACTGCCTCATCCAGCACAGCCTCATCCAGCACTGCCTCACCCAGCACTGCCTCATCCAGCACTGCCTCACCCACCACTGCCTCATCCAGCAGTGCCTCAACCAACACTGCCTCATCCAGCACTGCCTCAACCAACAGTGCCTCATCCAGCATTGCCTCATCCAGCACCGCCTTACTCATCACTGTCTCGAGCGGCACTGCCACACAGCACTGCCTCACCCTGTACTGCCTCACCCAATTTTGCCTCCCCCAGCACTTCCTCACCCAGCACCCCCTCACCCAGCACTGCCTCACCCAGCACTGCCTCACCCAGCACTGCCTGACGGAGCACTGACTCAACTAGCATTGCCTCGCCGAGCGCTGCCTCGCCTCGTGCTGCCTCGCCCAGCGCTGCCTCGCCCAGCACTACCTCGCCCAGCAGTGACTTTCCCAGCACTGACTCATGGAGCACTGCCTCACCCAGCACTGCCTCACACAGCACTGCCTCACCCACCACTTCCTCATCGAACAGTGCCTCAAACAACACTGCCTGATCCAGCACTGCCTCAACCAACACTGCCTCATCCAGCACTGCCTCAGCCAGCCCTGCCTCATCCAGCACTACCTCAGCCAGCACTGCCTCATCCAGCACTGCCTCAGCCAGCCCTGCCTCATCCAGCACTACCTCAGCCAGCACTGCCTCAGCCAGCACTGCCTCACCCAGCACTGCCTCACCCAGCACTGCCTCAACCAGCACTGCCTCACCCAGCACTGCCTCACCCAGCACTGCCTCTCCCAGCACTGCCTCACCCTGCACTTTTTCACCCATTACCGCCTCACTAAGACTTTCTCATCCAGCACTGCCTTAACCAGCATTGCATCACCCAGCACTGCCTCACGCAGCACTGCCTTAACCAGCACTGCGTCACCCAGCATCACCTCTCCCAGCACTTCCTCACCCAGCACTGCCTCCAGCACTGCCTCTCCCAGCACTGCCTCTCCCCAGCACTGCCTCACCCAGCACTGCCTCTCCACAGCACTGCCTCACCCAGCACCGCCTCACCCTGCACCGCCTCACCCAGCACCGCCTCTCCCAGCATTGCCTCTCCCAGCACTGTCTAACCCAGCACTGCCTCACCCCGCACTTCCTCATCCAGCACTGCCTCACCCACCACTTCCTCATCCAACAGTGCCTCAAACAACACTGCCTGATCCAGCACTGCCTCAACCAACACTGCCTCATCCAGCACTGCCTCAGCCAGCCCTGCCTCATCCAGCACTACCTCAGCCAGCACTGCCTCATCCAGCACTGCCTCAGCCAGCCCTGCCTCATCCAGCACTACCTCAGCCAGCACTGCCTCAGCCAGCACTGCCTCACCCAGCACTGCCTCACCCAGCACTGCCTCACCCAGCACTGCCTCATCCTGCACTGCCTCACGCTGCACTGCCTCAACCAGCACTGCCTCACCCAGCACTTCCTCATCCTGCGCTGCCTGACGCAGCACTGCCTCATCCAGCACTGCCTCATCCAGCACTGCCTCATCCAGCACTGCCTTACTCATCACTGTCTCGAAGAGCACTGCCACACAGCACTGCCTCACCCTGTACCGCCTCACCCAGTTTTTCTTGACCCAGCACAGCCTCGTCCAGCACTGCCTCTCCCAGCACTGCCTCATCCAGCACTGCCTCTCCCAGCACTGCCTCACTCAGCACTGCCTGGCGGACCACTGCCTCATCCAGCCCTGCCTCACCCAGCCCTGCCTCATCCAGCACTGCCTCATCCAGCACGGCCTCATCCAGCACTGCCTCACCCAGCACCACCTCACCCAGCATTGCCTCATACAGCACTGCCTCACCCAGCACTGCCTCATCCAGCACTGCCTCATCCAGCACTACCTCAACCAGCACTGCCTCATCCAGCACTGCCTCATCCAGCACTGCCTCATCCAGCACTACCTCAACCAGCACTGCCTCATACAGCACTGCCTCACCCAGCACTGCCTCATCCAGCACTGCCACATCCAGCACTCCCTCAACCAGCACTGCCTCACCCAGCACTGCCTCATCCATCACTACCTCACCCAGCGCTGCCTCATCCAGCACTGCCTCACCCTGTACCGCCTCACCCAGTTTTGCCTGACCCAGCACAGCATTGTCCAGCATTACCCCACCTAGCACCACCTCACCCAGCACCCCCTCACCCAGCATCGCCTCACCCAGCACTGCCTCACCCAGCATTGCCTCATCCAGCACTGCCTCATCCAGCACTCCCTCAACCAGCACTGCCGCACCCAGCACTGCCTCAACCTGCACTGCCTGATGCAGCACTGCCACACCCTGCAGTCCCTCAACCAGCACTACCTCAACTAGCACTGCCTCACCCTTCACTGTCTCAACTTGCGCTGCCTGATGCAGCACTGCCTCATCCAGCATTGTCTCATCCAGCTCTGCCTCACCCAGCAGTGCCTCACCCAGCACTGCCTGACGGAACACTGCCTCATCCAGCACTGCCTCATCCAGCACTGCCTCATCCAGCACTGACTCAACCAACACTGCCTCATCCAGCACTGCCTCAGCCAACACTGCCTCATCCAGCACTGCCTCATCCAGCACTGCCTCAACCAACACTGCCTCATCCAGCACTGCCTCATCCAGCACTGCCTCAACCAACACTGCCTCATCCTGCGCTGCCTCATGCAGCACTGCCTCACCCAGCAATGCCTCACACAACACTGCCTCACCAAGTATCACCTCGCCCAGTACCGCCTCACACAGCACGGCCTCATTCAGAACTGCCTCACCCAGCACTGCCTCACCCAGCACTGCCTCATCCAGCAGTGCCTCAACCAACGTTGCCTCATCCAGCACTGCCTAACCAACACTGCCTCATCCAGCACTGCCGCAGCCAGCCCTGCCTCATCCAGCACTTCCTCATCCAGTACTGCCTCATTCAGCACTGCCTCATCCAGCACTACCTCAACCAGCACTGCCGCACCCAGCACTGCCTCAACCTGCACTGCCTGACGCAGCACTGCCACACCCTGCAGTACCTCAACCAGCACTACCTCAACTAGCACTGCCTCACCCTGCACTGTCTCAACTTGCGCTGCCTGATGCAGCACTGCCTCATCCAGCATTGTCTCATCCAGCTCTGCCTCACCCAGCACTGCCTCATTCCGAACTGCCTCACCCAGCACTGCCTCATCCAGCAGTGCCTCATCCAGCCCTGCCTCACCCAGCCCTGCCTCATCCAGCACTGCCTCATCCAGCACTGCCTCATCCTGCACTGCCTCATGCAGCACTGCCTCACCCAGCAATGCCTCACACAACACTGCCTCACCAAATACCACCTCGCCCAGTACCGCCTCACACAGCACGGCCTCATTCAGAACTGCCTCACCCAGCACCGCCTCACCCAGCACTGCCTCATCCAGCAGTGCCCCAACCAACGTTGCCTCATCCAGCACTGCCCAACCAATACTCCCTCATCCAGCACTGCTGCAGCCCGCCCTGCCTCATCCAGCACTGCCTCATCCAGCACTGCCTCATCCAGCACTGCCTCTTCCAGCACTGGCTCACCCAACACTGCCTCATCCAGCACTGCCTCACCCACCACTTCCTCAACCCGCACAGCCTCATCCATCACCACCTCACCCAGCACTGGCTCACCCAGCACTGCCTCATCCAGCACTGCCTCACCCACCACTGCCTCATCCAGCAGTGCCTCACCCACCACTGCCTCATCCTGCACTGCCTCATCCAACACTGCCTCATCCAGAACTGCCTGAACCAGCACAGCCTCATCCTGCACTGCCTCACCCAGCACTGCCTCACCTAGGACTGACTCACCCAGCACTGCCTCATCCAACACTGCCTCATCCAGCACTGCCTCATCCAGAACTGCCTGAACCAGCACTGCCTCACCCAGCACTGCCTCATCCAACACTGCCTCATCCATCACTGCCTCACCCACCACTGCCTGAACCAGCACTGCCTCACCCAGCACTGCCTCATCCAACACTGCCTCATCCATCACTGCCTCATCCAGAACTGCCTGAACCAGCACTGCCTCACCCAGCGCCGCCTCATCCAGCACTGCCTCATCCAGCACCGCCTCATCCAACACTGCCTCATCCAGCACTGCCTCATCCAGCATTGCCTCATCCAGCACTGCCTTACTCATCACTGTCTCGAGCAGCACTGCCACACAGCACTGCCTCACCCTGTACCGCCTCACCCAGTTTTTCCTGACCCAGCACAGCCTCGTCCAGCACTGCCTCTCCCAGCACTGCCTCTCCCAGCACTGCCTTACCCAGCACCGCCTCACCCAGCATTGCCTCATACAGCACTGCCTCACCCAGCACCACCACACCCAGCATTGCCTCATATAGCACTGCCTCACCCAGCACTGCCTCATCCAGCACTGCCTCATCCAGCACTGCCTCATCCAGCACTACCTCAACCAGCACTGCCTCATACAGCACTGCCTCACCCAGCACTGCCTCATCCAGCACTGCCTCACCCAGCACTGCCTCACCCTGTACCGCCTCACCCAGTTTTGCCTGACCCAGCACAGCATTGTCCAGCATTACCCCACCTAGCACCACCTCCCCTAGCACCCCCTCACCCAGCATCGCCTCACCCAGCACTGCCTCACCCAGCATTGCCTCATCCAGCACTGCCTCATCCAGCACTACTTCAACCAGCACTGCCTCACCCAGCACTGCCTGACGCAGCACTGCCTCATCCAGCACAGACTCATCCAGCACTGCCTCACCCACCACTGCCTCATCCAGCACTGCCTCAACCAACACTGCCTCATCCAGCACTGCCTCAACCAACAGTGCCTCATCCAGCATTGCCTCATCCAGCACTGCCTAACTCATCACTGTCTCGAGCAGCACTGCCACACAGCACTGCCTCACCCTGTACCGCCTCACCCAGTTTTTCCTGACCCAGCACAGCCTCGTCCAGCACTGCCTCTCCCAGCACTGCCTCTCCCAGCACTGCCTCTCCCAGCACTGCCTCACTCAGCACTGCCTTACCCAGCACCACCTCACCCAGCATTGCCTCATACAGCACTGCCTCACCCAGCACCACCTCACCCAGCATTGCCTCATATAGCACTGCCTCACCCAGCACTGCCTCATCCAGCACTGCCTCATCCAGCACTGCCTCATCCAGCACTACCTCAACCAGCACTGCCTCATACAGCACTGCCTCACCCAGCACTGCCTCATCCAGCACTGCCTCACCCAGCACTGCCTCACCCTGTACCGCCTCACCCAGTTTTGCCTGACCCAGCACAGCATTGTCCAGCATTACCCCACCTAGCAACACCTCCCCTAGCACCCCCTCACCCAGCATCGCCTCACCCAGCACTGCCTCACCCAGCATTGCCTCATCCAGCACTGCCTCATCCAGCACTACTTCAACCAGCACTGCCGCACCCAGCACTGCCTCAAGCTGCACTGCTTGACGCAGCATTGCCACACCCTGCAGTACTTCAACCAGCACTACCTCAACCAGCACTGCCTCACCCTGCACCGTCTCAACTTGCGCTGCCTGATGCAGCACTGCCTCATCCAGCGTTGTCTCATCCAGCACTTCCTCACCCAGCACTGCCTCATTCAGAACTGCCTCACCCAGCACCGCTTCACCCAGCACTGCCTGACGGACCACTGCCTCATCCAGCCCTGCCTCAGCCAGCCCTGCCTCATCCAGCACTGCCTCAACCAACACTGCCTCATCCAGCACTGCCTCATCCAGCACTGCCTCAACCAACACTGCCTCATCCTGCACTGCCTCATGCAGCACTTCCTCACCCAGCAATGCCTCACACAACACTGCCTCACCAAGTACCACCTCGCCCAGTACCGCCTCACACAGCACTGCCTCATTCAGAACTGCCTCACCCAGCACCGCCTCGCCCAGCACTGCCTCATCCAGCAGTGTCTCAACCAACGCTGCCTCATCCAGCACTGCCTAACCAACACTGCCTCATCCAGCACTGCCGCAGCCAGCCCTGCCTCATCCAGCACTGCCTCATCCAGCACTGCCTCTTCCAGCACTGCGTCAACCAGAAAGGCATTGCCCAGCAGAGTCTCGCTCAGCATTTCCTCACCCAGCACTGCCTCACCCAGCACTTCCTCAACCAGCACAGCCTCATCCATCACCACCTCACCCAGCACTGGCTCACCCAGCACTGCCTCAACCTGCACTGCCTGACGCAGCACTGCCTCATTCAGAACTGCCTCACCCAGCACCGCCTCACCCAGCACTGCCTGACGCAGCACTGCCTCACCCAGCACTGCCTCAACCAACACTGCCTCACCCAGCACTGCCTCACCCAGCACTGCCTGATGGAGCACTGCCTCATCCAGCACAGCCTCATCCAGCACTGCCTCACCCAGCACTGCCTCATCCAGCACTGCCTCATCCAGCACTGCCTCACCCACCACTGCCTCATCCAGCAGTGCCTCAACCAACACTGCCTCATCCAGCACTGCCTCAACCAACAGTGCCTCATCCAGCATTGCCTCATCCAGCACCGCCTTACTCATCACTGTCTCGAGCGGCACTGCCACACAGCACTGCCTCACCCTGTACCGCCTCACCCAATTTTGCCTCCCCCAGCACTTCCTCACCCAGCACCCCCTCACCCAGCACTGCCTCACCCAGCACTGCCTCACCCAGCACTGCCTGACGGAGCACTGACTCAACTAGCACTGCCTCGCCGAGCGCTGCCTCGCCTCGTGCTGCCTCGCCCAGCGCTGCCTCGCCCAGCACTACCTCGCCCAGCAGTGACTTTCCCAGCACTGACTCATGGAGCACTGCCTCACCCAGCACTGCCTCACACAGCACTGCCTCACCCACCACTTCCTCATCGAACAGTGCCTCAAACAACACTGCCTGATCCAGCACTGCCTCAACCAACACTGCCTCATCCAGCACTGCCTCAGCCAGCCCTGCCTCATCCAGCACTACCTCAGCCAGCACTGCCTCATCCAGCACTGCCTCAGCCAGCCCTGCCTCATCCAGCACTACCTCAGCCAGCACTGCCTCAGCCAGCACTGCCTCACCCAGCACTGCCTCTCCCAGCACTGCCTCAACCAGCACTGCCTCACCCAGCACTGCCTCACCCAGCACTGCCTCTCCCAGCACTGCCTCACCCTGCACTTTTTCACCCATTACCGCCTCACTAAGACTTTCTCATCCAGCACTGCCTTAACCAGCATTGCATCACCCAGCACTGCCTCACGCAGCACTGCCTTAACCAGCACTGCGTCACCCAGCATCACCTCTCCCAGCACTTCCTCACCCAGCACTGCCTCCAGCACTGCCTCTCCCAGCACTGCCTCTCCCCAGCACTGCCTCACCCAGCACTGCCTCTCCACAGCACTGCCTCACCCAGCACCGCCTCACCCTGCACCGCCTCACCCAGCACCGCCTCTCCCAGCATTGCCTCTCCCAGCACTGTCTAACCCAGCACTGCCTCACCCCGCACTTCCTCATCCAGCACTGCCTCACCCACCACTTCCTCATCCAACAGTGCCTCAAACAACACTGCCTGATCCAGCACTGCCTCAACCAACACTGCCTCATCCAGCACTGCCTCAGCCAGCCCTGCCTCATCCAGCACTACCTCAGCCAGCACTGCCTCATCCAGCACTGCCTCAGCCAGCCCTGCCTCATCCAGCACTACCTCAGCCAGCACTGCCTCAGCCAGCACTGCCTCACCCAGCACTGCCTCACCCAGCACTGCCTCACCCAGCACTGCCTCATCCTGCACTGCCTCACGCTGCACTGCCTCAACCAGCACTGCCTCACCCAGCACTTCCTCATCCTGCGCTGCCTGACGCAGCACTGCCTCATCCAGCACTGCCTCATCCAGCACTGCCTCATCCAGCACTGCCTTACTCATCACTGTCTCGAAGAGCACTGCCACACAGCACTGCCTCACCCTGTACCGCCTCACCCAGTTTTTCCTGACCCAGCACAGCCTCGTCCAGCACTGCCTCTCCCAGCACTGCCTCATCCAGCACTGCCTCTCCCAGCACTGCCTCACTCAGCACTGCCTGACGGACCACTGCCTCATCCAGCCCTGCCTCACCCAGCCCTGCCTCATCCAGCACTGCCTCATCCAGCACGGCCTCATCCAGCACTGCCTCACCCAGCACCACCTCACCCAGCATTGCCTCATCCAGCCCTGCCTCACCCAGCCCTGCCTCATCCAGCACTGCCTCATCCAGCACTGCCTCATCCTGCACTGCCTCATGCAGCACTGCCTCACCCAGCAATGCCTCACACAACACTGCCTCACCAAGTACCACCTCGCCCAGTACCGCCTCACACAGCACGGCCTCATTCAGAACTGCCTCACCCAGCACCGCCTCACCCAGCACTGCCTCATCCAGCAGTGCCCCAACCAACGTTGCCTCATCCAGCACTGCCTAACCAACACTCCCTCATCCAGCACTGCTGCAGCCCGCCCTGCCTCATCCAGCACTGCCTCATCCAGCACTGCCTCATCCAGCACTGCCTCTTCCAGCACTGGCTCACCCAACACTGCCTCATCCAGCACTGCCTCACCCACCACTTCCTCAACCCGCACAGCCTCATCCATCACCACCTCACCCAGCACTGGCTCACCCAGCACTGCCTCATCCAGCACTGCCTCACCCACCACTGCCTCATCCAGCAGTGCCTCACCCACCACGGCCTCATCCTGCACTGCCTCATCCAACACTGCCTCATCCAGAACTGCCTGAACCAGCACTGCCTCATCCTGCACTGCCTCACCCAGCACTGCCTCACCTAGGACTGACTCACCCAGCACTGCCTCATCCAGCACTGCCTCATCCAGCACTGCCTCATCCAGAACTGCCTGAACCAGCACTGCCTCACCCAGCACTGCCTCATCCAACACTGCCTCATCCATCACTGCCTCACCCACCACTGCCTGAACCAGCACTGCCTCACCCAGCACTGCCTCATCCAACACTGCCTCATCCATCACTGCCTCATCCAGAACTGCCTGAACCAGCACTGCCTCACCCAGCGCCGCCTCATCCAGCACTGCCTCATCCAGCACCGCCTCATCCAACACTGCCTCATCCAGCACTGCCTCATCCAGCATTGCCTCATCCAGCACTGCCTTACTCATCACTGTCTCGAGCAGCACTGCCACACAGCACTGCCTCACCCTGTACCGCCTCACCCAGTTTTTCCTGACCCAGCACAGCCTCGTCCAGCACTGCCTCTCCCAGCACTGCCTCTCCCAGCACTGCCTCTCCCAGCACTGCCTCACTCAGCACTGCCTTACCCAGCACCACCTCACCCAGCATTGCCTCATACAGCACTGCCTCACCCAGCACCACCACACCCAGCATTGCCTCATATAGCACTGCCTCACCCAGCACTGCCTCATCCAGCACTGCCTCATCCAGCACTGCCTCATCCAGCACTACCTCAACCAGCACTGCCTCATACAGCACTGCCTCACCCAGCACTGCCTCATCCAGCACTGCCTCACCCAGCACTGCCTCACCCTGTACCGCCTCACCCAGTTTTGCCTGACCCAGCACAGCATTGTCCAGCATTACCCCACCTAGCACCACCTCCCCTAGCACCCCCTCACCCAGCATCGCCTCACCCAGCACTGCCTCACCCAGCATTGCCTCATCCAGCACTGCCTCATCCAGCACTACTTCAACCAGCACTGCCTCACCCAGCACTGCCTGACGCAGCACTGCCTCATCCAGCACAGACTCATCCAGCACTGCCTCACCCACCACTGCCTCATCCAGCACTGCCTCAACCAACACTGCCTCATCCAGCACTGCCTCAACCAACAGTGCCTCATCCAGCATTGCCTCATCCAGCACTGCCTTACTCATCACTGTCTCGAGCAGCACTGCCACACAGCACTGCCTCACCCTGTACCGCCTCACCCAGTTTTTCCTGACCCAGCACAGCCTCGTCCAGCACTGCCTCTCCCAGCACTGCCTCTCCCAGCACTGCCTCTCCCAGCACTGCCTCACTCAGCACTGCCTTACCCAGCACCACCTCACCCAGCATTGCCTCATACAGCACTGCCTCACCCAGCACCACCTCACCCAGCATTGCCTCATATAGCACTGCCTCACCCAGCACTGCCTCATCCAGCACTGCCTCATCCAGCACTGCCTCATCCAGCACTACCTCAACCAGCACTGCCTCATACAGCACTGCCTCACCCAGCACTGCCTCATCCAGCACTGCCTCAACCAACACTGCCTCACCCAGCACTGCCTCACCCAGCATTGCCTCATCCAGCACTGCCTCATCCAGCACTACTTCAACCAGCACTGCCGCACCCAGCACTGCCTCAAGCTGCACTGCTTGACGCAGCATTGCCACACCCTGCAGTACTTCAACCAGCACTACCTCAACCAGCACTGCCTCACCCTGCACCGTCTCAACTTGCGCTGCCTGATGCAGCACTGCCTCATCCAGCGTTGTCTCATCCAGCACTTCCTCACCCAGCACTGCCTCATTCAGAACTGCCTCACCCAGCACCGCTTCACCCAGCACTGCCTGACGGACCACTGCCTCATCCAGCCCTGCCTCAGCCAGCCCTGCCTCATCCAGCACTGCCTCAACCAACACTGCCTCATCCAGCACTGCCTCATCCAGCACTGCCTCAACCAACACTGCCTCATCCTGCACTGCCTCATGCAGCACTTCCTCACCCAGCAATGCCTCACACAACACTGCCTCACCAAGTACCACCTCGCCCAGTACCGCCTCACACAGCACTGCCTCATTCAGAACTGCCTCACCCAGCACCGCCTCGCCCAGCACTGCCCCATCCAGCAGTGTCTCAACCAACGCTGCCTCATCCAGCACTGCCTAACCAACACTGCCTCATCCAGCACTGCCGCAGCCAGCCCTGCCTCATCCAGCACTGCCTCATCCAGCACTGCCTCTTCCAGCACTGCGTCAACCAGAAAGGCATTGCCCAGCAGAGTCTCGCTCAGCATTTCCTCACCCAGCACTGCCTCACCCAGCACTTCCTCAACCAGCACAGCCTCATCCATCACCACCTCACCCAGCACTGGCTCACCCAGCACTGCCTCAACCTGCACTGCCTGACGCAGCACTGCCTCATTCAGAACTGCCTCACCCAGCACCGCCTCACCCAGCACTGCCTGACGCAGCACTGCCTCACCCAGCACTGCCTCAACCAACACTGCCTCACCCAGCACTGCCTCACCCAGCACTGCCTGATGGAGCACTGCCTCATCCAGCACAGCCTCATCCAGCACTGCCTCACCCAGCACTGCCTCATCCAGCACTGCCTCATCCAGCACTGCCTCACCCACCACTGCCTCATCCAGCAGTGCCTCAACCAACACTGCCTCATCCAGCACTGCCTCAACCAACAGTGCCTCATCCAGCATTGCCTCATCCAGCACCGCCTTACTCATCACTGTCTCGAGCGGCACTGCCACACAGCACTGCCTCACCCTGTACCGCCTCACCCAATTTTGCCTCCCCCAGCACTTCCTCACCCAGCACCCCCTCACCCAGCACTGCCTCACCCAGCACTGCCTCACCCAGCACTGCCTGACGGAGCACTGACTCAACTAGCACTGCCTCGCCGAGCGCTGCCTCGCCTCGTGCTGCCTCGCCCAGCGCTGCCTCGCCCAGCACTACCTCGCCCAGCAGTGACTTTCCCAGCACTGACTCATGGAGCACTGCCTCACCCAGCACTGCCTCACACAGCACTGCCTCACCCACCACTTCCTCATCGAACAGTGCCTCAAACAACACTGCCTGATCCAGCACTGCCTCAACCAACACTGCCTCATCCAGCACTGCCTCAGCCAGCCCTGCCTCATCCAGCACTACCTCAGCCAGCACTGCCTCATCCAGCACTGCCTCAGCCAGCCCTGCCTCATCCAGCACTACCTCAGCCAGCACTGCCTCAGCCAGCACTGCCTCACCCAGCACTGCCTCACCCAGCACTGCCTCAACCAGCACTGCCTCACCCAGCACTGCCTCACCCAGCACTGCCTCTCCCAGCACTGCCTCACCCTGCACTTTTTCACCCATTACCGCCTCACTAAGACTTTCTCATCTAGCACTGCCTTAACCAGCATTGCATCACCCAGCACTGCCTCACGCAGCACTGCCTTAACCAGCACTGCGTCACCCAGCATCACCTCTCCCAGCACTTCCTCACCCAGCACTGCCTCCAGCACTGCCTCTCCCAGCACTGCCTCTCCCCAGCACTGCCTCACCCAGCACTGCCTCTCCACAGCACTGCCTCACCCAGCACCGCCTCACCCAGCACCGCCTCTCCCAGCATTGCCTCTCCCAGCACTGTCTAACCCAGCACTGCCTCACCCCGCACTTCCTCATCCAGCACTGCCTCACCCACCACTTCCTCATCCAACAGTGCCTCAAACAACACTGCCTGATCCAGCACTGCCTCAACCAACACTGCCTCATCCAGCACTGCCTCAGCCAGCCCTGCCTCATCCAGCACTACCTCAGCCAGCACTGCCTCATCCAGCACTGCCTCAGCCAGCCCTGCCTCATCCAGCACTACCTCAGCCAGCACTGCCTCAGCCAGCACTGCCTCACCCAGCACTGCCTCACCCAGCACTGCCTCACCCAGCACTGCCTCATCCTGCACTGCCTCACGCTGCACTGCCTCAACCAGCACTGCCTCACCCAGCACTTCCTCATCCTGCGCTGCCTGACGCAGCACTGCCTCATCCAGCACTGCCTCATCCAGCACTGCCTTACTCATCACTGTCTCGAAGAGCACTGCCACACAGCACTGCCTCACCCTGTACCGCCTCACCCAGTTTTTCCTGACCCAGCACAGCCTCGTCCAGCACTGCCTCTCCCAGCACTGCCTCATCCAGCAATGCCTCTCCCAGCACTGCCTCACTCAGCACTGCCTGACGGACCACTGCCTCATCCAGCCCTGCCTCACCCAGCCCTGCCTCATCCAGCACTGCCTCATCCAGCACGGCCTCATCCAGCACTGCCTCACCCAGCATTGCCTCATACAGCACTGCCTCACCCAGCACTGCCTCATCCAGCACTGCCTCATCCAGCACTACCTCAACCAGCACTGCCTCATCCAGCACTGCCTCATCCAGCACTGCCTCATCCAGCACTACCTCAACCAGCACTGCCTCATACAGCACTGCCTCACCCAGCGCTGCCTCATCCAGCACTGCCTCATCCAGCACTGCCTCATCCAGCACTGCCTCATCCAGCACTACCTCAACCAGCACTGCCTCATCCAGCACTGCCTCACCCTGTACCGCCTCACCCAGTTTTGCCTGACCCAGCACAGCATTGTCCAGCATTACCCCACCTAGCACCACCTCACCCAGCACCCCCTCACCCAGCATCGCCTCACCCAGCACTGCCTCACCCAGCATTGCCTCATCCAGCACTGCCTCATCCAGCACTACCTCAACCAGCACTGCCGCACCCAGCACTGCCTCAACCTGCACTGCCTGATGCAGCACTGCCACACCCTGCAGTCCCTCAACCAGCACTACCTCAACTAGCACTGCCTCACCCTTCACTGTCTCAACTTGCGCTGCCTGATGCAGCACTGCCTCATCCAGCGTTGTCTCATCCAGCTCTGCCTCACCCAGCACTGCCTCATTCAGAACTGCCTCACCCAGCACCGCCTCACCCAGCACTGCCTGACGGACCACTGCCTCATCCAGCATTGTCTCATCCAGCTCTGCCTCACCCAGCACTGCCTCATTCCGAACTGCCTCACCCAGCACTGCCTCATCCAGCAGTGCCTCATCCAGCCCTGCCTCACCCAGCCCTGCCTCATCCAGCACTGCCTCATCCAGCACTGCCTCATCCTGCACTGCCTCATGCAGCACTGCCTCACCCAGCAATGCCTCACACAACACTGCCTCACCAAGTACCACCTCGCCCAGTACCGCCTCACACAGCACTGCCTCGCCCAGCACTGCCTCACCCAGCACTGCCTCGCCCAGCACTGCCTCTCCCAGCTTTGACTCGCCCAGCACTGCCTCGCCGAGCCCTGACTCATACAGCACTACCTCAACCTGCACTGCCTCAGCCAGCACTGTATCATCCAGCACTGCCTTAACCAGCGCTGCGTCACCCAGCACTGCCTCAGCCAGCACTGCCTTATCCAGCACTGCCTCACCCATCACTGCCTCAACCAGCACTGCCTCGCCCAGCACTGACTCATGCAGCACGGCCTCACCCAGCACTGCCTCGCCCAGCACTGCCTCGCCCAGCTTTGACTCGCCCAGCACTGCCTCGCCGAGCACTGACTCATACAGCACTAGCTCAACCTGCACTGCCTCAGCCAGCACTGTCTCACCCAGCACTGCCTCACCCAGCACTGCCTCACACAGCACTGCATCGTCCAGCAGTTCCTCAACCAGCACTGCCTCGCCCAGCACTGCCTCAGCCTGCACTGCCTCACCCAGCACTGCCTCTCCCAGCACTGCCTCTCCCAGCACTGCCTCACTCAGCACTGCCTCATCTAGCACTGCCTCATCCAGTACTACCTCAACCAGCACTGCCTCTCCCAGCACTGCCTCTCCCAGCACTGCCTCTCCCAGCACTGCCTCACTCAGCACTGCCTCATCTAGCACTGCCTCATCCGGCACTACCTCAACCAGCACTGCCTCATCCAGCACTGCCTCGCCCAGCACTGCCTCGCCCCGCACTGCCTCACCCAGCTTTGACTCGCCCAGCACTGCCTCGCCCAGCACTGACTCATGCAACACTACCTCAACCTGCACTGCCTCAGCCAGCACTGCCTCAGCCAGCACTGCCTTATCCAGTACTGCCTCACCCAGCACTGGCTCACCCAGCACTGCCTCGCCCAGCACTGCCTCGCCCAGCACTGCCTCGCCCAGCACTGCCTCGCCCAGCACTGACTCATATAGCACTGCCTCACCCAGTACTGCCTCACCCAGCACTGCCTCACACAGCACTGCATCGTCCAGCACTTCCTCACCCAGCACTGCCTCTCCCAGTACCACCTCGCCCAGGACCGCCTCACAAATCACTGCCTCATCCAGCACTGACTTATTCTGCACTGCCTCACCCAGCACTGCCTGACGCAGCACCCCCTCGCCCAGCAATGCTTCACCCAGTCCCGCCTCATCCAGCACTGCCTCACTCAGCACTGCCTCTCCCAGCACCACCTCACCCAGCACTGCCTCATCCAGCGCTGCCTCATCCAGCACTGCCTCACCCAGCATCGCCTCACCCAGCACTGCCTCACCCAGCACTGCCCGACGCAGCACTGACTCATCCATCACTCCCTCAACCAACACTGCCTCACCCAGCACTGCCTGACGCAGCACTGCCTCATCCAGCACAGCCTCATCCAGCACTGCCTCACCCAGCACTGCCTGACGCAGCACTGCCTCATCCAGCACAGACTCATCCAGCACTGCCTCACCCACCACTGCCTCATCCAGCACTGCCTCAACCAACACTGCCTCATCCAGCACTGCCTCAACCAACAGTGCCTCATCCAGCATTGCCTCATCCAGCACTGCCTTACTCATCACTGTCTCGAGCAGCACTGCCACACAGCACTGCCTCACCCAGTACCACCTCGCCCAGGACCGCCTCACAAATCACTGCCTCACCCACCACTGCCTCATCCAGCACTGCCTCACCCAGCACTGCCTCATCCAGCATTGCCTCATCCATCACTGCCTTAACCAGCACTGCCTCACCCAGCACTGCCTCAGCCAGCACTGCCTCACCCAGCACTGCCTCAGCCAGATTGCCTCGCCCACCACTCACTCGAACAGCACTGCCACGCAACACTGTCTCCCCCAGTACTGCCACACTCAGCACCGCCTCACTCAGCACCGCCTCATCCAGCACTGCCTCTTCCAGCACTGCGTCAACCATAAATGCCCTGCCCAGCACTGCCTCCTCCAGCACTCCCTCGCCCACCACTGCCTCGCCCGGCACTGCCACACATCACTGCCTCACCTTGTGTCGCCTCACCCAGTTTTGCCTCACCCTGCATTGCCTCATCCAGCACTGCCTCATCCAGCACTGCCTCACCCAGCAATGCCTCATCCAGCATTGCCTTACTCATCACTGCCTCGAACAGCACTGCCCCACAGCACTGCCTCACCCTGTATCGCCTCACCCAGTTTTGCCTCATCCAGCACTGCCTCATCCAGCACTTCCTCACCCAGCACTGCCTCACCTAATACTGTCTCATCCAGCACTGCCTTAACCTGCACTGCCTTAACCTGCACTGCGTCACCCAGCACTGCCTCAGCCAGCACTGCCTCGCCCACCACTCACTCGAACAGCACTGCCACACAACACTGTCTCCCCCAGTACTACCACACAGCAGTCCCTCTCCCAGCACTGCCTCACTCAGCACCGCCTCATCCAGCACTGCCTCTTCCAGCACTGCGTCAACCAGAAATGCCTTGCCCAGCACTGTGTCACTCAGCACTTCCTCACCCACCACTGCCTCATGCAGCACTGTCTCACCCAGCATTGCCTCATCCAGCACTACGTAAACCAGCACTGCCTCAGCCAGCACTGCCTCATCCAGCAGTGCCTCAACCAACGCTGCCCCATCCAGCACTGCCTAACCAACACTGCCTCATCCAGCACTGCCGCAGCCAGCCCTGCCTCATCCAGCACTGCCGCAGCCAGCCCTGCCTCATCCAGCACTGTCTCATCCAGTACTGCCTCATCCAGCACTGCCTCACCCAGCACCACCTCGCCCAGCACCACCTCGAACAGCACTGCCTCACCCTGTATCGCCTCTCCCAGTTTTGCCTCACCCAGCATTGCCTCACCCAGCACTGCCTCATCCAGTACTGCCTCACCCTGCAGTGCCTCATCCAGCACTGCCTCATCCAGCACTACCTCAACCAGCACTGCCTCAGCCAGCACTGTATCATCCAGCACTGCCTCAACCAGCGCTGCGTCACCCAGCACTGCCTCAGCCAGCACTGGCTCATCCAGCACTGCCTCACCCATCACTGCCTCAACCAGCGCTGCCTCATCCAGCACTGCCTCACCCATCACTGCCTCAACCAGTGCTGCCTCATCCAGCGCTGCCTCGCCCATCACTGCCTCAACCAGTGCTGCCTCATCCAGCACTGCCTCACCCATCACTGCCTCAACCAGTGCTGCCTCATCCAGCACTGCCTCACCCATCACTGCCTCATCCAGTACTGCCTCGCCCAGCACTGCCTCGCCCAGCACTGCTTCGCCCAGCACTGACTCACCCAGCACTGACTCATGCAGCACTGCCTCACCCCGTACCACCTTGCCCAGGACCGCCTCACACATCACTGCCTCAGCCAGCACTGCCTCATTCTGCACTGCCTCACCCAGCACTGCCTGACGCAGCACCACCTCGCCCAGCACTGCCTCATCCAGCACTGCTTCATCCATCACTGCCCTAACCTGCACTGCCTCACCCAGCACTGCCTCAGCCAGATTGCCTCGCCCACCACTCACTCGAACAGCACTGCCACACAACACTGTCTCCCCCAGTACTACCACACAGCAGTCCCTCTCCCAGCACTGCCTCACTCAGCACCGCCTCATCCAGTACTGCCTCTTCCAGCACTGCGTCAACCAGAAATGCCTTGCCCAGCACTGTCTCGCTCAGCACTTCCTCACCCACCACTGCCTCATCCAGCACTGTCTCACCCAGCATTGCCTCATCCAGCACTACGTAAACCAGCACTGCCTCAGCCATCACTGCCTCCTCCAGCACTTCCTCACCCAGCACCGCCTCGAACAGCACTGCCACACAGCACTGCCTCACCCTGTATTGCCTCTCCCAGTTTTGCCTCACCCAGCACTGCCTCATCCAGTACCGCCTCACCCAGCACTGCCTCATCCAGCACTGCCTCATCCAGCACTACCTCATCCAGCACCACCTCGCCCAGCACTACCTCAACCAGCACTGCCTCAGCCAGCACTGTATCATCCGGCGCTGCCTTAACCAGCGCTGCGTCACCCAGCACTGCCTCAGCCAGCACTGCCTCATCCAGCACTGCCTCACCCATCACTGCCTCAACCAGCGCTGCCTCGCCCAGTGCTGCCTCGCCCAGCACTGCCTCGCCCAGCACTGCCTCGCCCAGCACTGACTCGCCCAGCACTGACTCATGCAGCACTGCCTCACACAGCACTGCATCGTCCTGCACTTCCTCAACCAGCACTGCCGCGCCCAGCACTTCCTTGCCCACGACTGCCTCTCCCAGCACCGCTTCAGCCAGCACTGCCTCACCCACCAATGCCTCACACAACACTTCCTCACCCAGTACCACCTCACCCAGGACCGCCTCACACATCACTGCCTCATCCAGCACTGCCTCAGCCAGCACTGCCTCATTCTGCACTGCCTCACCCAGCACTGCCTGACGCAGCACTGCCTCATCCAGCACTGCCTTACTCATCACTGCCTCGAACGGCACTGCCACACAGCACTGCCTCACCCTGTATCGCCTCACCCAGTTTTGCCTCACCCAGCATTGCCTCATCCAGCACTGCCTCATTCAGCATTACGTCAACCAGCACTGCCTCATCCAGCACTGCCTCATCCAGCACTACGTCAACCAGCACTGCCTCATCCAGCACTGCCTCATCCAGTACCGCCTCACCCAGCACCGCCTCCCCCAGCACTGCCTCTCCCAGTTTTGCCTCACCCAGCACTGCCTCATCCAGCACTGCCTCATCCAGTACCACCTCACCCAGCACCGCCTCACCCAGCACTGCCTCTCCCAGTTTTGCCCCACTCAGCACTGCCTCATCCAGCACTGCCTCATCCAGTACTGCCTCACCCAGCACTGCCTCATCCAGCGCTGCCTCATCCAGCACTGCCTCCTCCAGCACTTTCTCACCCAGCACCACCTCACCTAAGACTGTCTCATCCAGCACTGCCTTAACCAGCACTGCATCACCCACCACTCACTCAAACAGCACTGCCACACAGCACTGCCTCACCCAGTACTGCCTCACTCAGCACCGCCTCATCCAGCACTGCCTCACTCAGCACTGCCTCTTCCAGCAATGCGTCAACCAGAAATACCTTTCCGAGCCCTGTCTCACTCAGCACTTCCTCACCCACCACTGCCTCATTCAGCACTGCCTCACCCAGCACTGCCTCACCCACCACTGCCTCATTCGACACTGACTCACCCAGCACTGCCTCTTCCAGCACTGCCTCACCCAGCACTGCCTCATCCAGCACCACCTCGCCCAGCACTACCTCAACCAGCACTGCCTCAGCCAGCACTGTATCATCCAGCACTGCCTTAACCAGCGCTGCGTCACCCAGCACTGCCTCAGCCAGCACTGCCTGATCCAGCACTGCCTCATCCATCACTGCCTCAACCAGTGCTGCCTCATCCAGCGCTGCCTCGCCCATCACTGCCTCAACCAGTGCTGCCTCATCCAGCACTGCCTCACCCATCACTGCCTCATCCAGCACTGCCTCACCCAGCACTGCCTGACGCAGCACCACCTCGCCCAGCACTGCCTCACCCACCACTGCCTCATCCATCACTGCCTCATCCATCGCTGCCCTAACCTGCACTGCCTCAGCCAGCACTGCCTCACCCAGCACTGCCTCAGCCAGATTGCCTCGCCCACCACTCACTCGAACAGCACTGCCACACAACACTGTCTCCCCCAGTACTACCACACAACACTGTCTCCCCCAGTACTACCACACAGCAGTCCCTCTCCCAGCACTGCCTCACTCAGCACTGCCTCATCCAGTACTGCCTCCTCCAGCACTTCCTCACCCAGCACCGCCTCGAACAGCACTGCCACACAGCACTGCCTCACCCTGTATTGCCTCTCCCAGTTTTGCCTCACCCAGCACTGCCTCATCCAGTACCGCCTCACCCAGCACTGCCTCATCCAGCACTGCCTCATCCAGCACTGCCTCATCCAGCACTACCTCATCCAGCACCACCTCGCCCAGCACTACCTCAACCAGCACTGCCTCAGCCAGCACTGTATCATCCAGCACTGCCTTAACCAGCGCTGCGTCACCCAGCACTGCCTCAGCCAGCACTGCCTCATCCAGCACTGCCTCACCCATCACTGCCTCAACCAGCGCTGCCTCGCCCAGCACTGCCTCGCCCAGCACTGCCTCGCCCAGCACTGACTCATGCAGCACTGCCTCATCCAGTACCGCCTCACCCAGCACTGCCTCATCCAGCACTGCCTCATCCAGCACTGCCTCATCCAGCACTACCTCATCCAGCACCACCTCGCCCAGCACTACCTCAACCAGCACTGCCTCAGCCAGCACTGGCTCATCCAGCACTGCCTCACCCATCACTGCCTCAACCAGCGCTGCCTCATCCAGCACTGCCTCACCCATCACTGCCTCAACCAGTGCTGCCTCATCCAGCGCTGCCTCGCCCATCACTGCCTCAACCAGTGCTGCCTCATCCAGCACTGCCTCACCCATCACTGCCTCAACCAGTGCTGCCTCATCCAGCACTGCCTCACCCATCACTGCCTCATCCAGCACTGCCTCGCCCAGCACTGCCTCGCCCAGCACTGCTTCGCCCAGCACTGACTCACCCAGCACTGACTCATGCAGCACTGCCTCACCCCGTACCACCTTGCCCAGGACCGCCTCACACATCACTGCCTCAGCCAGCACTGCCTCATTTTGCACTGCCTCACCCAGCACTGCCTGACGCAGCACCACCTCGCCCAGCACTGCCTCATCCAGCACTGCTTCATCCATCACTGCCCTAACCTGCACTGCCTCACCCAGCACTGCCTCAGCCAGATTGCCTCGCCCACCACTCACTCGAACAGCACTGCCACACAACACTGTCTCCCCCAGTACTACCACACAGCAGTCCCTCTCCCAGCACTGCCTCACTCAGCACCGCCTCATCCAGTACTGCCTCTTCCAGCACTGCGTCAACCAGAAATGCCTTGCCCAGCACTGTCTCGCTCAGCACTTCCTCACCCACCACTGCCTCATCCAGCACTGTCTCACCCAGCATTGCCTCATCCAGCACTACGTAAACCAGCACTGCCTCAGCCAGCACTGCCTCCTCCAGCACTTCCTCACCCAGCACCGCCTCGAACAGCACTGCCACACAGCACTGCCTCACCCTGTATTGCCTCTCCCAGTTTTGCCTCACCCAGCACTGCCTCATCCAGTACCGCCTCACCCAGCACTGCCTCATCCAGCACTGCCTCATCCAGCACTACCTCATCCAGCACCACCTCGCCCAGCACTACCTCAACCAGCACTGCCTCAGCCAGCACTGTATCATCCGGCGCTGCCTTAACCAGCGCTGCGTCACCCAGCACTGCCTCTTCCAGCACTGCCTCACCCAGCACTGCCTCATCCAGCACCACCTCGCCCAGCACTACCTCAACCAGCACTGCCTCAGCCAGCACTGTATCATCCAGCACTGCCTTAACCAGCGCTGCGTCACCCAGCACTGCCTCAGCCAGCACTGCCTGATCCAGCACTGCCTCATCCATCACTGCCTCAACCAGTGCTGCCTCATCCAGCGCTGCCTCGCCCATCACTGCCTCAACCAGTGCTGCCTCATCCAGCACTGCCTCACCCATCACTGCCTCATCCAGCACTGCCTCACTCAGCACTGCCTGACGCAGCACCACCTCGCCCAGCACTGCCTCACCCACCACTGCCTCATCCATCACTGCCTCATCCATCGCTGCCCTAACCTGCACTGCCTCAGCCAGCACTGCCTCACCCAGCACTGCCTCAGCCAGATTGCCTCGCCCACCACTCACTCGAACAGCACTGCCACACAACACTGTCTCCCCCAGTACTACCACACAACACTGTCTCCCCCAGTACTACCACACAGCAGTCCCTCTCCCAGCACTGCCTCAGTCAGCACCGCCTCATCCAGTACTGCCTCCTCCAGCACTTCCTCACCCAGCACCGCCTCGAACAGCACTGCCACACAGCACTGCCTCACCCTGTATTGCCTCTCCCAGTATTGCCTCACCCAGCACTGCCTCATCCAGTACCGCCTCACCCAGCACTGCCTCATCCAGCACTGCCTCATCCAGCACTGCCTCATCCAGCACTACCTCATCCAGCACCACCTCGCCCAGCACTACCTCAACCAGCACTGCCTCAGCCAGCACTGTATCATCCAGCACTGCCTTAACCAGCGCTGCGTCACCCAGCACTGCCTCAGCCAGCACTGCCTCATCCAGCACTGCCTCACCCATCACTGCCTCAACCAGCGCTGCCTCGCCCAGCACTGCCTCGCCCAGCACTGCCTCGCCCAGCACTGACTCATGCAGCACTGCCTCATCCAGTACCGCCTCACCCAGCACTGCCTCATCCAGCACTGCCTCATCCAGCACTGCCTCATCCAGCACTACCTCATCCAGCACCACCTCGCCCAGCACTACCTCAACCAGCACTGCCTCAGCCAGCACTGGCTCATCCAGCACTGCCTCACCCATCACTGCCTCAACCAGCGCTGCCTCATCCAGCACTGCCTCACCCATCACTGCCTCAACCAGTGCTGCCTCATCCAGCGCTGCCTCGCCCATCACTGCCTCAACCAGTGCTGCCTCATCCAGCACTGCCTCACCCATCACTGCCTCAACCAGTGCTGCCTCATCCAGCACTGCCTCACCCATCACTGCCTCATCCAGCACTGCCTCGCCCAGCACTGCCTCGCCCAGCACTGCTTCGCCCAGCACTGACTCACCCAGCACTGACTCATGCAGCACTGCCTCACCCCGTACCACCTTGCCCAGGACCGCCTCACACATCACTGCCTCAGCCAGCACTGCCTCATTTTGCACTGCCTCACCCAGCACTGCCTGACGCAGCACCACCTCGCCCAGCACTGCCTCATCCAGCACTGCTTCATCCATCACTGCCCTAACCTGCACTGCCTCACCCAGCACTGCCTCAGCCAGATTGCCTCGCCCACCACTCACTCGAACAGCACTGCCACACAACACTGTCTCCCCCAGTACTACCACACAGCAGTCCCTCTCCCAGCACTGCCTCACTCAGCACCGCCTCATCCAGTACTGCCTCTTCCAGCACTGCGTCAACCAGAAATGCCTTGCCCAGCACTGTCTCGCTCAGCACTTCCTCACCCACCACTGCCTCATCCAGCACTGTCTCACCCAGCATTGCCTCATCCAGCACTACGTAAACCAGCACTGCCTCAGCCAGCACTGCCTCCTCCAGCACTTCCTCACCCAGCACCGCCTCGAACAGCACTGCCACACACCACTGCCACACCCTGTATTGCCTCTCCCAGTTTTGCCTCACCCAGCACTGCCTCATCCAGTACCGCCTCACCCAGCACTGCCTCATCCAGCACTGCCTCATCCAGCACTACCTCATCCAGCACCACCTCGCCCAGCACTACCTCAACCAGCACTGCCTCAGCCAGCACTGTATCATCCGGCGCTGCCTTAACCAGCGCTGCGTCACCCAGCACTGCCTCAGCCAGCACTGCCTCATCCAGCACTGCCTCACCCATCACTGCCTCAACCAGCTCTGCCTCGCCCAGTGCTGCCTCGCCCAGCACTGCCTCGCCCAGCACTGCCTCGCCCAGCACTGACTCGCCCAGCACTGACTCATGCAGCACTGCCTCACACAGCACTGCATCGTCCTGCACTTCCTCAACCAGCACTGCCGCGCCCAGCACTTCCTTGCCCACGACTGCCTCTCCCAGCACCGCTTCAGCCAGCACTGCCTCACCCACCAATGCCTCACACAACAATTCCTCACCCAGTACCACCTCACCCAGGACCGCCTCACACATCACTGCCTCATCCAGCACTGCCTCAGCCAGCACTGCCTCATTCTGCACTGCCTCACCCAGCACTGCCTGACGCAGCACTGCCTCATCCAGCACTGCCTTACTCATCACTGCCTCGAACGGCACTGCCACACAGCACTGCCTCACCCTGTATCGCCTCACCCAGTTTTGCCTCACCCAGCATTGCCTCATCCAGCACTGCCTCATTCAGCATTACGTCAACCAGCACTGCCTCATCCAGCACTGCCTCATCCAGCACTACGTCAACCAGCACTGCCTCATCCAGCACTGCCTCATCCAGTACCGCCTCACCCAGCACCGCCTCCCCCAGCACTGCCTCTCCCAGTTTTGCCTCACCCAGCACTGCCTCATCCAGCACTGCCTCATCCAGTACCACCTCAACCAGCACCGCCTCACCCAGCACTGCCTCTCCCAGTTTTGCCCCACTCAGCACTGCCTCATCCAGCACTGCCTCATCCAGTACTGCCTCACCCAGCACTGCCTCATCCAGCGCTGCCTCATCCAGCACTGCCTCCTCCAGCACTTTCTCACCCAGCACCACCTCACCTAAGACTGTCTCATCCAGCACTGCCTTAACCAGCACTGCATCACCCACCACTCACTCAAACAGCACTGCCACACAGCACTGCCTCACCCAGTACTGCCTCACTCAGCACCGCCTCATCCAGCACTGCCTCACTCAGCACTGCCTCTTCCAGCAATGCGTCAACCAGAAATACCTTTCCGAGCCCTGTCTCACTCAGCACTTCCTCACCCACCACTGCCTCATTCAGCACTGCCTCACCCAGCACTGCCTCACCCACCACTGCCTCATTCGACACTGACTCACCCAGCACTGCCTCTTCCAGCACTGCCTCACCCAGCACTGCCTCATCCAGCACCACCTCGCCCAGCACTACCTCAACCAGCACTGCCTCAGCCAGCACTGTATCATCCAGCACTGCCTTAACCAGCGCTGCGTCACCCAGCACTGCCTCAGCCAGCACTGCCTGATCCAGCACTGCCTCATCCATCACTGCCTCAACCAGTGCTGCCTCATCCAGCGCTGCCTCGCCCATCACTGCCTCAACCAGTGCTGCCTCATCCAGCACTGCCTCACCCATCACTGCCTCATCCAGCACTGCCTCACCCAGCACTGCCTGACGCAGCACCACCTCGCCCAGCACTGCCTCACCCACCACTGCCTCATCCATCACTGCCTCATCCATCGCTGCCCTAACCTGCACTGCCTCAGCCAGCACTGCCTCACCCAGCACTGCCTCAGCCAGATTGCCTCGCCCACCACTCACTCGAACAGCACTGCCACACAACACTGTCTCCCCCAGTACTACCACACAACACTGTCTCCCCCAGTACTACCACACAGCAGTCCCTCTCCCAGCACTGCCTCACTCAGCACTGCCTCATCCAGTACTGCCTCCTCCAGCACTTCCTCACCCAGCACCGCCTCGAACAGCACTGCCACACAGCACTGCCTCACCCTGTATTGCCTCTCCCAGTTTTGCCTCACCCAGCACTGCCTCGTCCAGTACCGCCTCACCCAGCACTGCCTCATCCAGCACTGCCTCATCCAGCACTGCCTCATCCAGCACTACCTCATCCAGCACCACCTCGCCCAGCACTACCTCAACCAGCACTGCCTCAGCCAGCACTGTATCATCCAGCACTGCCTTAACCAGCGCTGCGTCACCCAGCACTGCCTCAGCCAGCACTGCCTCATCCAGCACAGCCTCACCCATCACTGCCTCAACCAGCGCTGCCTCGCCCAGCACTGCCTCGCCCAGCACTGCCTCGCCCAGCACTGACTCATGCAGCACTGCCTCATCCAGTACCGCCTCACCCAGCACTGCCTCATCCAGCACTGCCTCATCCAGCACTGCCTCATCCAGCACTACCTCATCCAGCACCACCTCGCCCAGCACTACCTCAACCAGCACTGCCTCAGCCAGCACTGGCTCATCCAGCACTGCCTCACCCATCACTGCCTCAACCAGCGCTGCCTCATCCAGCACTGCCTCACCTAGCACTGCCTCAACCAGCACTGCCTCACCTTACACTGTCTCACTCAGCACTGTCTCACACAGCACTGCCTCATCTAGCACTGCCACATCTAGCACTGCCTCATCTAGCACTGCCTCAACCAGCACTGCCTCACCCATCACTGCCTCAACCAGCGCTGCCTCGCCCAGCACTGCCTCGCCCCAGCACTGCCTCGCCCAGCACTGCCTCGCCCAGCACTGACTCATCCAGCACTGCCTCATCCAGTACCGCCTCACCCAGCACTGCCTCATCCAGCACTGCCTCATCCAGCACTGCCTCATCCAGCACTGCCTCATCCAGCACTACCTCATCCAGCACTACCTCAACCAGCACTGCCTCAGCCAGCACTGTATCATCCAGCGCTGCCTTAACCAGCGCTGCGTCACCCAGCACTGCCTCAGCCAGCACTGCCTCATCCAGCGTTGCTTCATCCAGCACTGCCTCCTCCAGCACTTTCTCACCCAGCACCGCCTCACCTAAGACTGCCTCACCCAGCACTGCCTCAGCCAGATTGCCTCGCCCACCACTCACTCGAACAGCTCTGCCACACAACACTGTCTCCCCCAGTACTACCACACAACACTGTCTCCCCCAGTACTACCACACAGCAGTCCCTCTCCCAGCACTGCCTCACCCAGCACTGCCTCATCCAGCACTGCCTCATCCAGCACTGCCTCATCCAGCACTACCTCATCCAGCACCACCTCGCCCAGCACTACCTCAACCAGCACTGCCTCAGCCAGCACTTTATCATCCAGCGCTGCCTTAACCAGCGCTGCGTCACCCAGCACTGCCTCAGCCAGCACTGCCTCATCCAGCGCTGCTTCATCCAGCACTGCCTCCTCCAGCACTTTCTCACCCAGCACCGCCTCACCTAAGACTGTCTCATCCAGCACTGCCTTAACCTGCACTGCGTCACCCAGCACCGCCTCCCCCAACACTGCCTCAGCCAGCACTGCCTCGCCCACCACTCACTCAAACAGCACTGCCACACAGCACTGCCTCACCCAGTACTGCCTCACTCAGCACTGCCTCTTCCAGCACTGCGTCAACCAGAAATACCTTTCCCAGCCCTGTCTCACTCAGCACTTCCTCACCCACCACTGCCTCATCCAGCACTGACTCACCCAGCACCGCCTCACCCAGCACTGCCTCATCCAGCACTCCCTCGCCCACCACAACTCACCCAGCACTGCCACACAGCACTGCCTCACCTTACACTATTTCACTCAGCACTGCCTCACCCAGCACTGCCTCACCCAGCACTGCCTCACCCAGCACTATCTCACTCAGCACTGCCTCACCCAGCACTGTCTCATCCAGCACTGCCTCATCCAGCACTGCCTCGCCCAGCACTGCCTCGCCCAGCACTGCTTCGCCCAGCACTGACTCACCCAGCACTGACTCATGCAGCACTGCCTCACCCCGTACCACCTTGCCCAGGACCGCCTCACACATCACTGCCTCAGCCAGCACTGCCTCATTTTGCACTGCCTCACCCAGCACTGCCTGACGCAGCACCACCTCGCCCAGCACTGCCTCATCCAGCACTGCTTCATCCATCACTGCCCTAACCTGCACTGCCTCACCCAGCACTGCCTCAGCCAGATTGCCTCGCCCACCACTCACTCGAACAGCACTGCCACACAACACTGTCTCCCCCAGTACTACCACACAGCAGTCCCTCTCCCAGCACTGCCTCACTCAGCACCGCCTCATCCAGTACTGCCTCTTCCAGCACTGCGTCAACCAGAAATGCCTTGCCCAGCACTGTCTCGCTCAGCACTTCCTCACCCACCACTGCCTCATCCAGCACTATCTCACCCAGCATTGCCTCATCCAGCACTACGTAAACCAGCACTGCCTCAGCCAGCACTGCCTCCTCCAGCACTTCCTCACCCAGCACCGCCTCGAACAGCACTGCCACACAGCACTGCCTCACCCTGTATTGCCTCTCCCAGTTTTGCCTCACCCAGCACTGCCTCATCCAGTACCGCCTCACCCAGCACTGCCTCATCCAGCACTGCCTCATCCAGCACTACCTCATCCAGCACCACCTCGCCCAGCACTACCTCAACCAGCACTGCCTCAGCCAGCACTGTATCATCCGGCGCTGCCTTAACCAGCGCTGCGTCACCCAGCACTGCCTCAGCCAGCACTGCCTCATCCAGCACTGCCTCACCCATCACTGCCTCAACCAGCGCTGCCTCGCCCAGTGCTGCCTCGCCCAGCACTGCCTCGCCCAGCACTGCCTCGCCCAGCACTGACTCGCCCAGCACTGACTCATGCAGCACTGCCTCACACAGCACTGCATCGTCCTGCACTTCCTCAACCAGCACTGCCGCGCCCAGCACTTCCTTGCCCACGACTGCCTCTCCCAGCACCGCTTCAGCCAGCACTGCCTCACCCACCAATGCCTCACACAACAATTCCTCACCCAGTACCACCTCACCCAGGACCGCCTCACACATCACTGCCTCATCCAGCACTGCCTCAGCCAGCACTGCCTCATTCTGCACTGCCTCACCCAGCACTGCCTGACGCAGCACTGCCTCATCCAGCACTGCCTTACTCATCACTGCCTCGAACGGCACTGCCACACAGCACTGCCTCACCCTGTATCGCCTCACCCAGTTTTGCCTCACCCAGCATTGCCTCATCCAGCACTGCCTCATTCAGCATTACGTCAACCAGCACTGCCTCATCCAGCACTGCCTCATCCAGCACTACGTCAACCAGCACTGCCTCATCCAGCACTGCCTCATCCAGTACCGCCTCACCCAGCACCGCCTCCCCCAGCACTGCCTCTCCCAGTTTTGCCTCACCCAGCACTGCCTCATCCAGCACTGCCTCATCCAGTACCACCTCACCCAGCACCGCCTCACCCAGCACTGCCTCTCCCAGTTTTGCCCCACTCAGCACTGCCTCATCCAGCACTGCCTCATCCAGTACTGCCTCACCCAGCACTGCCTCATCCAGCGCTGCCTCATCCAGCACTGCCTCCTCCAGCACTTTCTCACCCAGCACCACCTCACCTAAGACTGTCTCATCCAGCACTGCCTTAACCAGCACTGCATCACCCACCACTCACTCAAACAGCACTGCCACACAGCACTGCCTCACCCAGTACTGCCTCACTCAGCACCGCCTCATCCAGCACTGCCTCACTCAGCACTGCCTCTTCCAGCAATGCGTCAACCAGAAATACCTTTCCGAGCCCTGTCTCACTCAGCACTTCCTCACCCACCACTGCCTCATTCAGCACTGCCTCACCCAGCACTGCCTCACCCACCACTGCCTCATTCGACACTGACTCACCCAGCACTGCCTCTTCCAGCACTGCCTCACCCAGCACTGCCTCATCCAGCACCACCTCGCCCAGCACTACCTCAACCAGCACTGCCTCAGCCAGCACTGTATCATCCAGCACTGCCTTAACCAGCGCTGCGTCACCCAGCACTGCCTCAGCCAGCACTGCCTGATCCAGCACTGCCTCACCCATCACTGCCTCAACCAGTGCTGCCTCATCCAGCGCTGCCTCGCCCATCACTGCCTCAACCAGTGCTGCCTCATCCAGCACTGCCTCACCCATCACTGCCTCATCCAGCACTGCCTCACCCAGCACTGCCTGACGCAGCACCACCTCGCCCAGCACTGCCTCACCCACCACTGCCTCATCCATCACTGCCTCATCCATCGCTGCCCTAACCTGCACTGCCTCAGCCAGCACTGCCTCACCCAGCACTGCCTCAGCCAGATTGCCTCGCCCACCACTCACTCGAACAGCACTGCCACACAACACTGTCTCCCCCAGTACTACCACACAACACTGTCTCCCCCAGTACTACCACACAGCAGTCCCTCTCCCAGCACTGCCTCACTCAGCACTGCCTCATCCAGTACTGCCTCCTCCAGCACTTCCTCACCCAGCACCGCCTCGAACAGCACTGCCACACAGCACTGCCTCACCCTGTATTGCCTCTCCCAGTTTTGCCTCACCCAGCACTGCCTCATCCAGTACCGCCTCACCCAGCACTGCCTCATCCAGCACTGCCTCATCCAGCACTGCCTCATCCAGCACTACCTCATCCAGCACCACCTCGCCCAGCACTACCTCAACCAGCACTGCCTCAGCCAGCACTGTATCATCCAGCACTGCCTCATCCAGCACTGCCTCATCCAGCACTACCTCATCCAGCACTACCTCAACCAGCACTGCCTCAGCCAGCACTGTATCATCCAGCGCTGCCTTAACCAGCGCTGCGTCACCCAGCACTGCCTCAGCCAGCACTGCCTCATCCAGCGTTGCTTCATCCAGCACTGCCTCCTCCAGCACTTTCTCACCCAGCACCGCCTCACCTAAGACTGCCTCACCCAGCACTGCCTCAGCCAGATTGCCTCGCCCACCACTCACTCGAACAGCTCTGCCACACAACACTGTCTCCCCCAGTACTACCACACAACACTGTCTCCCCCAGTACTACCACACAGCAGTCCCTCTCCCAGCACTGCCTCACCCAGCACTGCCTCATCCAGCACTGCCTCATCCAGCACTGCCTCATCCAGCACTACCTCATCCAGCACCACCTCGCCCAGCACTACCTCAACCAGCACTGCCTCAGCCAGCACTTTATCATCCAGCGCTGCCTTAACCAGCGCTGCGTCACCCAGCACTGCCTCAGCCAGCACTGCCTCATCCAGCGCTGCTTCATCCAGCACTGCCTCCTCCAGCACTTTCTCACCCAGCACCGCCTCACCTAAGACTGTCTCATCCAGCACTGCCTTAACCTGCACTGCGTCACCCAGCACCGCCTCCCCCAACACTGCCTCAGCCAGCACTGCCTCGCCCACCACTCACTCAAACAGCACTGCCACACAGCACTGCCTCACCCAGTACTGCCTCACTCAGCACTGCCTCTTCCAGCACTGCGTCAACCAGAAATACCTTTCCCAGCCCTGTCTCACTCAGCACTTCCTCACCCACCACTGCCTCATCCAGCACTGACTCACCCAGCACCGCCTCACCCAGCACTGCCTCATCCAGCACTCCCTCGCCCACCACAACTCACCCAGCACTGCCACACAGCACTGCCTCACCTTACACTATTTCACTCAGCACTGCCTCACCCAGCACTGCCTCACCCAGCACTGCCTCACCCAGCACTATCTCACTCAGCACTGCCTCACCCAGCACTGTCTCATCCAGCACTGCCTCAGCCAGCACTGTCTCATCCAGCACTGCCTCAGCCAGCACTGCCTCACCCAGCACTGCCTCAGCCAGATTGCCTCACCCACCACTCACTCAAACAGCACTGCCACACAACACTGTCTCCCCCAGTACTGCCACACAACACTGCCACTCCCAGCACTGCCTCACTCAGCACCGCCTAATCCAGCACAGCCTCTTCCAGCACTGCGTCAACCAGAAATGCCTCATCCAGCACTGCCTCACCCAGCACTGCCTCACCCACCACTGCCTCACCCAGCACTGCCTCACCCACCACTGCCTCACTCAGCACTGACTCACCCAGCATTTCCTCAACCAGCACCGCCTCACCCAGTACCGCCTCCCCCAGCAATGTCTCTTCCATCACTGCCTCATCCAGCACTGACTCACCCAGCAATGCCTCTTCCAGCACTGCCTCATTCAGCACTGACTCACCCAGCAATGCCTCTCCCAGCACTCCCTCGCCCACCACTGCCTCGCCCAGCATTGCCACACAGCACTGCCTCACCTAGCACTGCCTCAACCAGCACTGCCTCACCTTACACTGTCTCACTCAGCACTGTCTCACACAGCACTGCCTCATCTAGCACTGCCTCATCTAGCACTGCCTCAACCAGCACTGCCTCACCCATCACTGCCTCAACCAGCGCTGCCTCGCCCAGCACTGCCTCGCCCAGCACTGCCTCGCCCAGCACTGCCTCACCCAGCACTGCCTCATCCAGCACCACCTCGCCCAGCACTACCTCAACCAGCACTGCCTCAGCCAGCACTGTATCATCCAGCACTGCCTTAACCAGCGCTGCGTCACCCAGCACTGCCTCAGCCAGCACTGCCTGATCCAGCACTGCCTCACCTATCACTGCCTCAACCAGTGCTGCCTCATCCAGCGCTGCCTCGCCCATCACTGCCTCAACCAGTGCTGCCTCATCCAGCACTGCCTCACCCATCACTGCCTCATCCAGCACTGCCTCACCCAGCACTGCCTGACGCAGCACCACCTCGCCCAGCACTGCCTCACCCACCACTGCCTCATCCATCACTGCCTCATCCATCGCTGCCCTAACCTGCACTGCCTCAGCCAGCACTGCCTCACCCAGCACTGCCTCAGCCAGATTGCCTCGCCCACCACTCACTCGAACAGCACTGCCACACAACACTGTCTCCCCCAGTACTACCACACAACACTGTCTCCCCCAGTACTACCACACAGCAGTCCCTCTCCCAGCACTGCCTCACTCAGCACCGCCTCATCCAGTACTGCCTCCTCCAGCACTTCCTCACCCAGCACCGCCTCGAACAGCACTGCCACACAGCACTGCCTCACCCTGTATTGCCTCTCCCAGTTTTGCCTCACCCAGCACTGCCTCATCCAGTACCGCCTCACCCAGCACTGCCTCATCCAGCACTGCCTCATCCAGCACTGCCTCATCCAGCACTACCTCATCCAGCACCACCTCGCCCAGCACTACCTCAACCAGCACTGCCTCAGCCAGCACTGTATCATCCAGCACTGCCTTAACCAGCGCTGCGTCACCCAGCACTGCCTCAGCCAGCACTGCCTCATCCAGCACTGCCTCACCCAACACTGCCTCAACCAGCGCTGCCTCGCCCAGCACTGCCTCGCCCAGCACTGCCTCGCCCAGCACTGACTCATGCAGCACTGCCTCATCCAGTACCGCCTCACCCAGCACTGCCTCATCCAGCACTGCCTCATCCAGCACTGCCTCATCCAGCACTACCTCATCCAGCACCACCTCGCCCAGCACTACCTCAACCAGCACTGCCTCAGCCAGCACTGTATCATCCAGCGCTGCCTTAACCAGCGCTGCGTCACCCAGCACTGCCTCAGCCAGCACTGCCTCATCCAGCGCTGCTTCATCCAGCACTGCCTCCTCCAGCACTTTCTCACCCAGCACCGCCTCACCTAAGACTGTCTCATCCAGCACTGCCTTAACCTGCACTGCGTCACCCAGCACCGCCTCCCCCAACACTGCCTCAGCCAGCACTGCCTCGCCCACCACTCACTCAAACAGCACTGCCACACAGCACTGCCTCACCCAGTACTGCCTCACTCAGCACTGCCTCTTCCAGCACTGCGTCAACCAGAAATACCTTTCCCAGCCCTGTCTCACTCAGCACTTCCTCACCCACCACTGCCTCATTCAGCACTGACTCACCCAGCACCGCCTCACCCAGCACTGCCTCATCCAGCACTCCCTCGCCCACCACAACTCGCCCAGCATTGCCACACAGCACTGCCTCACCTTACACTATTTCACTCAGCACTGCCTCACCCAGCACTGCCTCACCCAGCACTGCCTCACCCAGCACTATCTCACTCAGCACTGCCTCACCCAGCACTGTCTCATCCAGCACTGCCTCAGCCAGCACTGTCTCATCCAGCACTGCCTCAGCCAGCACTGCCTCACCCAGCACTGCCTCAGCCAGATTGCCTCACCCACCACTCACTCAAACAGCACTGCCACACAACACTGTCTCCCCCAGTACTGCCACACAACACTGCCTCTCCCAGCACTGCCTCACTCAGCACCGCCTCATCCAGCACAGCCTCTTCCAGCACTGCGTCAACCAGAAATGCCTCATCCAGCACTGCCTCACCCAGCACTGCCTCACCCACCACTGCCTCACCCAGCACTGCCTCACCCACCACTGCCTCACTCAGCACTGACTCACCCAGCATTTCCTCAACCAGCACCGCCTCACCCAGTACCGCCTCCCCCAGCAATGTCTCTTCCAGCACTGCCTCATCCAGCACTGACTCACCCAGCAATGCCTCTTCCAGCACTGCCTCATTCAGCACTGACTCACCCAGCAATGCCTCTTCCAGCACTCCCTCGCCCACCACTGCCTCGCCCAGCATTGCCACACAGCACTGCCTCACCTAGCACTGCCTCAACCAGCACTGCCTCACCTTACACTGTCTCACTCAGCACTGTCTCACACAGCACTGCCTCATCTAGCACTGCCTCATCTAGCACTGCCTCAACCAGCACTGCCTCACCCATCACTGCCTCAACCAGCGCTGCCTCGCCCAGCACTGCCTCGCCCCAGCACTTCCTCGCCCAGCACTGCCTCGCCCAGCACTGACTCATCCAGCACTGCCTCATCCAGTACCGCCTCACCCAGCACTGCCTCATCCAGCACTGCCTCATCCAGCACTGCCTCATCCAGCACTACCTCATCCAGCACTACCTCAACCAGCACTGCCTCAGCCAGCACTGTATCATCCAGCGCTGCCTTAACCAGCGCTGCGTCACCCAGCACTGCCTCAGCCAGCACTGCCTCATCCAGCGTTGCTTCATCCAGCACTGCCTCCTCCAGCACTTTCTCACCCAGCACCGCCTCACCTAAGACTGCCTCACCCAGCACTGCCTCAGCCAGATTGCCTCGCCCACCACTCACTCGAACAGCACTGCCACACAACACTGTCTCCCCCAGTACTACCACACAACACTGTCTCCCCCAGTACTACCACACAGCAGTCCCTCTCCCAGCACTGCCTCACTCAGCACCGCCTCATCCAGTACTGCCTCCTCCAGCACTTCCTCACCCAGCACCGCCTCGAACAGCACTGCCACACAGCACTGCCTCACCCTGTATTGCCTCTCCCAGTTTTGCCTCACCCAGCACTGCCTCATCCAGCACTACCTCATCCAGCACCACCTCGCCCAGCACTACCTCAACCAGCACTGCCTCAGCCAGGCACTGTATCATCCAGCACTGCCTTAACCAGCGCTGCGTCACCCAGCACTGCCTCAGCCAGCACTGCCTCATCCAGCACTGCCTCACCCATCACTGCCTCAACCAGCGCTGCCTCGCCCAGCACTGCCTCGCCCAGCACTGCCTCGCCCAGCACTGCCTCGCCCAGCACTGACTCATGCAGCACTGCCTCATCCAGTACCGCCTCACCCAGCACTGCCTCATCCAGCACTGCCTCATCCAGCACTGCCTCATCCAGCACTACCTCATCCAGCACCACCTCGCCCAGCACTACCTCAACCAGCACTGCCTCAGCCAGCACTTTATCATCCAGCGCTGCCTTAACCAGCGCTGCGTCACCCAGCACTGCCTCAGCCAGCACTGCCTCATCCAGCGCTGCTTCATCCAGCACTGCCTCCTCCAGCACTTTCTCACCCAGCACCGCCTCACCTAAGACTGTCTCATCCAGCACTGCCTTAACCTGCACTGCGTCACCCAGCACCGCCTCCCCCAACACTGCCTCAGCCAGCACTGCCTCGCCCACCACTCACTCAAACAGCACTGCCACACAGCACTGCCTCACCCAGTACTGCCTCACTCAGCACTGCCTCTTCCAGCACTGCGTCAACCAGAAATACCTTTCCCAGCCCTGTCTCACTCAGCACTTCCTCACCCACCACTGCCTCATCCAGCACTGACTCACCCAGCACCGCCTCACCCAGCACTGCCTCATCCAGCACTCCCTCGCCCACCACAACTCACCCAGCACTGCCACACAGCACTGCCTCACCTTACACTATTTCACTCAGCACTGCCTCACCCAGCACTGCCTCACCCAGCACTGCCTCACCCAGCACTATCTCACTCAGCACTGCCTCACCCAGCACTGTCTCATCCAGCACTGCCTCAGCCAGCACTGTCTCATCCAGCACTGCCTCAGCCAGCACTGCCTCACCCAGCACTGCCTCAGCCAGATTGCCTCACCCACCACTCACTCAAACAGCACTGCCACACAACACTGTCTCCCCCAGTACTGCCACACAACACTGCCTCTCCCAGCACTGCCTCACTCAGCACTGCCTAATCCAGCACAGCCTCTTCCAGCACTGCGTCAACCAGAAATGCCTCATCCAGCACTGCCTCACCCAGCACTGCCTCACCCACCACTGCCTCACCCAGCACTGCCTCACCCACCACTGCCTCACTCAGCACTGACTCACCCAGCATTTCCTCAACCAGCACCGCCTCACCCAGTACCGCCTCCCCCAGCAATGTCTCTTCCATCACTGCCTCATCCAGCACTGACTCACCCAGCAATGCCTCTTCCAGCACTGCCTCATTCAGCACTGACTCACCCAGCAATGCCTCTTCCAGCACTCCCTCGCCCACCACTGCCTCGCCCAGCATTGCCACACAGCACTGCCTCACCTAGCACTGCCTCAACCAGCACTGCCTCACCTTACACTGTCTCACTCAGCACTGTCTCACACAGCACTGCCTCATCTAGCACTGCCTCATCTAGCACTGCCTCAACCAGCACTGCCTCACCCATCACTGCCTCAACCAGCGCTGCCTCGCCCAGCACTGCCTCGCCCAGCACTGCCTCGCCCAGCACTGCCTCACCCAGCACTGCCTCATCCAGCACCACCTCGCCCAGCACTACCTCAACCAGCACTGCCTCAGCCAGCACTGTATCATCCAGCACTGCCTTAACCAGCGCTGCGTCACCCAGCACTGCCTCAGCCAGCACTGCCTGATCCAGCACTGCCTCACCTATCACTGCCTCAACCAGTGCTGCCTCATCCAGCGCTGCCTCGCCCATCACTGCCTCAACCAGTGCTGCCTCATCCAGCACTGCCTCACCCATCACTGCCTCATCCAGCACTGCCTCACCCAGCACTGCCTGACGCAGCACCACCTCGCCCAGCACTGCCTCACCCACCACTGCCTCATCCATCACTGCCTCATCCATCGCTGCCCTAACCTGCACTGCCTCAGCCAGCACTGCCTCACCCAGCACTGCCTCAGCCAGATTGCCTCGCCCACCACTCACTCGAACAGCACTGCCACACAACACTGTCTCCCCCAGTACTACCACACAACACTGTCTCCCCCAGTACTACCACACAGCAGTCCCTCTCCCAGCTCTGCCTCACTCAGCACCGCCTCATCCAGTACTGCCTCCTCCAGCACTTCCTCACCCAGCACCGCCTCGAACAGCACTGCCACACAGCACTGCCTCACCCTGTATTGCCTCTCCCAGTTTTGCCTCACCCAGCACTGCCTCATCCAGTACCCGCCTCACCCAGCACTGCCTCATCCAGCACTGCCTCATCCAGCACTGCCTCATCCAGCACTACCTCATCCAGCACCACCTCGCCCAGCACTACCTCAACCAGCACTGCCTCAGCCAGCACTGTATCATCCAGCACTGCCTTAACCAGCGCTGCGTCACCCAGCACTGCCTCAGCCAGCACTGCCTCATCCAGCACTGCCTCACCCAACACTGCCTCAACCAGCGCTGCCTCGCCCAGCACTGCCTCGCCCAGCACTGCCTCGCCCAGCACTGACTCATGCAGCACTGCCTCATCCAGTACCGCCTCACCCAGCACTGCCTCATCCAGCACTGCCTCATCCAGCACTGCCTCATCCAGCACTACCTCATCCAGCACCACCTCGCCCAGCACTACCTCAACCAGCACTGCCTCAGCCAGCACTGTATCATCCAGCGCTGCCTTAACCAGCGCTGCGTCACCCAGCACTGCCTCAGCCAGCACTGCCTCATCCAGCGCTGCTTCATCCAGCACTGCCTCCTCCAGCACTTTCTCACCCAGCACCGCCTCACCTAAGACTGTCTCATCCAGCACTGCCTTAACCTGCACTGCGTCACCCAGCACCGCCTCCCCCAACACTGCCTCAGCCAGCACTGCCTCGCGCACCACTCACTCAAACAGCACTGCCACACAGCACTGCCTCACCCAGTACTGCCTCACTCAGCACTGCCTCTTCCAGCACTGCGTCAACCAGAAATACCTTTCCCAGCCCTGTCTCACTCAGCACTTCCTCACCCACCACTGCCTCATTCAGCACTGACTCACCCAGCACCGCCTCACCCAGCACTGCCTCATCCAGCACTCCCTCGCCCACCACAACTCGCCCAGCACTGCCACACAGCACTGCCTCACCTTACACTATTTCACTCAGCACTGCCTCACCCAGCACTGCCTCACCCAGCACTGCCTCACCCAGCACTATCTCACTCAGCACTGCCTCACCCAGCACTGTCTCATCCAGCACTGCCTCAGCCAGCACTGTCTCATCCAGCACTGCCTCAGCCAGCACTGCCTCACCCAGCACTGCCTCAGCCAGATTGCCTCACCCACCACTCACTCAAACAGCACTGCCACACAACACTGTCTCCCCCAGTACTGCCACACAACACTGCCTCTCCCAGCACTGCCTCACTCAGCACCGCCTCATCCAGCACAGCCTCTTCCAGCACTGCGTCAACCAGAAATGCCTCATCCAGCACTGCCTCACCCAGCACTGCCTCACCCACCACTGCCTCACCCAGCACTGCCTCACCCACCACTGCCTCACTCAGCACTGACTCACCCAGCATTTCCTCAACCAGCACCGCCTCACCCAGTACCGCCTCCCCCAGCAATGTCTCTTCCAGCACTGCCTCATCCAGCACTGACTCACCCAGCAATGCCTCTTCCAGCACTGCCTCATTCAGCACTGACTCACCCAGCAATGCCTCTTCCAGCACTCCCTCGCCCACCACTGCCTCGCCCAGCATTGCCACACAGCACTGCCTCACCTAGCACTGCCTCAACCAGCACTGCCTCACCTTACACTGTCTCACTCAGCACTGTCTCACACAGCACTGCCTCATCTAGCACTGCCTCATCTAGCACTGCCTCAACCAGCACTGCCTCACCCATCACTGCCTCAACCAGCGCTGCCTCGCCCAGCACTGCCTCGCCCCAGCACTGCCTCGCCCAGCACTGCCTCGCCCAGCACTGACTCATCCAGCACTGCCTCATCCAGTACCGCCTCACCCAGCACTGCCTCATCCAGCACTGCCTCATCCAGCACTGCCTCATCCAGCACTACCTCATCCAGCACTACCTCAACCAGCACTGCCTCAGCCAGCACTGTATCATCCAGCGCTGCCTTAACCAGCGCTGCGTCACCCAGCACTGCCTCAGCCAGCACTGCCTCATCCAGCGTTGCTTCATCCAGCACTGCCTCCTCCAGCACTTTCTCACCCAGCACCGCCTCACCTAAGACTGCCTCACCCAGCACTGCCTCAGCCAGATTGCCTCGCCCACCACTCACTCGAACAGCACTGCCACACAACACTGTCTCCCCCAGTACTACCACACAACACTGTCTCCCCCAGTACTACCACACAGCAGTCCCTCTCCCAGCACTGCCTCACTCAGCACCGCCTCATCCAGTACTGCCTCCTCCAGCACTTCCTCACCCAGCACCGCCTCGAACAGCACTGCCACACAGCACTGCCTCACCCTGTATTGCCTCTCCCAGTTTTGCCTCACCCAGCACTGCCTCATCCAGCACTACCTCATCCAGCACCACCTCGCCCAGCACTACCTCAACCAGCACTGCCTCAGCCAGCACTGTATCATCCAGCACTGCCTTAACCAGCGCTGCGTCACCCAGCACTGCCTCAGCCAGCACTGCCTCATCCAGCACTGCCTCACCCATCACTGCCTCAACCAGCGCTGCCTCGCCCAGCACTGCCTCGCACAGCACTGCCTCGCCCAGCACTGCCTCGCCCAGCACTGACTCATGCAGCACTGCCTCATCCAGTACCGCCTCACCCAGCACTGCCTCATCCAGCACTGCCTCATCCAGCACTGCCTCATCCAGCACTACCTCATCCAGCACCACCTCGCCCAGCACTACCTCAACCAGCACTGCCTCAGCCAGCACTTTATCATCCAGCGCTGCCTTAACCAGCGCTGCGTCACCCAGCACTGCCTCAGCCAGCACTGCCTCATCCAGCGCTGCTTCATCCAGCACTGCCTCCTCCAGCACTTTCTCACCCAGCACCGCCTCACCTAAGACTGTCTCATCCAGCACTGCCTTAACCTGCACTGCGTCACCCAGCACCGCCTCCCCCAACACTGCCTCAGCCAGCACTGCCTCGCCCACCACTCACTCAAACAGCACTGCCACACAGCACTGCCTCACCCAGTACTGCCTCACTCAGCACTGCCTCTTCCAGCACTGCGTCAACCAGAAATACCTTTCCCAGCCCTGTCTCACTCAGCACTTCCTCACCCACCACTGCCTCATCCAGCACTGACTCACCCAGCACCGCCTCACCCAGCACTGCCTCATCCAGCACTCCCTCGCCCACCACAACTCACCCAGCACTGCCACACAGCACTGCCTCACCTTACACTATTTCACTCAGCACTGCCTCACCCAGCACTGCCTCACCCAGCACTGCCTCACCCAGCACTATCTCACTCAGCACTGCCACACCCAGCACTGACTCATCCAGCACTGCCTCAGCCAGCACTGTCTCATCCAGCACTGCCTCAGCCAGCACTGCCTCACCCAGCACTGCCTCAGCCAGATTGCCTCACCCACCACTCACTCAAACAGCACTGCCACACAACACTGTCTCCCCCAGTACTGCCACACAACACTGCCTCTCCCAGCACTGCCTCACTCAGCACCGCCTCATCCAGCACAGCCTCTTCCAGCACTGCGTCAACCAGAAATGCCTCATCCAGCACTGCCTCACCCAGCACTGCCTCATCCAGCACTACCTCATCCAGCACCACCTCGCCCAGCACTACCTCAACCAGCACTGCCTCAGCCAGCACTGTATCATCCAGCGCTGCCTTAACCAGCGCTGCGTCACCCAGCACTGCCTCAGCCAGCACTGCCTCATCCAGCGCTGCTTCATCCAGCACTGCCTCCTCCAGCACTTTCTCACCCAGCACCGCCTCACCTAAGACTGTCTCATCCAGCACTGCCTTAACCAGCACTGCGTCACCCAGCACCGCCTCCCCCAACACTGCCTCAGCCAGCACTGCCTCGCCCACCACTCACTCAAACAGCACTGCCACACAGCACTGCCTCACCCAGTACTGCCTCACTCAGCACTGCCTCTTCCAGCACTGCGTCAACCAGAAATACCTTTCCCAGCACAGTCTCACTCAGCACTTCCTCACCCACCACTGCCTCATCCAGCACTGCCTCACCCAGCACTGCCTCACCCACCACTGCCTCATTCGACCCTGCCTCACCCAGCACTGCCTCATTCAGCACTGACTCACCCAGCACCGCCTCACCCAGCACTGCCTCATCCAGCACTCCCTCGCCCACCACAACTCGCCCAGCATTGCCACACAGCACTGCCTCACCTTACACTATTTCACTCAGCACTGCCTCACCCAGCACTGCCTCACCCAGCACTGCCTCACCCAGCACTATCTCACTCAGCACTGCCTCACCCAGCACTGTCTCATCCAGCACTGCCTCAGCCAGCACTGTCTCATCCAGCACTGCCTCAGCCAGCACTGCCTCACCCAGCACTGCCTCAGCCAGATTGCCTCACCCACCACTCACTCAAACAGCACTGCCACACAACACTGTCTCCCCCAGTACTGCCACACAACACTGTCTCCCCCAGCACTGCCACACAACACTGCCTCTCCCAGCACTGCCTCACTCAGCACCGCCTCATCCAGCACAGCCTCTTCCAGCACTGCGTCAACCAGAAATGCCTCATCCAGCACTGCCTCACCCAGCACTGCCTCACCCACCACTGCCTCACCCAGCACTGCCTCACCCACCACTGCCTCACTCAGCACTGACTCACCCAGCATTTCCTCAATCAGCACCGCCTCACCCAGTACCGCCTCCCCCAGCAATGTCTCTTCCAGCACTGCCTCATCCAGCACTGACTCACCCAGCAATGCCTCTTCCAGCACTGCCTCATTCAGCACTGACTCACCCAGCAATGCCTCTTCCAGCACTCCCTCGCCCACCACTGCCTCGCCCAGCATTGCCACACAGCACTGCCTCACCTAGCACTGCCTCAACCAGCACTGCCTCACCTTACACTGTCTCACTCAGCACTGTCTCACACAGCACTGCCTCATCTAGCACTGCCTCATCTGGCACTGCCTCAACCAGCACTGCCTCAACCAGCACTGCCTCATCCAGCACTGCCTCGCCCGGCACTGCCACACAGCACTGCCTCATCTAGCACTGCCTCATCTAGCACTGCCTCACCCAGCTCTGCCTCATCCAGCACTGCCTCATCCAGCACTGCCTCAACCACCACTGCCTCACCCAGCACCACCTCATCCAGCACTGCCTCGCCCGGCACTGCCACACAGCACTGCTCATCTAGCACTGCCTCAACCAGCACCGCCTCAACCAGCACTGCCTATCCAGCACTGCCTCATCCAGCCCTGCCTTACTCATCACTGTCTCGAACAGCAATGCCACACAGCACTGCCTCACCCAGTTTTGCCTCACCCAGCACAGCGTCATCCAGCACTGCCTCATCCAGCACTGCCTCGTCCAGCACTGCCTCTCCCAGCACTGCCTCACCCAGCAATGCCTCATCCAGCACTGCCTTACTCATCACTGCCTCGAACAACACTGCCACACAGCACTGCCTCACCCTGTATCGCCTCACCCAGTTTTGCCGCATCCAGCACAGCGTCATCCAGCATTGCCTCATCCAGCACCCCCTCACCCAGCAATGCTTCACCCAGCCCCGCCTCATCCAGCACTGTCTCACCCTGTATCGCCTCACCCAGTTTTGCCTCATCCAGCACTGCGTAAACCAGCTCTGCCTCACCCAGCACTGCCTCCTCCAGCACTTCCTCACCCAGCACCACCTCACCTAAAACTGTCTCATCCAGCACTGCCTTAACCAGCACTGCGTCACCCAGCACTGCCTCAGTCAGCAGTGCCTCACCTACCACTCACTCGAACAGCACTGCCTCTCCCAGCACTGCCTCTCTCAGCACCGCCTCATCCAGCACTGCCTCTTCCAGCACTGCGTCAACCAGAAATGCCTTGCCCAGCACTGTCTCACGCAGCACTTCCTCACCCACCACTGCCTCATCCAGCACTGCCTCACGCAGCAGTGCCTCATCCAGCACTGCCTCACCTAGCACTGCCTCATTCAGCACTGACTCACCCAGCACTGCCTCATCCAGCACTGCCTCACCCAGCACTGCCTCATCCTGCACTGCTTCACATAGCACTTCCTCAACCAGCATCGCCTCACCCAGCACCGTGTCACCCAGCACTGTGTCACCCAGCACCGTGTCACCCAGCACCGTGTCACCCAGTACCTCCTCACCCACCACTGCCTCAACCCGCACCGTGTCACCCAGCTCCGTGTCACCCAGCACCGTGTCACCCAGCACGTGTCACCCAGCATCCTGTCACCCAGCTCCGTGTCACCCAGCGCCATGTCACCCAGCACCTCCTCACCCAGCACCATGTCACCCAGCTCCATGTCACCCAGCACCAACTTGCCCAGCACCGCCTCTCTCATCACTGCCACACTGCAGCACAGCTTTGAAGCTCATGCTCCCATTTATTTCTACTTCTGCTGCTGGATTGATTCTGCTTATGCCATTTCTAGCTCCTCTTAGCAAATCATTTGTTAATTTATTTCACTCATTACCATCTCCTTTGTCATTGCACCATTTTCCCTTTTGTGATTTTGTGCCTGATGCCTTCCCCCCTGTCTCAGCATTTCCTTTTTCCTCTCTTTCTTTGCTGGGGAATTTATAACAATTACTTTATTAATTTAATAACTTACAGAAGGCAAACTAATTCATTCACAAAGCTAAAAACATTGAGTGAATCTGTGGTACTTATGGTTTTATGTAATGTGCAGCATTCCTTTTTGAAGGAAGTTATAAAGGAAGATCGACTGATCTTATGTAACCAATAGAATAGTAGTGCAGACTTCCTCTGTCGTCAGTATCCTATAGTTAGTAGTCAGAACTATAGAGATAGGGTTTTATGTGAAAAGACACAAGTATAGCTCTTGAATGTCTTTGTAAATAAACAGAATGTGTTCCACCTAAGAATTTTCTGCTGATCACCTCTATCTATAGTGCCAACTCGGCCATCCCACAGCAAGCGTGCAACTGGGACTCAAAAGTCCCAACAAATTGCCGACGAGGTTCCAACAAGTTGGTGTAGAGGGAAAAGCGAGGATCAAGTGAGGAAAAGGTGAGGATAAAGCAAGGATAAAGTGAAGATACAACAAACTACTGTCGATAGTAAAATAAGTTAACGGAAGAAATCAAGGGAAATGAAATCAGGCTGTATCTAGTAAAGTAGTTGTAAGTAGCATTTCCATCCAAATCGTTGAAACCGTCCCTTCACAGAATGCCCCAATTCAGGAGAATTGATCCTTTCGATCCAGCCACAGACCTCGGGTTCTATTTCCAAGCAAACGAGATTACAGGGGAAGAGAAGAGGCGGGCAGTCCTCTTATCTACATGTGGGAATAAAGCCTATGCTTTTATTTGAAGTTTGACAGCACCCAGTGCCCCAGATTCAAAAAGTTTTGATGGTTTAATGGACCTCGTGAAGGGTCACTACCAGCCAAAGCCCTCAGTAACGATGCAAAGGTTCAAGTTAACTCAAGAAATAGAGTCCTGGGGGAGATAGTTGCTTGTTATGTGGTGAGTTTGAAACAGTTAATAGAACATTGCGAGTTTGGTACATCTTTAAACGACATTATCAGTGATCATTTAGTGTGCGGTAAGAATGGAGACACGGTTCAAAAGGGATTACTGTCTAAAACAAATTTGGATTTTAAGAAGATGCTAGAAATAGCACTGGCCATGGAAAGTGCAGCAAGGGGTTCAAAAGCCGTTCAGGGAACGCAAAATGGTGCCATCCACCACTTTGGGCAGAAAGCCACAGCCAAACAGAGCACGAAAATGCAAGACTCTGCTGAGAATCGGGAAACAGCCACCACTAGCAGGAAAATAAAATAAATGACTCAGCAGCGAAAATAAAGAATAATTGCAACAGAAGTGGAAATAAGCACTCATAATAATTGGCATTTTTAAAAAATCGAATGCTTTTATTGTCATCGAAATGGACATGTAATGAGACAGTGCAAAAAAAGAGTCAGGCAGATTTTCAAACAAAACAAAAAACCGCATGAGACCTACAATGTAGAAGAGTATGAAGCAACAAATTCAAATACTTATTCGTTATTTAATTTAAAGGTTGGAAAGACAGAATCAATATATGTAACAGTAAAGGTAAATGGCAGACCTGTTAGAATGGAAATGGACACATGAGCTTCCATTATGGTGATTGGTGAACACACCTTTAAATATCTGAATTATGGTGAACATAAATTAAATTTGGAAAAAACTTATGCCAGTTTAAAAACACACCGGTGAAGACATCCAAGTCATATGCATAAGCAGAGTAACTGTCCATTACGGAAGCCAATTGGTAAAACTAGCCTTGATGGTGGTAGCAGGCAAGGGGCCAAGCCTCCTTGGACAAAACTGGCTAAAGGACATTAAGATAATGGGCTGAAATTTTCGATCTGAGAACAAATGGGTTTCCAGGGCTACTACAAAAATACATCCCAGTCTTCAAGGACGACCTTGGAAAGATCCAGGGCCTGCAGGCAAAAATTCTTGTGGATCCAGGGACGACCTCCCGAATCACGAAGGCAAGACCAATACCTTATGCACTGTGGGAAAAGGTCAACAGATTAGAAAAACTGGGTGTTATACAACCTGTGCAGTTCTCAGAATTGGCAGCGCCAATTGCCCCCATCCTTAAACCTGACCAAAGCATTAGAATTTGTGAAGACTACAGATTGACAGTTAATAAAGTGGCTAAGCTGGACAGACACCCCATACCAAAAATTGAAGACCTGTATGCTAAACTGGGAGGTGGAACCGCCTACACAAATCTTGATATGAGGCATGCTTATCAACAATTAGAGTTAGAGAAGATTCCCTGGGAATTTGTCACAATTATACCCACAAAGGGTCGTACCAATATACACAATTGCCTTTCGGTGTCTCCTCCGCTTGTGTCATCTTTCAGAGAACAATGGAAAGCTTACTGCAGGGATTGCCCAGGTTGTAGTCTATCTAGATGATGTTCTGGTGACACTGAAAAGGAGCATTTGATGAACTTAGAAGAAGTCTTAAAATGTTTCTTGCAAGCTGGAGTGCGTTTCAAAAAAGAAAAGTGCACGTTCCAAGTGAGGGAGGTAATCTATCTGGGTCACCATCTGATAGATTCACAGGGCCTCCACCTGTGGTTGAGGAGAAAGTGAGAGCCATAAGAAAGGCGCCTGTGCCAAACTACACCTCCAAGCTCAAATCATTCTTAGGAATGATCAATTATTATGGGCGGTTCTTACCCAATTTGTCTACAGTGCTGGACCCCCCTGCATCCTCTACTCAAAAAGAACCACCATTGGCCTTGGGAGGTACCCCGGAAAGAAGCTTTCATAAAGGGGAAACAATTGTTGCGCTCGTCCAATCTATTAGTGCATTATGACCGGAGGAAAGAATTGGTGCTGACACGTGACACATCCCCCTACAGAGTGGGAGCAGTGCTCTACCATCGGATGGACAATGGCACAGAATGGTCTATAGGATATGTGTCAAGAATGCTCATCACAACAGAAAAGGAATGCTCGCAGATAGAAAAACAAGGCCAGTCAATCATCTTTGGTGCCAAGAAATTTCACCAGTATGTACATGGCCTTCATTTCACTATCATTTCAGACCACAAGCCATTGCTAGAATTGTTCAGCAAGGACAAGGCTATACCACCCATAACCTCAACAAGAACACAACGATGGGCCTTAATCCTAGCAGCAGATGAGTATACTTTTGTACATGAGCCTGGAAATCAAATTGCAAATACTTATGCACTTAGTTGTTTGCCTTTACAAGAAAATGTTGAGGATGTCCTAGTTCCACAAGAACTTGTTTTATTGTTAAATTTCTTAGATTCATCACTGCTATGTGCTCGACAGATCAGAGACTGGACAAGTAGGGGTCCAGTACTATCTCAAGTAAGAGAACAAGTGCTTCATTGGTGGTCATAAGAGCCTGTATCTGACAAAATAACCAGCCAGGATGATATCTTATTGTGAGGAGCACAAGTGATAGTTCCTCAAAGGGAAGAAAGCCATTGTTAATTGAACTACATAGTGCACATCCAGGAATTTCCCGAATGAAGACCATAGCATGCAGCTATCTATGGTGGCCTGGAATGGATGGAGAAATAGAGAGCTTAGTGAAGAATTGCAAAAGTTACCTCCAACAGCTCCGTTACGCCCTTGGGAGTGACCGGGAAGGCCATGGGTATGAGTACACATCAACTATGTGTGACCTTTCATGGGAAGAATGCTTCTGCTCATTGTTGATGCCCACTCAAAGTGGATGGACATATATGAAGTGAAGTCACCATTGTCTTGTGCTACAATTGAAAAGCTACATCAAAGTTTTGCAATGGACTAACAGAAGTGGTCATATCTGATAATGGCACTGCAGTTACGAGCACTGAGTTTCAACGGTTTATCAGCCTCAACAGTATCACTCATGTAAAAACCCCACCGTACCACCCCTCCTCAAAAGGACTGGTCGAAAGGGAGATTCAAACATTCAAGTCAGGCATGAAAAAGTAACTGGAGATTCTTTAGCAACTAAGCTATCATGCTTTCTTTTTCATTATAGGACCATCCCTCACACAACAACAGGTGTCACACCTGTGGAATTATTGATGAAACACCGAATCAGGACGAGATTGAGCTTAATATTGCCGAATTTAGAAGGGAAGGTGGAAAAGAGTCAGGGAAGTCAGAAAACTAGACACAACTGGCATAGTCATGAGAGGAAATTTATTATGGGAGAGATGGTATATGTGAAGAACTTTGGAGAAGGTCCATTATAGTTACCGGGTGAAATAAGTGGTGAATGGACCTCTATCTTACCACGTGGAGGTGGAAGGCTGAGTCATACGGAGACATGTGGATCATTTGAGGAAGAGAGAGACAAATCATCAAGTAAATATTCCACTAGTGTTCACGACTGAGTCACCGTTTCCGGTTGAGAGAACTGAAACTAGTGCAGAGATGTCTGATGTGTCTGTTGTACCTGCAAGAGTTGAGGAAACAGATTTGCAGGTACCTGACGAATAACCTGATGTTCAGAAAAGGAGAGTTCTGACAAAGCATCAGAAGCTGTAGAGCTGAGACCTTCTACGCGCCAAAGGGAATCACAGAATCACAGAATCATACAGTGCAGATGAGACCCATTGAGTCTGCACCGACACATGAGAAACACCTGAACTACCTACGTGATCCCATTTACCAGCACTTGGCCCATAACCTTGAATGTTATGACGTGCCAAGTGCTCATCCAGGTACTTTTTAAAGGATATGAGGCAACCCGCCTCCACCACCCTCCCAGGCAGCGCATTCCAGACCGTCACCACCCTCTGGGTAAAAAAGTTTTCCCTCACATCCCCCCTAAACTTACTGCCCCTCACCTTGAACTTATGCCCCCTTGTGACTGACCCTTCAATTAAGGGGAAGAGCTGCTCCCTATCCGCCCTCTCCATGCCCCACATAATTTTGTACATCTCGATCAGGTCGCCCCTCAGCCTCCTCTGCTCCAATGAAAACAACCCAAGTCTATCCAACCTCTCTTCATAACTTCCATGTTTCATCCCAGGCAACATGCTGGTGAATCTCCTCTGCACCCCCTCCAGTGCAATCACATCCTTCCTATAATATGGTGACCAGAACTGCACACAGTACTCCAGCTGTGGCCTCACCAAGGTTCTATACAACTCCAACATGACCTCCCTGCTTTTTGTAATCCACGCCTCGATTGATAAAGGCAAGTGTCCCATATGCCTTTTTCACCTCCCCACTAACGTGCCCCTCCGCCTTCAGAGATCTATGGACACACATGCTAACTTCCCTTTGTTCCTCAGAACTTCCTAGTGTCATGCCGTTCATTGGATACTTCCTTGTCAAATTACTCCTTCCAAAGTGTATCACCTCACACTTTTCAGGTTAAATTCTATCTGCCACTTATCTGCCCATTTGACCATCCCGTCTATATCTTCCTTTAGCCCAAGACACTCAACCTCACTGTTAACCACCCAGCCAATCTTTGTGTCATCTGCAAACTTACTAATCCTACCCCCCACATAGTCATCTATGTCGTTTATATAAATGACAAATAATAGGGGATCCAGCACAGATCCTGTGGTATGCCACTGGACACTGGCTTCCAGTCACTAAAGCATCCTTCTGTCATCACCCTCTGCCTCCTACAACTAAGCCAATTTTGAATCTACCTTATCAAATTACCCTGTATCCCATGTGCATTTGTCTTCTTTAAAAGTCTCCCATGCGGGACCTTGCCAAAGGCTTTGCTGAAATCCATATAAACTACATCAACAGCACTACCCTCACCTACACACCTAGTCACCTCCTCAAAAAATTCAATCAAATTTGTTAGGCATGACCTCCCTCTGACAAAGCCATGCTGACTATCCCTGATCATACCTTGCCTCTCCAAGTGGAGATAGATTCTCTCCTTCAGAAATTTCTCCAATAGTTTCCCTACCACTGACGTGAGACTCACTGGCCTTTATTTCACTGGCTTGTCTCTACAACCCTTCTTAAATAGCAGAACCACATTAGCTGTTCTGCAGTCCTCTGGCGCCTCCCCCAGGGCCAGAGAGGAATTAAAAATTTGGGTCAGAGCCCCTGCGATCTGCTCCCTTGCCTCCCTCAGCAGTCTGGGACACAAATCATCCAGACCTGGAGATTTGTCCACTTTTCAGCCTGCCAACACCTCCAATACCTTGTCACTCCCTATATCAATTTGCTTAAGAACCTCGCAGTCTCCCTCCCCGAGTTTGATACCTTCATCCTCATTCTCTTGGGTGAAGACGGATATGAAGTATGAGTTCAATAAGATCATGTCTGATCTGATTGTGGCCTTAATTCCTCTTTCCCGCCTGTCCCACATAACCCTTGGAACACTTGCTGATCAAATACCTGTCTAACTCAGCCTTGATTATATTCAATGAGCCAGCCTCCACTGCTCTCTGTGGAAGAGAATTCCAAAGACTAACAACCTTCTGAGAGATGAAATTCCTCCTCATCTCCGTCTTAAATGCCAGACTTTTTATTTCTCATCTGTGCCCGCTAGTTCTAGACTCCCCTTAAGGTCCCAGCAGCAACCTGTCAAGTCCCCTCAGAATCTTATATGTTTCAATAAGATCACCTTTCATTCTCTGAAACTCCAATGAATATAGGCCCAACTTGATCAACCTTTCCTCATAACATTTCCTCAAAACCACACCCTTTCCTTCATCCCAGGAATCAGCCTAGGAAACACATTCTGAACTGCTTCCAATGTAAATATACCCCTAAGTAAGGAAGCAGAGGTTTATTAGTTCAGTTGGGTAGATGGTCAGTGTGCGGAGCAGAGCATGGGGTTTGATTCTTATTCCAGCTGAGGTAGACTGGGAGTCTGCCTCCTCCTACTACCTCTAGTAAAAAAAATCATGGCACTTGGCTGTGGTTTGGCAAATAATTGCCAAGGACCTGCCTACAGGCACAGAATTGAAGAAGTAAAAACCTACAGATCCCTCTGCTTCTGCACCCGCTTTAGAATTGTGCTCTTCACTTTAATTTGCCTTCCTACATTATTCATACCAAAATTTATCACTTCACACTTGGATGACTGCTTTGTGCTGTTACGATCGGTCCCCCAGCAAAATCCCCCAATTTGTTAACGTTCCAAACGGTTATGCTCCCGGGTGAGAAGGAATGAGTTGGCTCCCCTTCTTTATTCAACACCCTTGGTTGGTCGCAACAAGGTTAATTTAAAAGGGATCCTTTCCCTCGTGGATACCCTTTCCTAGTCCAAATGTTTTTTTTTTAGAAAGAGCCTATTTAACCAGGATTTCTTGAATCAAAGAAAGAGTGAGTTTATTAGTTACCAAAAACCAGAGAAAAATAATAAAAATGCCACACACATACACACAGATCAGAAATGAGAAGTTAAAAGTCCAAGTAACATTTTAAAAGATATACAAATCAGCCTTTGGCTTGTCTGTGAGACATAGATGGTAAAATGTTTTGGCTGTTAAATGATTCAGGAAGAGCTGAATTTGGCAGTTTGGCAGTGGGTTTGGAGACACATGGTTCTGCAGGAGGGCTGAAGAATCTGTCCTATCTCCTTTTGATTGTGGCTTCTGCTTTAAGGGCCCGCACCTCCTGCAACACAGAGAGAGAGAGAGACTTCGCCGGCAACTGAAGGGGTGATTAGTTGGTCATCTTGTGCTGTTACACACACAGCACATCAGCACACATTGCACTGCTCTGCAGCTAGCTTTTTTACCCATTTTCCCTGTGTATTCCTGCAAGGAAAAAAAACAAGTCTTGCACCCAGGATCTGTTTTCTTTCATCTCCGACCATTTTACACATTCTAAAATATAAATCACCAGGAGATGGATTTTAAACGACTGTTTGTATTCTTATAAAACACACACATCTTCCTTAAAAAGTTGCAAATATATCACTGTTCCTTCACTGTCACTGTGTCAAAATCCTGGAACTCCCTCCCTAACAGCACTGTGGGTGTACCTACACCACATGGACTGCAGCGGTTCAAGAAGGCAGCTCACCACCACCTTCTCAAGGGCAATTAGGGATGGGCAATAAATGCTGGACCAGCCAGCGAAGCCCACATCTTGTAACTGAATTTTTAAAAAGTATGCTGGTAAATAATTTGTGTCTGTGATCGGTTTTTATGACAACTGAGCACCTTTCATTCAGTCTGCAGGCATGAGCCAAGCCTCCAGCTGCCTGCATTTTTATTCTCCACCTTGCTCCCACTCTGACCTCTTTGTCCGCAGCCTCCTTCAGTGTTGCAATGAAACTTATTATAAGCTGGAGGAACAGTACCTCATCTTTCAATTAGGGATTTTACAGTCTTCCAGATTCAACATTGCGTTCAACAATTTCAAACTGTAAACTCTGCCCCTATTTTGTTTCCTTTGCCGGTTTTGGTTTTATTCTCACTTTTCCCTTGATTTTGCTTTCAGACATGTATTTTCTATTTTCATTTTCTAATTTCATTTGTCCCATTACCACTGTCTTTGACCCCACACTATCAAGTCTTCTGTCATTGATTCTTACCTGTCTTTCCCTCATCACAGATCTTCCCTTTTATTCTTTTTTTCACCCTCCGTGTCCCCACTCCTTTCACCTCCTTAAAACCAGTTACATCTTGAACTTTTTCAGGTTATGATGAAAGTTCATCAACCTGAAACAGTAAATCCATTTCTCTCTCCACAGATGCTTCCAGAGCTGTTGTGTATTGCCATCATTTTCTGCTTTTATTCTAAGTTCCTTGCTCCACCAACAAAATGTTGGTTGTTAGCTCGATCCCCAAAACCTGGCCGTCTCACAGCAATATTGTGCAGGGTGCAGCCTTCGCTGATTCAGAATGGGACATTCACCCGCCTGGAAGGAAGTCCCGCCCTCAAGAACTGCTAGCCAATCGAAAAAGCCAGCAGCTCTGTTAGTCCCAGCACCACCAGGTTTGAACAATGGCCACTGCTGGGACTACAGAGAAGAAGTGATGTGGCCCAGAATCCCAGATCCCAGCACTGGCAGGGGTGGGGGGTGGTTGGTGTTGGAGATCAGTTTTGAGAGGCCAGGCGGAGGGTTAGAGCAGCAGCTACAGCCTTTGGGGGTTGCCTCTGAAGGGCACAGGGGGCCCCCTCTCAAAGGAGATACCCCTCTCCCCAAGGGAGGTACCTCACACCCCTGCCAGACAGCAGCCCACCCAGTGAAAGCTACCAGGCTCTGCATTCACCTGCCCCAACCAAAATAGCAGCAGAAGTGAAATGAGGCCATTAATTGGCCTAAATAGGGCTTACAGCCTGCTGCCCATGAATAATACAAACATATGACCATATGAATTAAGAGCATGAGTAGGCCACTCGGCCCTTTCAGCCTGATCCACCATTCAATAAGGTCATGGCTGATCTGATTGTAACCTCAACTCCACAAAACTGTCTACCTCCAATAACCTTTCACACCCTGGCTTATCAATAATCTATACCTCTGCCTTAAAAATAAAATTAAAGACTCTGCTTCCACTGCCTTTTGAGGAAGAGAGTTCCAAAGACTCACATCCTCCTGAGAGAAAAAAATTCTCCTCATCTCTTTCCTAAATGAGCGACCCCTAGCTCTAGATTCTCCCACAAGAGGAAACATCCTCTCCATATCCACCCTGTCAGGACCCTTCAGGATTGTATATGTTTCAGTCATCACCTCTTACTCTTCTAAACTCCAGTGGATACAAGCCAAGCCTGCCCAACCTTTCCTCATAAGACAAACTGTCCATTCCATGTATTATTCTAGTAAAGCTTCCCTGAACTGCTTCCAGCACATTCGTACCTTTCCTTAAATAAGGAAACCAATACTGTACACAATATTCCAGATGTGTTTCACCAATGCCCTGTATAACTGAAACATAACCTCACTACCCTTGTATTCAATCCCCCTCGCAATAAGTAATAATATTCTGTTAGCTTCTCTAATATGGGAGACAGGTTGGAGGTGGGCAGGAATAGGCTGTGGGAAGGCCACCTGCTTTATTTGACCAGCACGGCCTCCTGCTAGTGGAGAGCCATAAAATCCAGCCCCTTGTTCCCTTACATTGATCTGCATTAAAATCTACCTCCGATTTAATTGCTCGTTTCCTTCAGGCACCAACTAACATAACAAATGGATTCACCAGCAACTTTTTACACTATTACCAGGACTTTTGTCTTTGATATTGTTTATGAAATGTGTGAACTGTGCAGAATATGCAGAAACCATATGTCACTGCCCCTCATCCAGCTTTCTCTATGACTCCTTTTGCTTATTAAGTCACACAGTTCAGGAACCTGCCATTAATTCCTTGAGAATTCATTTTCTTTAGCAGTCTCAGAATTGAAATCCTCCCAGGGATGCTTAAAGCCCAAGTAGATTCTTTCCAGTTGATTGTCAGTACCAACCAGTCTAAAAGATGATTGCGGAGTGATCTGACAGCAACTCTGTAACACCAGTAGCAAATTGCAGGTTAGCTGGTGCATAATTATCATAACTGCCTCTTTTCAGATTATTGGGGTAATAATTATACAGTCTCCAGATACAACTCAATGGGATGTGGAACTTCTATAAATATTATAAGAAGTTGAGGCTGAATTCTGTACATTTGAGTCAGAAGGTTCAAGTTCCACTCTAGAGACTTTGAGCACATAATCCAGGCTGATAGTCCAGCTCTGTACTAGGGAGCGCTACACTGTTGGAGGTGCTGTCTTTCAGATGAGACAATAAATCAAGGTACCATCTGCTCACTCAGACATAGAACGTAAAGGATCCCATGGCATTATTCAAAAGATGACTGGGGGAGTTCTCTGCAGTATCCTGGTCCATATTTACCTTTCATCCAACATCATAAAAACAGATCATTTAGTCATTTATCACATAGCTGTTTGTGAGATCTTGCACAAATTGCTTGCTGTGCTTCTTACATTACAACAGTAATGACTATATTTCAAAAGTATTTCATTGGCTGTGAAGTGCTTTGGGAAATCATGAAGGGTTTGATATAAAGAAAGTCTTTCTTTCCTTAGTCTGCAAACTTTCAAATCTTAATAACAGCAGTTTTACGTGTTCTTAATCGAGACTTGCATTAGTCAGATCTGGAACTGCTTAACCTGCAGTTAACCTGTTTAACCTGCTCTGATGAAATTTGTGAAGTTTTGGTGTTGAAAATGTTTTTTATCACTAAGTATCTTTCACCTTCAGTATGCTACATGCACAGCTTAAATAAACTCTCTGGGATCCTTCCACATTTTACATATATTTACTCCAGTCCCAGTTTCTCAGTGTGTAAAGATACACTGGGAAGTGTCACTTAACTGTCAGTGCAAAGAACCCTTCTCCACAGAGGGAATGTTTGATTCCTTCTGGAACAGTGAATCTCTGTCGGGAACTGGAGCAGCTGAGCAGGAAGGAACCTGGGTGTAAACCTCACCTTCGGAGCTGGCTGAGTTTGAAAAAAAAATCAGAGTGACATCTTAGGAAAACTGCAAGTTCATTGATTGGTAAAAAACTGTTGTTAGGGAGTGTTTTTAAATAACAGTAAATTAGAGAAGTGTATTATTTTTAAAGAACTAGCTGCTTGGATTTAAGTAAGAAACACTAGGAATAAGGGGAAATCACAGTCAGTAATGTAAAGTATATAAATAAACCAAAGTAAACTAAAGTTAATGCAAGGGAATTAAAGTTAAGACATGACAGGGCAGCTCAGTCATATGGAATGCATGTCCTGTAATATGTGGGAAGTTGTGGGCACTATTACATGATCACATGTGAAGGAAGAGCTGCCAGCTGCCGGGTTTTGGCACTTGAGCGGCGACTGGAGTCACTGTGGCTCAACCATGAGGCTGAGAGTTATGTGAACAGCACATTCAGAGAGATGGTCACACCACAGCTTAGGAGCCTGGAGGCAGAAAGAGAATGGTTGACTGCCTGGCAGTCCAAGAGAACCAGGCAGGTAGTGCAGGGTCCCCTGGGGTCCTGCTCATCAATCAGTTTTTCATTTTGGATACTGGTGAGGACATTGGTTCCTCAAAGGAGTGCAGTCAGAGCCAGGTGGCACCATAAAGCAGTTCAGCTGTACAGGAGGGGAGGAAGAAGAAAGGAAGAGCAATAGTGAAAGGGGATTCATTAGTTAGGGGAACATATAGGCATTTCTGTGGCCATGGACCTGATTCCAGGATGCTTTGTTGGCTCCCTAGCGCCAGGATCAAGGATGTCACCGAGTGGCTGCAGAACATTTTCTGGGGGAGAGTGAACAGCTGGATGTTGTAGAGTCATAAAGGTCTACAGCACAGAAAAAGGCCCTTTGGCCCATTGAGTCTGCACCGGTCAAACAAGTACCTAACTATTCTAATCCCATTTTCCAGCACTAGGCCCATAGCCTTGTATGCCATGGTATCGCAAGTGCACATCCAAATACTTCTTAAATGTTATGAGGGTTTCTACCTCTACAAGAGTGAGTTCCAGATTCCCACCACCCTCTGGGTGAAAAAATTCTTTCTCACAACCCCTCTAAACCTCCTGCCCCTTACCTTAAATCTATGCCCCCTGGTTATTGATCCCTCCACCAAGGAGAAAATTTCCTTCCTGTCTACCCTATCTATGCCCCTCATAATTTTATACACCTCAATCACGTCCCCCCTCATTCTCCTCTGCTCCAATGAAAATAACCCCAGTCTATCCAATCTCTCCTCATAACTAAAACTCCTCAGCCCAGGCAACATCCTGGTAAATCTCCGCTGCACCCTCACTAGTGCAATCACATCCTTCCTATAATGCAGATTCCAGAACTACATGCAATACTCTAGTTGTGGCCTAACCAATGTTTGATACAGTTCCAGCAAAACCTCCCTGCTCTTATATTCTATGCCTCAGCTAATAAAGGCAAGTATCCGATATGCCTTCTTAACACCTTATCTACCTGTCCCGCTACCTTAAGGGGCTGGTGGACATGCACACCAAGGTCCCTCTGATCCTCGGTACTTCCCACGGTCCATCGTGTATTCCCGTGCCTTTTTGGTCCTGCCCAAGTGCATCACCTCACAGTTATCCAGATTAAATTCTATTTAGCACTGATCAGCCCATCTGACCAGCCCGTCTATATCCTCCTGTAATCTAAGGTTATCCTCTTTACTATTTACCATCCCACCAATTTTCACGTCATCTGCGAACTTACTGATCAACCCTCCTCCATTCAAATCTAATTAATTTATATATATGACAAACAGCAAGGGACCCAACACTGATCCCTGTGGAAACCCACTGGACACAGGCATCCAGTCACAAAAACACCTCTCGACCATCGTCCCCTGCTTCCTGCCAGTTAGCCAATTCTAGATCCAATTTGCCAAATTGCCTTGGAACCCATGGGCTCTTACCTTCATTATCAGTCTCCCATGCGGGACCTTATCAAAAGCCTTGCTGAAGTCCAAGTAGACTACGTGAAATGCATTGCCCTCATCTACACATCTGGTCACTTCTTTGAAAAATTCAGTCAACTTGGTCAGACATGACCTTCCCTTAACAAAACCATGCTGACTATCCCTGATTAATACCTGCCTCTCCAAATGTAGATTAATTCTGTCCTTCAGAATTGCTTCCAATAGTTTCCCCACCACTGAGGTTGGACTGACTGGCCTGTAGTTCCCTGGTTTATCCTTTCCTCCCTTCTTGAATAACAGTACCACATTGGCTGTCCTCCAGTTCTCTGGCACCTCTCCTGTGACCAAAGAGGTATTGAAAATTATTGCCAGCGCCCCTACTATCTCCTCTGTTGCCTCACTCAACAGCCTGGGATACATTTCATCCGGGCCCAGAGATTTATCTACTTTTAAGCCTGCCAGACCACTTAGAACCTCCTCCCTTTCTATGCTAATTTATTTAATTACATTACAGTCCTTCTGCCTGATTTCCATACCCACATCGTCCCTCTCTCTTGTGAACACCGACACAAAGTATTCATTTAGAACCCTACCTACATCTTCCAGCTCCACACACAAATTACCACTATGGTCCTTAATGGGCCCTAATCTTTCCCTAGCTTTCCTCTTACTCTTAATGTACTTGTAAAATAACTTTGGATTTTCCTTTATTTTACCTGCCAATGATTCTTCATGCCCCCTTTTAGCTCTCCTAATTTCCTTTTTGAGTTCCCCCCTATACTCCTCTGGGGCTTCCGCTGTTTTGAGCCCTCGGTATCTGCCATAAGCCTCCCTTTTTCTCTTTATCTAATCCTGTATATCCCTCGACATCCAGGGTTCCCTGGAATTTAAAGATAAAAACAAAAAACTGCGGATGCTGGAAATCCAAAACAAAAACAGAATTACCTGGAAAAACTCAGCAGATCTGGCATCATCGGCGGAGAAGAAAAGAGTTGACGTTTCAAGTCCTCATGACCCTTCAGCAGAACTGGAATTCCCTGGAGTTGTTGGTCCCACCCTTTATCTTCACTGGAATATGTTGGCCCTGTACTCTCCCTATTTCCTTCTTGAATGAGTCCCACTGCTCTGATGCAGATTTACCTAAAAGTAGCTGCTCCCAGTCCACTCTGGCCAAATCATATCTGATCTTATTAAAATCAGCTTCCCCCATTTAGAACTCTGATTTCTCACCCATCCCTATCCTTTTCCATAACAACCTTGAATCTAACGGAGTTATGATTGCTATCTGATACCTCTACCACTTGCCCTGCTTCATTCCCTAAAATTAAGTCCAGGACCACCCCCTCTCTTGTAGGACCTTCTACGTACTGGCTTAAAAAGCTCTCCTGGATGCATTTTAAGAATTCCACTCCCTCTAAACCTATCACACTATGAATAACCCAGTTAATGTTGGGGAAGTTGAAATTCCCCACTATTACAACCCTATTTTTTTTACATTTCTCTGAAATTTGCCCATGTATCTGCTCTTCTATTTCTCTCTGACTGTTTTGGGGGCTTATAGTACACTCCCACCAAGTGATTGCTTCATTTTTGTTTTTAAGTTCTACCCATATGGCTTCATTTGAGCAGCCTTCTAAGATGTCATCCCTCCTTACTGCTGTAATTGATTCCTTAATCAATATTGCGATACCACCTCCTCTTTTACCTCCTTCCCTGCCTCGCCTGAAGACCCTGTATCCTGGAATATTGAGCTGCCAATCCTGCTCCTCTCTCAACCATGTCTCTGTGACAGCATTGACATCATATTTCCATGTGTTAATTTGTGCCCTTAACCCATCTGCTTTATTCATCAGACTCCTTGCCTTAAAATAAATACCATCCAACCTTGCCAAACTCCCTTGTGCCTTAACTGGCCTATAATTTCTATGCCTTCCAGACTCACCTGCTGTCTCCCTGTGCTGAACCTCCTCTCAGGATCCCATTCCCCTGCCAAGTTAGTTTAAACCCTCCCCAACAGCACTAGCAAACCTACCCCCAAGGATGTTGGTCCTGTTTCGGTTCAGGTGCAACCCGTCTGCCTTGTTCAGGTCCGACTGCCCCCAGAAATGGTCCCAATGTCCCAGAAATCTAAAACCCTCCCTCCTACACCATCTCTCTAGCCATGAATTCATCTGGACTAACCTATTTCTATAATCACTAGTGCGTGAGACCTTTCACTAGACCTTTGAGGTCCTGGATTCTAATCTGCTTCCTAACCCCCTAAATTCTGCTTGCAGGACCTCATCCCTCTTTCTACCTATGTTGTTGGTACCAACATGTACCACAATCTCTGTCTGTTTGCCCTCCCCCTTTAGAATGCCCTGCAGCCATTCAGGGACATCCTTGACCCTGGCACCAGGGAGGCAACATACCATCCTGGAGACATGTCTACAGCCACTGAAACACCTGTCTGTTCCCCTTACTATTGAGTCTCCTACCACTATTGCTGTTCCCCCCCACCACAGTGCCATGAGTGTGGCTGCACTCCCCAGAGGAACCATCACTCTCACCATTTTCCAACACAGAAAAACAGTTCTTGAGCGAGATGCACCCTGGGGATTTCCTGACTACCTGCCTGACACCTTTCATCTGACTGATGGTCACCCATTCCCTCTTTGTCTGCACTTCCGTAAGCTGTGGGTTGACTAAGTCTAAAAATGTGCTCTCAGCCTCGTGGATGCACCTCAGTGCCTCCAGCTGCCGGTCAAGCTCAGAAACTGGGAGCTTAAGTAGCTGCAGCTGGTGGCACTTCCTGCACAAGTGGTTGGTCAAAGCGCAAGGAGCATCTGGGACTTCCCACATGTTGCAGGTGGTACATAACACAGAACTGAGCTCCGGCCATGCCTCTAGTTGAAAAAAAGCCCTTACTTTGAGTTAAAAACAGTAAAAAATGTTAAATTATTTATGTACTTTAAATAAAAACTAGAACTCTTACCTTTCTTTAGCTTAAACTATTTTAAACTGGAGAGAAACATTTACCCACTACTCACCAATCAGCTCTCACCTTTGAGCTGACATCACATTTTGAAGCTTCCCCGCACTCGCGCTGGTTCTGATCTCTCCGCTGAGCTCTCGCGCTGTTTTGTGATGTCACTCTTGTTATTTTCAATAAGAACTGACTGCAGGACACTCTTCCCAGGCTGCTTCACTGTGATGCTGACTGCAGGACACTCTTTCCAGACTGCTTCACCACCGTGCTGACCGCAGGACACTCTTCCCAGACTGCTTCACCATGATGCTGACTGCAGGACACTCTTCCCAGATTACTTCACCATGATGCTGACTGCAGGACACTCTTCCCAGACTGCTTCACCTCGATGCTGACTGCAGGACACTCTTCCCAGACTGCTTCACTGTGATGCTGACTGCAGGACACTCGTCTCAGAATGCTTCACCGCGATGCTGACTGCAGGATACTCTTCCCAGACTGCTTCACCACGATGTTGACTGCAGGACACTCTTCCCAGAATGCTTCACCATGATGCTGACTGCAGGACTCTTTTCCCAGACTGCTTCACCACGATGCTGACTGAAGGACACTCTTCCCAGAGAGCTTCACCGCGATGCTGACCGAAGGACACTCTTTCCAGGAAGAGTGGTCTACATTAGTACTAACGACATAAATAGGAAGGGGGAATGTGCTCCCACAGACAGAATTTAGGGAGTTAGGTAGAAGATTAGCAAGCAGGACATCAAAAGTAGTAACCTTCAGATTACTTCCAATGCAAGTGAGTACAGAAATAGGCAGATAAGGCAGATGAATGCGTGATTGGAAAGACAGGAGGGAGGGCTTTAGATTCCTGGGACACTGGGACTGGCTCTAGGGAATTGCACCTGTACAAGCTGGATGGGTTGAACCTGAACAGAGCTGGGACTTGCGGGCTGTTTCACTAGTGCTGTTGGGGAGGGCTTAAACTAACACAGCAGGGTTGTGGGAACTAGGAGGGAATATTAGAGAGGAATACCAAGTTGCTCAAAATACTGGGAGAGACAGATAGCACTCGAACAGAGAATAGTAAATTAATAGGTGGAGTCGGAGTGGGGGAGAAAGTCATGAAGTCTAAATCAGAATTACTGTGCACATATGTGAATGCAAGGATTGTAGTAAGTAAGACTGGGGAGTTACAGGCACAGATTGCCATGTGGAAATATGATGTTGTGGCGACAACAGAGACCTGGCTCAAGGAAGAGCAGGACTGTTGTTAAATATCCCTGGATACAAAGTGTTCAGAAAAGATAGGAAAAGATGGGAAGGAGGAGGGGTGGCGGTATTGGTTAAGGAGAAAGAGGGTGTGTCAGAGGGATCAAGGACAGAATCTATTTGGCTAGAGCTAAGGAGCAAAAATGGTGCAGTTACATTGTTCGGTGTAGTCTATAGACTGCCAACAAGTGGGAAGGATGCAGAGGAAAAATCTGCAGGAAAATTACAGAGTGATGCAAACATTATAGAGTAGTTATAATGGGGGACTTTAATTACCCGAATATAGACTGGGGGAGTGGTTGTTTAAGGGCAGTGAGAGCAAGCGTTCCTGGATTGTGTTCAGGAGAATTTTCTACATCAGTGTGTGTCCAGCCCAACAAGAAAGGAAGCACTGCGGGACCTGGTTCTTGAAAAAGAGGTATGCCAAGTAGTTCAAGTGTCAGTGGGGGTACATTTAGGAGACAGTGATCATTGTGTCATAATGTTTAGGATGATGGTAGAAAAGGACAATGGGAAATCTAGAGTAAGAATAATTAACTGGAGGACACCAGACTTCAATGGGGCAAGAACAGAGCTGGGCCAGATAGACTTGAACCTAAGATTGGCTGGAAAAACTGTAGCTGAAGATAGCTGGGCTACCTTCAAAAAATAAGTGGTTCAGGCACAGTCAAGGTATATTCCCTCAAAAGGGAAAGGTAGGACAAACAAATCCAGAGCTCCCTGGATGAAAAAAGGAGATAGAAATTAAGATAAAGAGAAAGTGTGCATTTGACAGGTGTCAGGTAGAAAATACAATTGAGAACCAGGCTGAATACAGAAGGTTCAGAGGAGAGGTGAAGAAGCAAATAAGAGAAACAAAGAGGGAGAATGAGAAAAGCCAACATAAAGGGGAATCCCCAAAGTCTTGTATAGACACATAAATAGTAAAAGGGTGGAAAAGGGAGGAGTAGGGCTAATTTGGGACCAAAAAAGGGATTTACACATGGAGGGAGGGGGCATGTCTGAGGTGTTAAATAAATATTTTACATCTGTCTTTACCAAGGAAGCAGATGCTGCCCAGACCATAGTGACAGAGGGGGAAACTCTGTCACCAGAAGGGTTGAAAATTGAAAAGGAGGAAGTATCACAGAATAGCAGAATTTTAACGGCACAGAAGGAGGCCATTCAGCCCATCGTGTTTACACCGGCTCTCCAAATGAGCATTATAACTTAGAGCCATTGCCCTGCCTTTTCCCCGTAGCCCTGCACATTGTTTCTATTCAAATAATCATCTAATGCCCTCTTGAATGCCTCAATTGAAACTGCCTCCACCACACTTCCAGACAGTTCATTCCAGACCCGAACCACTCGCTGTGTGAAAAGGTTCTTTCTCACGTCACATTTGCTTCTTTTGCAAATCACTTTAAATCTGTGCCCTCTCGTTCTTAATCCTTTTATGAACGGGAACAGTTTCTCCCTATCTACTCTGTCCATGATTTTGAACATCTCCATCAAATCTCCTCTTAGTCTTCTCTCCAAGGAGAACAGTCCCAGTTGCCTCAATCTATCTTTGTAACTGAAGTTTCTCATCCCTGGAACCATTCTTGTAAACCTTTTCTGCAGTCTCTCCAATGTGTTCACACCCTTCCTATAATGTGGCGCCCAGAACTGTATATTATACTCCGACTGAGGACAAATGAGTGTCTTATATAAATTCAGCATAACCTCCTTGCCCTTGTACTCTATGCCCCTATTAATAAAGCCCAGGAAAGTGTTTGCTTTATTAACTGCTCTCTCCACTTGTCCTGCCACCTTCAATGATCTATGCACAAAAATACCCAGATCCTTCTGCTCCTGTACACCCTTCAGAATTTCACCCCTTAGTTTATATTGTCTGTCCATATTCTTCCTACCAAAATGCATCACCTCACAACTCTCTGCATTGAACTTCATCTGCCACCTATCTGCCCACTCCACCATCTTGCCTATGTCCTTTTGAAGTTCTACACTGTCCTCCTCACAGTTTATAACACTCCCAAGCTTCATATCATCAGCAAACTTTGAAATTGTCCCCTGCACATCAAGATCTAGATCATTAATGTATATCAGCAAAAGCAAGGGTCCCAATACTGACCCCTGGGGAACTCCATCACAACCCTTCCTCCAGCCGGAAAAATATCCATTGACCATTACTCTCTGCTTCCAATTTTGTAACCATGTTGCTACTGTCCCTTTTATTCCATGAGCAAAAAATTTTCTCACAAGTCTGTTGTGTGACACTGTATCAAATTCTTTTTGAAAGTCCATGCAGACCACATCAACAGCATTACAAAAACAGAATTACCTGGAGAAACTCAGCAGGTCTGGCAACATCGGTGGAGAAGAAAAGAGTTGATGTTTCGATTCCTCATGACCCTTCAACAGAACTGGGTGAATCCAAGGAGAGGGGTGAAATATAAGCTGGTTTAAGGTGGGTGGGGGGGATGCTTTACCCTCATTGATACAGGCAAAATACTGCAGATGCTGGAAATCTGAAACAAAAACAAAAATGCTGGAAAAACTCAGCGGGTCTGACAGCATCTGTGGAGAGAAAGACAGAGTTAATGTTTCGAGCCCGTATGACTCTTCTTCAGAGCCTCATTACCTTCATCGACCTTTTCTGTTACCTCTTCAAAAACTCCAGTAAGTTAGTTAAACACAATTTCCCCTTTAGAAATCCATACTGGCTCCTCTTAATCAATCTATACTTTTCCATGTGACTGCTAATTCTATCCCGAATAATTGTTTCTAGAATCTTGCTCACCACTGAAGTTAAACTGACTGGCCTGTAATTGCTGGGCTTATCCTTACAACCTTATTTGAACAAGGGCATAATGTTTGCAATTCCCCAGTTCTCTGGCACCTCCTGAGTCTAGTGAAGACTGAAAGATTATGGCCAGTGCCCCTGCAATTTCTACTCTCAATTCCTTCAATATCCTTGGATGCATCTCATCTAGTCCCAGTGCCTTGCCAACTTTAAGTGCTGACAGTGTATTCAACACTTCCTCCTTATCAATTTTGAACCCTTCCAGTGACAGAGTTTCCTCATCTGTCACCATGGCCTGGGTAGCATCTACCTTCTTGGTAAAGACGGATGCAAAGTATTCATTTAATACCTCAGCCAAGACCCCTTTGTCCAGATGTAAATTCCTTTTTAGGTCCCTAATAAGCCCTACTCCTCCTTTTACCACCTTTTACTATTTATGTGCCTATAGAAGACTTTGGGATTCCCCTTTATGTTGGCTGCCAGTCTTTTCTCATAATCCCTCTTCGCTTCTCCAATATGCTTTTTCACCTCCCCTCTGAACCTTCAGTATTCCACTTGGTTCTCAATTGTATTTTCTACCTGACACCTGTCATAAGCACACTTTTTCTTCTTTATCTTAATTTCAATCTCCTTTTTCATCCAGGGAGCTCTGCATGTGATTGTCCTATCTTTCCCTTTCGATGGAATACACCTTGATTGTGCCTGAACCAATTATTTTTTGAAAGTAGCCTAATGTTCAGCTACAGTTTTTCCCACCAATCTTTCGTTCCAGTCTATCTGGCCCAGCTCCATTTTTGCCCCATCGAAATTAGCTCTCGTCCAGTTAATTATTCTTACCCTAGATTGCCTATCGTCCTTTTCTATCATCATCCTAAAACAATGATCATTGTCTCCTAAATGTTCCCCACTGACACTTGATCTACCTGACCCACCTCATTTCCAAGAACCAGGTCCAACTGTGCACCTTTTCTTGTTGGATTGGACACATACTGCTGCAGAAAATTCTGCTGAACACAATCGAGGAACTTTTGCCCCTCTCCACCCTTTACACTACCACCGTCCCAGTCTACATTCAGGTAATTAAAGTCGCCCATTATAACTACTCTATAATGCTTACATCTCTTTGCAATTTCCCTTTACATTTGTTCTTCTATGTCCTTCTCACCAGTTGGTGGCCTATAGACTACACCGAGCAATGTAATTGCACCCTTTTTGTTCCTTAGCTCTAGCCAAATTGATTCTGTCTCTGAATCCACTGGTATTGGATAAATTATTGGTACTTAAGGCTGACAAGGCACTGCGATGGGATGAGATGCATCAAAGGATATTGAAGAAAGTGTGAATGGAAATTGCAGGGGCACTGGCTGTTATGTTTTATTACGGGGTCACTTTGCTTGTGAACCGGTGGCACGTTTGTCAGCGGGTGAGTCAATTACAATATACTGCAGATGCCGAGGTCAATATGAAATGAAGGACATGCTACTTATTTACACAAACAACAGAGCACTAACACGGTGTATGCTCCTCCAGCCAGGCCCTACTCTAGACTAACATTAACATGGTAGGCCGCACTACACAGCTATTGGGTTTTTCAGTCATGTGGTCAATCTGCTCATACTCTTTAAAGGGTGTATTACACCTCAGATTACCACATTTACCATAATCTTTCATCTTCCCTTGACTCAGGGGAGGTGCCTGAGTACGGGAGAATTGCAAACATTATGCCCTTCTTCAAAAAAGGTTGTAAGGATAAGCCCAGCAATTGCAGACCAGCCAGTTTAACTTCAGTGGTGGGTAAGATTCTAGAAACAATTATTTGGAATAGAATTAATGGAAAATGGAAAAAAACATGGAAAAATGTGGGTTGATTAGGAAGAGCCGGTATGGATTTCTAAAGGGAAAATCATGTTTAACTAACTTGCTGGAGTTTTTTGAAGCGGTAACAGAGAGGGTTGATGAGGGTAATGCTGTTGATGTGGTGTACGTGGACTTTCAAAAGGCATTTGATACAGTGCCTCACAACAGATTTGTGAGAAAAGGTTTTGCTAATGGAATAAAAGGGATAGTAGCAACATGGATAAATATTGGCTGAATAATAGAAAGTAGATAGTAATGGTCAATAGATAGTTTTGGGGAAGATTTATAGTGCAGTTCCCCAAGGGTCAGTATTGCGACCCTTGCTTTTCCTGATATATCTAGATCTTGGTATGCAGGGGAAAATTTCAAAGTTTGCAGATGATACAAAACTTGGAAACATTGTAAACTGTGAGGAGGACAGTGTAGAACCTCAAAAGGACATAGACAAGTTGGTGGAGTGGGCAGATAGGTGGCAGATGGAAGTTCAAATATGGAGAATTGTGAGGTGAAACATTTTGGTAGGAAGAACATAGAGACACAATAAAAAAATAACGGGCACAACTCTAAAGGGTGTGCAGGAGCAGAGGGAGCTGGGTGTATTTGTGCATAAGTCATTAAAGGTAGCAAGGCAGGTGGAGAGAGCAGTTAATAAAGCATACAGTATCCTAGGCTTTATTAATAGGGGCATGGAGTACAACAGCAAAGAGGTTATGCTGAACTTGTATAAGACACTAGTTGAACATCAGCTGGAGTATTGTGTACAGTTCTGGGCACCACATTATAGGAAGGATGTGAGCACATTGGAGAGAGTGCAGAAGAGGTTTACAAGAACGGTTCCAGGGATGAGAAACTTCAGCTATGAGGATAGATTAGAGAGGTTGGGACTGCTCTCCGTGGAGAGGAGAAGGCTAAGAGGAGATTTGCTAAAGTGTTCAAAATCATAAAATCATGAGGGGGCTGGACAGAGTAGATAGGGAGAAATGGTTCCTGCTCATAAAAGGATCAAGAACAAGAGGGCACAGATTTAAAGTGATTTGCAAAAGAAGCAAATGTGAAAAAAAAAATTTTTCACAGCGAGTGGTTCTGGAAGTGTGGTGGAGGCAGGTTCAATCGAGGCATTCAAGAGGGCATTAGATGATTATTTGATTAGAAACAATGTGCAGGGTTACAGAGAAAAGGCAGGAGAATAGCAGTGAGTCATAATGCTCATTCGGAAAGCTGGTGCAGACATGATGGGCCGAATGGCCTCCTTCTGTGCCATAATATTCCGTGATTCTGTGAATTCTGTGCTTCTTCTAATCAATCTTAATTCATAGCTTACACATTAACAGGAAATGCAAAACTCTGCTTGAGCTTTACATTTTATTGTGTGGTTGGTGTTGGTTTCTTTGTGCTCATCTGCAAGTTTGTCAGATCAATATAATCATCAATATTGTAACCTCCTAAGTGACTGTAATGCCAGCAAGAACATTATGCTATGTAGGGTCCAGTTGTGGATGTGGTACTACACATTGCTGTTTCCAATGTTGCAGCTCATAGCTTCTCCTTTATCATTTCTCCAAAATCACACAGCAACAAAGGGAGAGCTGGCAAACTGGAGACAAGCTCATTAATCACAGGATATAGAATATCAGTACTATCCACATTAATCCTGTAAACTGTATTAGCAGTGTGTTATAAGGAACCCTGTTTTGATCATACTCTCGGTGTTTTAATGGTGCTGTCAGCAGTGTGTAAAAGGAAGCTCTGTTCTGATTGTGATGTATGTTCTGTAATTATGGGCACATCAGAGAGAATTGTGGAAATCATGGGTGATTGGTGCAGATTTGGGGAATTAGTTATTTCAGGGAATAACATCTAATTGGGGAGAAATCAGAAAAGAATGGCAAAATAGACTGTGAGACTGTGAAATACCATTGAGATTAATCCGTTAAAAAAGCCAAGTGAGAGGCATGCTACTGTTTACATAGCAGCTATCACTCTGCCCTGCCTTGTGCTCCATGTAATGACACTTGGCACACGTTAAGTAAATAGTGACGTTACTTAGATTGAATTACAAAGTGATAATCCCCTCTTAATACTGTGAACTTCCCCTCAAGCAGCAAACTGACTCCATTCAATTTCTTATCTTCTGTCTACAGCTTGTTACCAGCTGGGGAAAGATTGAATTATCAGCCTCAGCATCTCCATCCAGAACTGTAAAACCAACCATCCCGAATCAACTGTACCAGTAGCAATAGTTTATACCAAGTGTGTGGGACTGAGCTGTATACAGGGCTGACTAAAAATAAAAATAAAATAAAAAATAGAAACAACAATAGAAAGCTGGGCATGATTGCAAAATAAAATTTGAATCACTTACATAGGACGTTCTCAGAGAATTCTGTTCTCTTCCTTCAGTATCTGAGAATTGCTAATAATTCATTGCTGATGTTTCTCCAGGATTATGATTGGCCTGACACCTCCAGGGATCAGTGTCTGCAGCATTGCCAGACACACAGCACATCCATCATTCAGGGACTTGTGCAATTGGACACAAAGGAGCAGAATAGTAGCCTGGAGCCGGACACAAAGCCTTTCATTCCTTGGATGCCAAATGTGGGAACCCTGATCACAAATAATTTGTTGTGAAAAACACTGGTAGGTCAGAGGAATTTAAATTCAATTCATAGATCTGGAATTGAAATTAGTCTCAGTAACGGTGACCATGAAAATATCATCAATTGTTGTAAAAACCCATCAGGTTCACTAATGTCCTTTAGGGAAGCAAATCTGCCATCCTTACCTGGCCTGACCTACATGTGACTCCAGACCCACAGCAATGTGGTTGAATCTTAACTGACCTCTGAAATGGCCTAGCAAGCCACTCAGTTCAAGGGCAATTAGGGATGGACAACAAATGCTGGCCTTGCCACACCCCATGAAAGAATTTTAAAAATTCTGAAATATGAAGAGAGTGCTCGGACTCTTGAGTACTGAATTCAGTCCTAGACAGCTCAGTCATAATGGTGAAGAACATAGATACCATGATGGCATTTTGCCTCGAGGATAAGCTCTTCTATTGTTTTTATCAATTAATATTGTTTAACCAATTTACTGGAGTTCTTTAAAGAAGGAACATGTGCTGTGGATAAAGGGGAACCGGTGGATGTACTATACTTGGATTTCAAGAAGGCATTTAATAAGATGTCACATCAAAGGTTGTGCAGAAAATAAAAGTTCATGGTGTAGGAGGTAACATATTGGCATGGTTAGAAGATTGGCTTGCTAACAAGAAACAGAGAGTTGACATAAATGGGTCATTTTCTGGTCGGCAAGATATAATGAGTGGTGTGCCACAGGGATCAGTGCTGGGACTTCAACTTTTACAATTTATATAAATTACTTGGATGAAGGGACTGAAGGTATGGTGGCTAAATTTGCTGATGATACAAAGATAGGTAGGAAAGTAAGCTGTAAAGAGGACATAAGGGGACTACAAAAGGACATAGATAGGTTAAGTGAGTGGGCAAAGATTTGGCAAATGGACTATAATGGGGGAAATTGTGAAATTATCCATTTTGGCAGGAAGAATAAAAAAAGAAGCATATTATCTAAATGATGAGAGATTGCAGAGCACTGAGGTGCAGAGGGATCTCAGTGTTCTAGTGTATGGATCACAAAAGTTTAGTATGCATGTACAGCAAGTAATTAGGAATGCTAATAGAATGTTTATTGTGAGGGGAATTGAATACAAAAGTAGAGAGTTTATATTTCAGTTCTACAGGGCATTGGTGAGACTACATCTGGAGTATTGTGTACAATACTGGCCTCTTTATTTAAAGAAGGATGCAAATGCATTAGAAGCAGTTCAGAGGTTTACTAGACTAATATCTGGAATGGGCAGGTAGTCTTGTGAGGAAAGATTGGACAGGGTAGGCTTGTATCTGCTGGGATTTAGAAGAGTAAAAGGCAACTTAACAGGGTGAATGTGGAAAGAATGTTTCCTCTTGTGGGAGAATCTAGAACCAGGGGTCACTGTTTCAAAATAAGGGGTGGCCCATTTAAGACAGAGATGAAGAGAATTTTTTTCTATCAGAGGGTGGTGAGTTTTTGGAACTCTCTTCCTTAAAAGGCAGTGGAAGCAGAGTCTTTAAATATTTTTAAGGCAGAGGTAGATTCTTGAGAAACAAGGGGGTGAAATATTGTCGGGGGTAGGCAGGAATGTGTCGTTGAGGTTAAAATCAGATCAGCCATGATCTTATTGAATGGCAGAGCAGGCTCGAGGGGCCAAGTGGTGTACTCCTGCTCCTAATTCATATGTTCATGTCAACCCTTCTAATCTATCCATTAGACTTTGAGTTGCCTTAACACCATCAATTTAAAAAATCTAACAGAATTGTCCCTACTTTTAGAGGCTTTTAAAGGTTGTCCAAAAGGAAGAGAGAGATGTAAAGTGGTTTAGGGAGGAAATTCCAGAGTTTAGGGTCTAGGCAGCTTAAGGCACAGCCACTAATGGAGAGGAAAAGGGGGTGCCCATGGGGGTGCACGGGAGGACAGAATTGGTGAAATGCAAAGTTCTTGGAGGGCTGTGGAGCTGGAGAAGGTTTTAGAGATAGGTAGGGCAAATCCAAACACAAGGAAGCAAATGTTTAATTTGAGGTGTTGGGGGACCAGGAGGCAATGTAGATCAATGAGCATGGGACAATATTGAAATAGGGCACTTGTTGCAAGTTAGGATATGGGGAACAGAGTTTTGGATGACTTTGAGGTTATACAGAGTACAATGAGGGAGGTCAACTAGGGGTGCGTTGAAATTGTCAAGAGACTTGAATGACCATTTCAGCCGTAGATGATCTGAGACAGGGCAGTGATGGTTGATGTTACAGAGATGCTATTGATGACATGGATAGGAGGTTGGAAGCTCTGTTCTGTGAAAAATAGAAAACCAAGACTGCAGTCAGTCTGGTTCTACATGGTGCTATGATCTCCTTGGAGACTGATAACTTTGAAAAAGATGTTCAAATTTCCAGTTATTACCCGAAAGAATGACACATCAAGATTTCACAGTTTAAAACTTTTGCTATAACAAATGAATAAGAAAACACTATTAACTAAACACCATATTCTCTTTGGAGGCAGCTCATATTTTAATCTACAAAGAGGAATATTCCGCTTTTATATATGTCACCTTCTCCACAGAATTACAGTACTTTTAGCAAACTGTCCACAGGTGTTCCCAGATTCCAATGGATTCCTGTATCTCCATTTCTCTGAATATTGACTTTGGTGGCTGTCTCCAGATGCTTTCCTTAGTTTTTGGAGAGGTTCTTAAATCCACCACCAGCAGTAAGACCTGGTCCAATGATTCCTCTTCCTCCAGGCCATGCCAAAGCAAATTTCCTAGAGTCCAGAGAAGGCTGCAGGATATGTCTCTCTGACTGGAGTCAAGCAGTCTCTTCTCTCTGCTGTCCACACAGAACTGCTGCTTTTTGTCTGAGATATGCATTGACTTGTAGGGAAGACTGTAACCTGATCTCAAAAATGGCTTCTTCAGCCCTATTCCCAATGGCAATGGGAAACGCATCAACCACATATCTAGGTAAAATGTGAATGAACTACCTTTAATCCCAATTGCTTTTCATCTTAGAAATAACTGGAAAAACTCAGCAGGTCTGGCAGCATCTGCGGAGAGGAATACTGTTGATGTTTTGAGTCTGCATGACCTTTCATCAGAACACCCGATACCTTCAACACCTATCTGGACCTTTCATTGTTTCCAAGCATAAATATACCTTGTGCCTTCTTCCAGTAAAACAATTGAAATCTTCCTTTGCTGTCTAACAATCAAACCATCCAGGCTTACTGTCAGACAGATAGGTCATGTAACCCCCTAAATTTAAAGCTACAGCCCCAAAACTTTGTAATTGTAACAATGGGAATTTCATTGGATATACAACACAGAAACAGGCCATTCAGCCCAATCGGTCCATGCTGGTGTTTATGCTCCACTTGAGCCCCCTCCCATCTTTTCTCATCTAAATCCATCATTGTAACCATTTATTCCCTTATTCCTCATCTGCTTGTCTAACTCCTCTTAAAGGTATCTATACTATCACTTCAACCAATCCCTATGGTAGTGAGTTCCACATTCTCATCACTCTTTGGCTAAAGAAGATTCTTCTGAATTCCCTATTGGATTTCTTGGTGATTATCTTATTTTGTGAGATCCTGTGGCACAGTGGGCAGTGTCCCTACTGCTGGGCCAGAAACTCTGGTTCAAGTCCCACCCCAAGACTTGATAACTATGGAAGGTGTGTTCATAATGTGGCCAAACAGATTGTAAATCCTTCCAATACGCCTGATGGCAGGCGGTTAGAGTGGGAGAGTTTCCTGGTCAGCCATACTGCAGAAGGCAAATACTTTGCCAAGCATAATCATGGACCAATCCAATGGAAATCCATGGTCACTTAGGGCATGGTACCTGAAGGAAGAGGAGGAAGATCTTATATTTACGGCCGCTAGTTCTGCTCTTCCCCACAAGAGAAAGCATTCTCTCTGTATCCACTCCATCAAAACCTTGCATAATTTTAAATATTAGATAACCCCTCGGTCTTTTTTCAAAACAGAAGAGTCCCAGCCTGTCAATCTTTCCCTGATATTTATACTCACACATTTCTGGTATCATCCTTGTAAATTTTCTCTGCACCCTTTCCAGTGCCTCTCTATCTTTTTTAAAATATGGGGACCAGAGCTGCACACAGTGCCCTCATTGCTCACAGTGGTCTAATCAAGGTTCATTATAACTTCCCTACTTTTCAATTCTATCCTCTAGAAATAAAACATAGTGCTTCCTATGTTTTTTTTTTTAGCAGCCTTGCTAAGCTGTGGGGTAACTTTTAGTGATTAATGTATTTGTACTCTGAAATCCCTCTGTTCCTCTACCCCACCTAGACTCTCACCTTCCAATAATGTGACCTCCCTATTCTTCCCACCAACCTGTACTATTTCTCATTTATCTGTGTTGAACTTCATTTGCCAATAATAACCCCTCTGCACATTCTCTGACTTTATATCTTGGGTAAATGAGTTCGTTGGCCAACCGAACTCTAACTGCACACTTTCCTATGTTCTCATCAATTGCTGCTTACAATCAATAATGGGGAGAGACTAATGTTTAGAATAAACAGTGATGCTTTTATTGAAACATAGGGCAGAGCACCAGATCATATGTGCTCACTCAGAAACCTCCTGAACTAGATTTACAGTTCCCAGTTGCCTGAGCTGTACAGTGATTCATTAGTGCTGTCATATGATCAATACACTTGCATTCTCTTAATGGGACAGGGTACCTCACTTTACCACACTGACCTTATTCATTGGTCTATTCTGGAACACCTTATCAAAGGCCATTTGAAAACTCAGATAAATTACATCTACTACATTACCATTAGCTATTCTCTCTGTTACCTCCTCAAAAATTCAATAAGGCTGGTCAAATAAGATTTTTCCCTTTTGAAATTGTTACAATCCTTGGCCACACACTGGGACGTGGGGAGGGGTGGAAGGGGTCTCCAGTTAGGGACCAATAATGTTTTGTTTAAAGTAGTTAAAGGTTGAGGTTAAAGACATCTGCTTTTGGAATAAAGCCACAAGATTCCAAGATTTGAACAAACAAAAAAAAACACATTTATGACACAAGTTCAGAAAGATAAACAATTTACAATATCTATTTTGTACTCTACCATTCAGGGTAAGTATGAGGTACATGTGAATTAACAGACAAACTATGGTTGAACACACCGCACTATAGAGTAAATGACAGATGCAGACAATGGTTTTCTCAAGAACCCACCCAGACATTAGTATTCACTTTGAGTTACACAATCTCTTTAAACTCTCTTCTTCACAAGGGATTCTAGTTCTGTACGTTCAAAGATCTAGCCTTGGAACTCCCTCAAAGCTGCTCTGACTCAGACTGCCCCAACAACTGCTCCCTTCCAGGGTTTGTTTCTTAGGACTTCTCCCAAGCCCTGACTGCCCGGAGACTGCTCACCACAACACCCCTGCTACCTGGAGACTCTTCTCCCTACTTCTGAACACACTCAGTCACGTGGCATTTCTTGAGCCTCAACTTTTGGCTGCACCGAGCTATCAATGACTCCCGAAGCTTCCCCAAGCTGAACTCTTTCAGCAGCATGGAACAAGCAAATGTCCACTGGGACTTCAGCTGAGCCCCAACTGCACAGAGTTAGCAAATGCCTCCCTGGGTTAATAGCAGCACTTTAGCTGCATGGAGCTAGTCACCTTCTTCTTCAACTGCTCCTGACTAACTGACTAAAATTGACTGACCCTTGAGCTGATCTGGGGAACCTATCAACACACTCCCAGGGGGTCCCACCCTTGTTACGAGGCAGGAACCAACTCGCTAGCATTGGACCATGCTGTTTCTTAAATGTTACAATGTCCATATGAACACACAGATCAATGGATTTCCTAACAAAATCTACACTGACTGTTCATTATTACATTTCTAATTTCTAGATGTTCTTCTTTCTCTCCTTAAGGATTCCATTACCATTCCCACCCCCGATGTTAAGCTGACTGATCTATAATTCCCTTCGTACATTTGGAATGACATTAGGTATCTTCCAATCCTCTAGCACTACACCTTTTCTAATGACTTATGAAACATTAATAGTAATGCCTCTGCTATCTCTTCCCCAGATTCTTGTCAAACATGTAGATGCAATCCATCCCGACCAGGGGCTTTATTATCCTTAAGTTTGTTTAGTTTGTTCAATACACTGCCTCTTTTATTTTAAGTGCAATTATCTCACTACTCATCTGATCATTCAATGTCATATCTACCTGTTTTAACTCATTGATAAATACTGAAGCAAAATAATTATTTAATATTTCTGCCATTTCTCTATTGTTACCTGTGGTATTATCCCCTCTATACCTTAATGGTCCTATTCCCATCACAGCCTTCCTCTTTTATTAATGTTCTGGTAAAATATTTTACTATTTTGTTTTATGTTCCTTGATAATTTAATTTAGTGGTTCCTCTTTGCCTTCCTAATTGTTTTTGTTTTTACTTTTCTTCTAAACTCTCAGTATTGTCTCTTATCCTGCTCACCTCTGCTGTCTGTCTGCTTAATGTTTGCCTCTTTCCTAACCCTCAATTGTTCTCTCATGTCTTTATTCATCCATGGAATCTCACTTGTGTTTATTTTATTCTTTCTTTTCAGGGGAATAAATTTCCCTGCGCTCTGTCAAACATGGTTTGAAATGTTTCCTATTGTTCTTTTACACTGTTATTTGCCAAAACAGTTGCCCATTTTATTTTCCTAGGTTTTATTCTTTGCCCCTCAAAATCAACTTTTCTCCAAACTATTAACTTGATGTTCATCATACTTTTGTCCTCCGCTATTATCATCTTAAAGCTTATTATATTATGGTCACTATTGCCTAAATGTTCCCCTACCTTTACTTTTCATATCTGCTCTTGCTCATTCCCCATTCATAGATCCAACAGCAGATCTTCCCTTGTTTGGCTTCTGACATAAGGGGTTAGAAAGGAATCCTATCCCAGAACCTGATCTGTCTGCTCCTATGCCAATTTGCATATGGCTCAGGCAATAATCCAGAAATTATTACTCTCGAGCTCCTGCTTTTTAATTTAGAGCCTAACTTCTGATATTCTTGTAGCAGGACATCCTTTCTGTTCCTACCTTTTGTCATTTATCCCAACATGAATCACAACAATCGGATTTACCTCACTCTTTCCAAGTTCATCTCCAGCTATCATGTGACCTCCAATACCCTGGCATCGGATTGACCACCCGCCCTTTGGGATCCTTGTTCTCAGCTGCAGAGGATGATATCTATTCCTCTAATTATAGAATTCCCAATTATTACAACCACATTTCTATTCTGCTCTTCCCCTCGCTCCACCCTGGACAGCTTTCTGAGACACGTGCCATGATCTGCATTGTGGCTGTCCTCCCTGCTGTCTTTCTTCCTGACTTCAAAAGTAATGAACATGTTGTACTTGTTGGACAGGATGAGTGCTGTGGATGAGTTCTGAACCTTGACTATACGCCTGCTCCCCAGCTGCCTATCAGTCACACCTCTGTTTCCTGAACTTGTGTTTCCCCCAGGGATGTGACCACATTCCGGATAAAACTGTCCAGAAAATCCTCCCTTTCCCTTGTGTCAGAATCTCTCCAACTCACTCTCTAATTCAATGACTCTGGGCTGGAGAGATTTGAGATGGAGACATCTGCTGCAGGCTGCAGATGTGTTTGTTCAGGAGAGTCTCACTGCCCACAAACTCCCACATTCTGTAATCCAGATGTGCAATCTGCTCTGCCACAGAAATGGCCAGGGAGGGGAATATAAACAGTATCTACAGAGAAACAGTTCTCTTACATGTTACTCTGAGGCTGGGCATAGTGGGTGGGCATGACTGCCTCTCTCCTAGAGTTTCTTCCTGAGCTCGGGTGTGTGACCAAGGGCCACTTGATGTTCGGAAGCTGGCACCCCCTCTTGACCTTCTTCCCATCATGAATTAAACTAATGGTGTTTAAACAGACCAAGTTAAAATGCAGTCATGACTTCCCAATCACAGAGATTTCAGAGACAATCTAACACTGTTCATACATTCACCCTGCACCAGAGATAATAACCCACAGAGGGGTCTCTTTATAATTAGTTTGTGAGCAAAATAACATTTCTCTGTTCTTCACAATCACCCCCCTATCCAGCTACCCAGCTGGGTGAAAAACAAACACCAGTCAGTCATGGTGCCTGGAAATGCATTATTTTAATGTTTTATATATTCCAATGCATGTAATCAGCTTATGTGAATATTTTAATATTCCATTTTCAGTAATTAGCTCATTTAAATATTTTAACACTGTATCAGCAGGATTTAGCTCATTTAACACCACCAATCCCAATCTCAGCAGCAAAGTGAAGAGGGACCCTGTGGCTGTGGACTGAGACGTTGATGCTTGGGAAGGTTCTGATATTTGTTCCCATAGACCAAGCCAGTTCCATGTTATGTAAACTGTCACAACTCAATGGGGATAGTGCACTGCAATATCAAGCCCCACTGCTCTCCGAACCGCGACAAATGTGAAAAATTTGATCAACCCTCCTAACTGTTTAATTTAGGTTAACAGAATACAAGCGCCAGGTTTGTAAACTTAATATGTAAATAACTGTTTATTGAACAAATTGTCTTTAACCAGTGGCAAAAGAAAGAAATATGAACTGCTAACTTCTAACACTATAACGTAAACTCTACCCCTTTTTAAATTCCTATATACACACATACAAGACACACAAAAATATAGATTTTAAGGGTGGGATAATACAGTTCAATAGCACCAATTCCAGAGTACAGGATTCGATGAGTTGCTTTTGATCGATATCTTCCAAATTCCTCCCCGTTCTTGTTATGACACGAGGTGGTCATCCAGTACTTTCAGTATTTAGTTCACTGGTTGAACACTTGCTTTTCAATGTCTCTAATGGTGATTTTCCCCTTATCCTTTTGACAGGAATTTTTCAGCAAGAGAGTAGGTTATATAGATGTGAGGAGGGAAAAACAGCTAGCTATTATTGTAGAATTACTGGAATCTTACACACAGGAGAAAGAGGTTTTAGGTCTTTGCTCTTTTCAGGACAGGAGCTTTTTACTGCTGCGCTCCTCTAACAAATGGTCAAATGGTTAGGAGCCAATTAAAATGTTGCCAGGCAGTTCTCTGTAAACCGGATCCCTCCTTGGCACCATCCTGTCTTTCATGGCACACTCTGTCCATGGCACAAACTGTCCTGTTCCAGGACAGCAACATTGTCTATATCCCTCACACTGTACCAATAGACAAGTCTTTCACACTGCAGCCATTGTAGTTTTAGTCCAAAGCCCAACTGAAATAAAAAGATTTTTTTTTAATTCATTCATGGGATGTGGGCTTCACTGGCTGGGCCAGCATTTATTGCCCATCCCTAGTTGCCCTTGTGAAGGTGGCGGTGAGCTGCCTTCTTGAACTGCTGTAGTCCATGTGGTGTAGGTACACTCACAGTGCTGCTAGGAAGAGAGTTCCAGGATTTTGACCCAGTGACAGTGGAGGAACGGTGATATATTTCCAAGTCAGGATGGTAAGTGACTTGGAGGGGAATTTCTAAGTGGTGGTTTTCCCATCTATCTGCTGCCCTTGTCCTTCTAGGTGGTAGTGGTCGTAGGTTTGGAAGGTGCTGTCTAAGGAGCCTTGGTGAATTCCTGCAGTGCATCTTGTAGATGGTACACACTGCTGCTACTATGTTTCGGTGGTGTAGAGAGTGAATTTTTGTGGATATGGTGCCAATCAAGCAGACTGCTTTGTTCTGGATGGTGTCCAGCTTCTTCAGTGTTATATGAGCTGCACTCCTCCTAAATTGTGCCTTGTAGATGGAGGACAGGCACTGGGGAGTCAGGAGGCGTATTACTCGTCACAGGATTCCTAGCCTCTGACCTGCTGTTGTAGCCACAGTATTTATATGGCTAGGCCAGTACAGTTTCTGGTCAATGCTAACCCCCAGGATGTTGATAGTGGGGGATTTAGTGATGGTAATACCATTGAACATCAAAGGGGTTAGATTCTCTCTTGTTGGAGATGGTCATTGCCTGATACTTGTGTGGGGAAAATGTTACTTGCCACTTGTCAGCCCAAGCCTGGATATTGTCCAGGTCTTGCTGCATTTGGACATGGACTGCTTCAGTATCTGAGGAGTCGCAAATGGTGCTGAACATTGTGCAATCATCAGTGAACATCCCCACATCTGACCTTATGATGGAAGGAAGGTCATTGAGCAGCTAAAGATGGTTGGGCCTAGGACACTACCCTGAGGAACTCCTGCAATGATGTCCTGGGACTGAGATGATTGACCTCCAACAACCACTGCCATCTTCCTTTGTGCTAGATATGACTCCAACCAGTGGAGAGTTTTCCCTCTGATTCCCATTGACTCCAGTTTTGCTAGGGCTCCTTGATGCCACACATGGTCAAATGCTGCCTTGATGTCAAGCGGAGTCACTCTCAGCTCACCTTGGGAGTTCAGCTCTTTTGAACCAAGGCTGTAACGAGGTCAGGAGCTGAGTGACCCTGGCAGAACCCAAACTGGGCATCAGTGAGCAGGTTATTGTGAAGCAAGTGCTGATTGATAGCACTGTTGATGAGCCCTTCCATTACTTTACAGATGATGGAGAGTAGACTGATGGGGCGGTAATTGGCCAGGTTGGATTTGTCCTGCTTTTTCTATACAGGACATACCTGGGCAAATTTCCACATTGCCGGGTAGATGCCAGTGTTGTAGCTGTACTGGAACAGCTTGGCTAGGGGTGCGGCAAGTTCTGGAGCACAAGTCTTCAGTACTATTGCCGGAATATTGTCAGGGCCTTTGCAGTATCCAGTGCCTTCTGCCGTTTCTTGATTTCACATGGAGTGAATTGAATTGGCTGAAGACTGGCATCTGTGATGCTGGGGACCTCTGTAGGAGGCCGAGATGGATCATCCGCTCGGCAGTTCTGGCTGAACATTGTTGAGAATGCTTCAGCCTTATCTTTTGTTCTGGTGTGCTGGGCTCCTCCATCATTGAGGATGGGGATATTTGTGGAGCCTCCTCCTCCAGTGAGTTGTTTAATTGTCCACCACTATTCATAACTGGATGTGGCAGGACTGCAGAGCTTACATCTGATCCGTTGATTGTGGAATTGCTTAGCTCTGTCTATCACTTTCTGCTTATGCTGTTTGGCATGCAAGTAGTCCTGTTTTATAGCTTCACCAGGTTGACACCTCATTTTTAGGTGTGCCTGGTGCTGCTCCTGGCATGCTTTCCTGCAGTCTTCACTGAACCAGGGTTGATCCCCTGGCTTGATGGGAATGGTAGATATGACAGGCCATGAGGTTACAGATTGTGTTTGAGTACAATTCTGCTGCTGCTGATGGCCCACAGCGTCTCATGGATGCCCAATCTTGAATTGCTAGATCTGTTCGAAACCTATCCTGTTTAGCACAGTGGTAGTGCTACACAACAGACGTAGGGTATCCTCAGTGTGAAGGCAGGACTTCGTCTCCACAATGACTGCACGGTGGTCATTTCTACTGATACTGTCATGGACAGATGAATCTGCAGCAGGCAGGTTGGTGAGGATGAGGTCAAGCATGTTTTTCCCTCTTGTTGGTTCCTTCACCACCTGCTGCAGGCCCAGTCTAACAGCTATGTCCTTTAGGACTTGGCCAGCTCTACCAAGGCACTCTTGGTGATGGACATTGAAGTCCCCCAGCCAGGGAACATTCTGCGTCCTTGCCACCTTCAGTGTTTCCTCCAAGTGATATTCAACATGGAGGAGCACTGCTTCATCAGCTGAGGGAGGGCGGTACGTGGTAATCAGCAGGGGGTTTCTTTGCCCTTGTTTGACCTGATGCTATGAGACTTCATGGGGTCTGGAGTTGATGTTGAGGACCCCCAGGGCAACTCCCTCCTGACTGTACACCACTGTGCTGCCGCCTCTGCTGGATCTGTCCTGCTGGTGGGACAGGACATGGTGACGGTGGCGTCGGGGACATTATCTGTAAGGTATGATTCCGTGAGGATGGCTCTGTCTGTTGCTTGACTCATCTGTGAGACAGCTCTCCCAATTTTTGCACTAGCCCCCAGATGTTAATAAGGAGGACTTTGCAGGTTCGACAGGGTTGAGTTTGCCGTCGTCGTTTCCGGTGCCTAGGTTTCATTCCTTTTTTGTGACTTTGTAGCAGTTTGTTACTACTGAGTGGTTGCTAGGCCATTTTAGAGGCCATTTTAGAGCCAACCACATTGCTGTGGGTCTGAGGTCACATGTGGGCCAGACCAGGTAAGGACGGCAGATTTCTTTCCCTAAAGGGCATTAATGAACCAGATGGGTTTTTACAACAATCGACAATGGTTTCATGGTCATCATTAGACTTTTAATTCCAGATTTTTATTGAATTCAAATTCCACCATCTGCCATGGTGGGATTCGAACCTGGGTCCCCAGAGCATTGCCCAGCGACAATACCACTACGTCATCGCCTCCTCAAGATGTGAGGCAGAATTTTCCCAAATTTGTAAGGCACCTGCCCCCCACTCCCCCTCCCCCTCACAAGTCACCTCTGAGGCAGGATGGCACTGAACCCTGACCCCTTGGCACCTGCAAAGCAACAGGCGACCCTGGCGAGTTCTGCAGGATGTTGCTGACCACTCATCTGCAGTTCCCCCAATGTGAAGCCGCCAAGTACCCGTCGCCTCTGTGCTGTTGTGAAACACCTCAGTATGCTTTCCCACCGACATGGATGGATGATCCAGCCGGGGTACAAGAGCCTGGCAGGATGGCCTGATAATGATGTGCTGATGTATCACAATGAGGTTCCCGATGACCGATGGTGGGAAATGCGGCCCCACCATCGACGGGCTGAGCGGACAATCGCGATCTGCCTTCCCACCGTCGTGAAACCAATCGCGCCATATTGTCCGCTCATGCCACCTATCACACCCACTGCCAGCAGGCCTGGAAAATTCCACCCACAGAGTAACACCTGAACTCACTCACAGAGTAACATCTCAACTCACCAACAGTGCAACACAATTCACCTACAACAACAAACACCTGCACTTAAATAGCACTTTTAACATTGTAAACTATCCCATGGCACTTCACAGGATCATTATAAAACAATGTATGACTCTGAGCCACATAAAGCAATATTAGAGCATATAACCGAAAGCCTGGAAAAAGGTAGGTTTTAAGGAGTGTCCGAAAGGAGGAAAGCAGTGAGAGAGATCTAGACAGGGAATTTCAGAGCTGAGTGTGAGGCAGTTGAACATACAGTTTCCAATGTTTGGGTGATTAAAATCAGGGATGCTGAGTAAGACAGGAGCACAGGTTTGCCAATTATGTGATTCAGTGTCAGACAATTGCCAGGGAAAGGGATGGAGCCATGAAGGAGAGGAGTTTGTGCTCGGGACTGAAAACATTGGTTTTGTCTTTAATTGGAGAAATTTTCTGCTGATCCCCTACTGGATGTTGGATAAGCAGTCTGATAATTTAGAAACAGTGGAGGAGTCGAGAGAGAGTGGTGAAGTCACGCTGCGCATTGTCAGCATACATATTGGAAACCAGCACTGCTCTCAGGTGATGTTGCAGAGGGGCAGAAGGATAGGGATAGTTGAGAAGAGGGATAGTTTACCTTTGTCTTAATCATGCAGTATATCATTTATGGCTTTAATCAGAGCCATTGGGGTATTGTGCCAGGGCAGAAAACTATATTTTTTATTTGTTTATGAGATATGAGCATTGCTGGCTGGGCCAGCATTTATTGCCTATCCCTAATTGCCCTTGAGAAGGTGCTGGTGAGCTGTCTTCTTGAACCGCTGCTGTCCATGTGGTGTAGGTACACCCACAGTGCTGTTAGGGAGGGAGTTCCAGGATTTTGACCCAGGGGGCATGGAAAATTCCACCCGTGTTCTTATCAAAGCACATACATGTCAACCCAGAAACTGAACCAAGCACATTTAGCTTAATAGACAGCTCTGAATACAGGTTCAATATGAGATTCCAGCATCGTCTTCAGCTCAGATCATCTATCAATGTGCATACTGATGAGCATCTGCAACCACTTTGAATGGGCCTCGGGAATCACTGTCAACCCTAGCAAGAGCTGTGAGGTGAGAGTGACTGCTTTTTGAGATCAAGGCAGCATTTGACTGAGTGTGGTATCACTCAGCAAAACTGGAGTCAGTGGGGGTCATGGGGAAAACCCTCAACTGACTGGAGTCATACCTAGCACAAAGAAAGATAGTTGCAGTTGTTGGAAGTCAATCATCTCAGTTCCAGGACATCAGTGCAGGAGTTCCTCAGGGTAGTGTCCTCGGCCCATCTTCAGCTGCTTCATCAACGACTTCCCCCCATCCTAAGATCAGAAGTGGGGATGTTCCCTGATGATTGCACAATGTTCTGCACCATTTGCGACTCCTCAGGTACTGAAGCAGTCCATGTCCAAATGCAGCGAGACCTGGACAATATCCAGGCTTGGGCTGACAAGTGGCAATTGACATTTGCACCACACAACAAGAGAGAATCCCAACCATTCCCCCATGATATTCAATGGCATTACCATCACTGAATCCCCCACTATCAACATCCTGGGGGCTTACCATTGACCAGAAACTGAACTGGACTAGCCATATAAATACTGTGACTTCAAGAGCAGGTGAGAGGCTAGGAATCCTGCGATGAGTAACCCACCTCCTGACTCCCCAAAGCCTGTCAACCATCTACAAAGCACAAGTCAGGAGTGTGAAGGAAAACTCCCCCCTTGCTTGGATGAGTGCAGCTCCCACAACACTCAAGAAGCTTGATATTGTCCAGGACACAGCAACATGCTTGACTGGCGCCACATCCACAAACATTCACTCCCTCCACCACCGACGCACAGTAGCAGCAGTGTGTACCATCTACAGGATGCACTGCAGGAATTTACCAAGGCTCCTCTGACAGCACCTTCCAAATCCGTGACTAGTACTATCTAGAAGGACAAAGGCAGCAGATACATGGGAAACCACCACCTGGAAGTTCTCCTCCAAATCACTCAGCATCCTGACTTGGAAATATATTGCTATTCCTTCACTGTCACTGGGTCAAAATCCTGGACCTCCTTCCCTAACAGCACTGTGGGTGTACCTACACCACATGGACTGCAGTGGTTCAAGAAGACAGCTCACCACCACCTTCTCAAGGGCAATTAGGGATAGGCAATAAATGCTGGCCCAGCCAGCGAAGCCCACATCCCATAATTGGTTTAAAAAAGAACAAGGCCATGTTTTTTGGGAGCTAGGTTGACCGATCCATTGTCCCCATCACTGTCTAGTCAGGCTACCTGAAGGTACTTGGGATATGGCTCAGAAAGGCTGGGACATGTGCCAAAAACTAGAATGAGCAGACACGTGGGAGTGATGCCCTCTCTCCATTGTGGATAAAAACATGGTGATCATGTGTGAAGTAATCTCAATGTTGCTGTACGCTGCACAGGCCTAGTTCATACCCCACTCCTGCACCTTTGAGCGCAGCTGCATCAAGCTGTGTGTAGACCGTCGGTATGTAAATACCAAATGTCACCACATGTTGATGTTCTTTCTATCCCAGGTGTTGCAAAGGATGGGACTGTGCAGTACCACCTGTCCTTCATGAAGAAGTTTATGCAGAATTACACTTTTGACCAAAAGTCCATCAGGGAGTTGTCCACACATGACATCTTTGAGGCCCTGTGGAAAAGGAGATGTTGGATCCTGTCGGATGATTCCCTGACCAGACTGTCAAAGACATTTGCAGAATGCCTCATCGCCAGAACTTTCAAACAAACACCAAGATGTAGCTAGGCTGTGGTAAGGCCCTCCGGTGTCAGCTCCTTCCTACACGCCTGGAGTCTCACTCCCTCCGCACGGTGCCCTTGAAGTGATTGCAGTGGGAAGAGACTGTTGCACACCTCTTTCTGGAATGCGCTATTGCAAAGAAGGACTGGAAAGAGATGCGATGGTTTTTGTTGAGGTTCACCCCCAGCAGCTCTGTGACACAGGACTTGGTGCTCCACGGGATGTTCAAAGGGACACACACCGAGACAAACATCAACGGCAACTGGAGGATCATCAGCTCGGTGAAAGACACTCTTTGATCTGCCCAAAACCTGTTTGTCTTACAGTGCAAAGAGTTGCCCTCGACTGAGTGTTGCAGACTGGCACACTCCAAGGTCCAGGACTACGTGCTGAGAGAACAAAAAACAAAGCAAAACCTAACAACTGAGGTGATGTTTCAATGCACCAGGCCTCATGTGCTAAAGGTGTATCATTCCAAAGGAATGAGCCCAGCCAACGAGCTTATCAGACTGCTGTCATACTCCCTACATTGCCAGTGTGAGCTGTACTGGCTCAGAACTGATTTAGTTATGTAAAAAGTTCTCTTAATTTGCTTTTCAATTCATCTCCCATATGATACTGGAAAAGAACTCACTTTCTTCAAGCAGGTCTCAGGGAAGGAAACACAGCGCCAGTCTCCCACCTGACTGCTCTGTATCCTTACGCTACAGTTCCCCCCACCTCCACAGAAAATACAAAACATACCAATATACAAAATAGGAGCAGAAGTAGTCCATTCAGCCCCTCAAGCCTACTCCAGCATTCAATAAGATCATGGCTGATCTGTTTATGTTTTGAATTTCACATTCTCATCTACCTCCCAATAACCTTTGATTACCTTGCCTAACAAAAATCTATCTGTGTCCACCTTAAAAATATACATTGACCCCGGTCTCCACCACCTTCGAAGGCAGAGTTCCAAAGTTGCACAACCCTCACTCTCCTGAAATCTGTCCTAAAAGTGCGACCTCTAATTTTAAAACAGTGCCCCCTAGTTCTGATTCACCCACAAGAGGAAACATCCTTTTGACGCCCACCTTGTCAAGCCCATTCAGGATCTTGTATACTTCAATCAAATCATCCCTCACTCTTCCAATCTCCAGTGGAAAACAAGTCCAGTCTGTTCAATCTTTCCTCATAAGACAATCCGCTCATTCCAGGTATCAATCTAGTAAACCTGCCTCCAATGCATTTACATCCTTCCTTAACTAAGGAGACCAAAACTGCACACAATGTTCGAGATGTGGTCTCACCAATGCCCTGTATAATTGAAACATAACACACTTACTTTTATGTTCAATTCCTCTTTTAATAGAGGATAACATTCCATTAACCTTCTTAATTATTTGCTGTACCTGCATATTAATTTTTTGTGGCTCATGCACTAGAACATCTAGATCCCTCTGTACCTTAGAATTCTGCAGCCGTTCTGCATTTAAGTAATACTCTGCTTTTTTACTCTTCCTGCTACGTGAACAACTTCACATTTTCCTACATTATACTCCATCTACCAGATTTTTGCCCATTCACTCAACCTATCTATATCAGTTTGCAACCTTTTTATGTCCGTTTCACAACATACTTTCCTACCTATCTCTGTGTCATCTGCAAATTTAGCTACCATGCCTTCGCTCCCCTCATCTAAGTCATTGATGTAAATCGTAAAACGCTGAGGCCCCAATAAGACCTCTGTGGGACTCCACTCATCGCATCCCGCCAATCAGTATGCTTACTCTCTGCTTTCTGCCAGTTAGCCAATATTCTATCCATCCTAATATGTTACCCCCTACACCATGAGCTTTTATTTTCCGTAATAACCTTTGATGTGGCACCTTATCAAATGCCTTCTGGAAATCCAAGTATAGTACGTCTACAGGCTCCACTCTATACGCGGTCAATGTTACTCCTTCAAAGAACTCCATTAAATTGATCTCAGATGCTGAATAGGAACTCTGTGTGGCCTGTGAGCGTGCCCACAAGTTCTCGGTGTGAGTACGAAAGTGAGGGTGCTATGATTTTTTTAAATAACCAGTCACAGCTCAAAAGCCAAGGTCCTGTTTTCAACAGTCAAAGTCAATTGGAGGTGGAGTGCTTGGAATTGAAGTGTGAACTGGCTTAGATGTGCACAAAACACAGCCCCGTGGGTCAGGTGTGGCCTTCAGAATCCAGCCCAAGACGTCCATTCACACCACTCCTAGCTGCACTTATTTCCTGCTTGATTTGGTTTGTCCTGTTTGATCTTACTTTGACCTGGAAGCCTTTGAAAATAGGCGTTCTCAACCCACTGCCTCACTGATGGAATGATTTCTAAATCAGAACACGATCTGTTTGCACCAACTCCAAAATTAATAGAAGCACAAATTTAAATTTTAAGAGGCCTACCCCAGCACCCTCCGACCAATCCCCAAAGCTCCGTGGTACAAACCTACATGATCCATAGAGACAAAAACAAGGGCTGATACACTCCTGACCTGACACACCTGGAAGGAATGAACAGGGGTGTGTGACAACATAGACAACAGACAGAATTCGGAGGCACACTGAGTGATGGCCCAAGTTCTTCAACGATTAAGGGTGGGTGTGTCGGCCATCAATTTAGTCCATCGGAATGCAATTCCAATGTTTTTTCTAACCTCACCATTCAGAGGGGTCCCCCTCCTCCTCTCTTCACTGAAAAATGTCCCCTCCTCCACTCCACCACCTCAAGGGGCAGATAAGGAGGCAACATTCTGCCAATGTGGACAGACCCTTGGTCTTAAGTTTGCAGTTGGGCAAAGAACCAGCACAAATTACACCACAAAAAGTGTACACTGTGCCAAAAACAGGCCTGAGCAGTACATCACAACCAATTAGTCAAAACCCAGCATTTGTACTCCGTATGGGAAGCAGTCTCAAATTCCGGATTATTGGGAAAGGAGGAAGTGGGGCTTGAGCAAGAAGTAATCTTGACACACACTGGCTTGGCCGTGTAGAGATATGCAACCTTCTTATGCTATCATGCCTTCACTCCCCTCATCTAAGTCATTGATGTAAATCATAAAAAGCTGAGGCCCCAACACAGAGCAGACAATAGGTTAAGCATCACATTGGGGCTTTTATCAATGGCAGGTCGAGAAATGGATGGAAAACAAACATAATCACACAAGAGCTGGTTGAAAGCCTGGACTTCTTAAATGTGATATGGCCTGGGTTGGTGGGGGTTGAGGGAGGAGTTGTATGGAAAACAACATCTCTGTACAAACACTTTGCCTCATGAGGGATGGGGGATATGGGGGTTAAGTGTTTCAAATGGAGGTTTTTTTTCTGTTATTTCACCTAACAGCCAAAAAAAGGAATTCCTAAAGTATCCGAAAGTTTCAAGTACCAATCCTGATTGGGATTATTTTTTCCTCCATGCCATCCCAGATTCACAAACAGGACTCCCAATTCCTGAGATGTTTCCCAATCCATTCATCAGCTACCAGATGGAAAGTTCCCTGAATATTAGAGAGAAAGGATATGACTGGCAAGTCCGCAGTTGCGGTCAGGTGCAGACTGAAGTACTGGTGTCTGGCTTGGTCAAGTGGCAAATGGCAAGACTCCCATAGAATGTGAGATCTGTCATGGGGAACAGTGGCAGACAGAAGAGGATGAATCTCAGTCGAGAGAAGAAGAAAATGGTGACTTTCTGAGGTGATCCAGAGCAGCAAGAATGGATGGGAATCCCATGCAGTTACAAAGTTGGTGGCACAGCATTGGACCAATCAGGTGACCCAGAAAATAAAGAGCCTGTTACAACACCGAAAGGTCACTTGTTCACCAAGGAACCTCAACTTCAGGAGCTCCCTGGTGGCAGCTAGCCAGTAGTTCTTAAACTATCCATCCATCCATCCTTACAAATATAAACACTTCCTGGGGACCCACCAAAAATACTGACACTCCCGGGGACTCCCTGAAAGTACTGACATTCTCTGGTTATCTCTGTAAATATTGGCACTCCTGTCGATCCCATATGAATACTGACATGCTCTCAGGGCCCTCCTGCTGACAATCTGCCCCTAACCCCGGGAAACCCCTGTCCTAACCTCCCAATAAACACAGCCAGCTCCATTTCAGGAAACAACTCTGGTTGAATTTACCCTGTGGACATTCCCCACCCGCTGCAGCCCATCTGGGTCTTCCATTCACATCTTCCTTCCCTCCCTGGCTGTGCTGAGATAAACTGGAGATTACCCCATGTTGAACCATCACAAGTACGGGTAGAAAGGGGGAAATGATGGATTCACATTTCAACTACAAACTGCTCATTTTTTGCATTCTCATGTGCTGATAGACCCACGGTACATTCTTCCACTGTACACTCTTCCACTTTTATTTCAGATTTATATTCGATCAATGTAGTCACTGAAAATATCTATCAACACGTGAAGTCTGAAACTGTTCAAACGACACGCTGGATCAAAAAAAATACTTAAAGGGCCAGGTAAAAGACCATGTGTTCAAACCCCACTTTAAAGACTTGAACACATCATCCAGGCTGACACTCCAAGGGCAGAATATTGTGCTCCCTGGGCGGTCACACCCGACCCCAACCGGCCTAAAATGACACACGATGCTGATGACATCATCATGCACTCGCATGATGTTCCGGTTGGCGTGTGTGCGCGGGAGTCGGCAGGCGTCTGCCAAAAATTAACAGGCCTATTAAGGCCATTAAAGTTTTAATTAAATGAAATTTTTCACTGCCCGTCCATCCTTATGATTGGTGGGTAGGCGAAAAGGCCAAGTGGCCTTTGGATTTTTTACAAAACTTCACCCACAGGCAGGATGAGGTTTCGATCAGTGATTTAAAAAAAAAATTTTCAAACTAATTTCTAACATGTCCCTACTCTGAGTCACATGAGGGGAAATGTTATTAACATTTTAAAATTGTTTATTTTTGATTTTCAAAATTCTTCAGCTCCCTGAGGCAGCTCTGCGCACACTTCCGCGCTTGTGCTCCTCCCGGCAGTGCTGAGCGCTACAGCACACATTGCACACTGGCCGGCAGTTAATTGGCCAGCCAGCGTCGGGGCCCAATTGCGGGCTGCACCTACCTAGGCAAAATTCTACTCTAAGTACAGGACTGATGCGAGTACTTCTGTCTTTTGCATAACCCTTAAATCCTGGCTCCGTCTACCCTCTCTACTATTGGGAGAAGAGTGGGAGTTCTCCCCAGTGCCCTGGCCAATATTCATCTCTCAAGCAGCAAGACTAAAACAAATAACCTCATTGCTGAATGTGGGAGCTTGGTGTGCGCAATTTGGTTGCTGTGTTTTCCTGCATTGTAACAGTAACCACACTTGAAGAGTAATTCTTTGGTTGTAAGTGCTTTGAGATGTTCAGATGTTATGAAAGGTGCTGTAGAAATGCATATTCTTTCTTTTCATCAGTTACAGGATGGTTAAAAAGACAAAATAAAATTAAGCAGCGACTAGGGTTATATTTCTTGACAGGCACGGGTTCTGTAAGAAGCTACTCGTACTGAATCCTGTTGTTCAATTCTTTTTTTTTTAATACCACATATACTAATCCCATGGAGGGATACAATGCTGGTGGAAAATATACCAAGGAAACATCAATCCTGAAGATTACAGAAGGGAGAGGGAACTGGGAGATGAGGAGCTCCACAGGTCCGAGAGCTTGGGAAGGAATGAGCTGGAGCCGGAGGCAGTGCAATGAGTTTGGTTTAAATACAAGTGAGGAGGCAGGAAGGGAGCAGCAATGTCTGAAAGATGTTCATGGTAAAAACACACTGACCTGTCCTGATGAAAATAAATGCTGTGTGTGCTCCAAACACTGCAGTGTAGGAAAACTGGGGAGAAAAGAAACAAACATACTTGGATTATTAACCCAAGTATAACAAACATTAAGGCTGTCTTATTGTTACTGCCTCATCCACGTTGCGAATCTATCAAGATCAAAGCTGTCCCAATGGGATACGAACATGTGGATTAGGAGCAGGAGTAGGCCATTTGGCCCCTCAAGCCTGCCCTGCCATTCAATAATATCATGGCTGATCTGACTGTGGCTTCAACACCATTATCCTGTCTTATCCTTGTTAGTCAAGAATCTACCTACCTCTTCCTTAAAAATATTAATTGATGCTGCCTCCACTGCTCTCTGGGGAAGAGAGTTCCAAAGGTTCATGACCCTCAGAGCAAAAAATTCTCCTCATCTCTAACTTAAATGGAGACCCCTTATTTTTCAACTGTCTAGTCTTGCCCATAAGGGGAAACATCATTTCAGCATCCAGCCTGTCAAGTCCCCTCAGGATCTTACATGTTTCAATAAGATCACCCCTCAATCTTCTAAACTCCAATGGATACATTAGATGATTATTTGAATAGAAACAATGTGCAAGGGTACAGGGAAAAGGCAGGAGAAGGCACTAAGTCAATGTTCATTTGGAGAGCCAGTGCAGAGACGATGGGCCAAATGGCCTCCTGTGCCATTAAGATTCTGGGTTGCAATAAAGCTTGCGGCGGCTGCCGTAAAGACACAATGGGCAAATGCCACTGTCTGAGGCCTTTCAGCCCATAGCACACCCAAGGGCTGACAACTGGGTTAAACCCCTTGGGCTGTATGTTTGACATGTAATGAATCTTGTAAATATTAACTGTAATTGTAAATGCAGTGAGTAATATACAGTATTGGAAGAAATTGATTTTGTCTGCATTTTATGTAATATCAACTTTGAATGTTCATGTGATATATTTTTTATAAAGTTTTGAATAAAGTATATTTTTGGAAAATAAATGGACTTCTGATGATGTTGCTCTTCATCAGGAACATACTGATAATGAGGAAGGACAAACATGTTAACCGGTTTGCTTGTAACGCCTGTCCCCAAGTTCACAACATCACAATCAAAGTAACAAACGGAAACTACCCCAAGCTAAAAGAAATGAGTGAGGGGCCGAGCTGGTGCTGGGGAAAATGTAGACTGTGCAGCAGAAGCCTGTCCTAAACTTAAACATCCTTTGGCATATTGCAAGTAAATATAAACCAGATTAGCTGCTCAAACTATGATTACATTTTACAAGTGCTCATTATCTTACCAGGGTGTGGACATCAAAGGAGGGATTACATTCCTTAAACACTGAAGCCAAGTAATTATGACCACATGTCACCTCATGTAGGTCAAGTTGAAAGACTGTCTGCTGCCCTATATTAACATGCTCAAGAAGATGCACTGCAGGAATTCATCAAGGCTCTTTAGACAATACCTTCTAAGCCAACGACCGCGACCATCTAGAAGGATTGGATAGCCAATACATGGGAACACCACCACTTGGAAGTTCCCCTCCAAGTCACTCACCCTCCTGACTTGGAAATATATTGTTATTCCTTCACTGTCGCTGGGTCAAAATCCTGGGACTCCCTCCCTAACAGCACCACATGGACTGCAGTGGTTCAAGAAGATAGCTCACCACCACCTTCTCAAGGGCAATTAGGGATGGGCAATAAATGCTGGCCCGGCCAGTGACGCCCACATCCCGTGAATGAATAAAAAAAAAGAGGAGGAAATTGCTGGAGCCATACCAGTTGTTAACCTTTCTACTTGTATATGTTTTGTTCCGTTTGTTTTTCTTCCTCTTACTAGTAAAGTTTTAATGCAATTGCAATGGAATTTAGAAGTTGTTGATTGTGTACAGATTGTAATAGATGGCAGGAAATTAGTACCAATAACATTCTGAAATTGTTTTTATTGAAGATACTTTATGAACATTATCACAGAATCTTTACAGGGCAAAAGGAGGCCATTCAGCCCATCGAGTCTGCACTGGCTCTCTGAAAGAGCATTCTACCTAGTCCCACTCCCCAGCCTTATCCCCGTAACCTTACACATTCTTTTTCAGGTAGCGATCCAATTTCCTTTTGAATACCTTGATTGAACCTGCTTCCACCACCCTCTCAGGAAGCTCATTCCAGACTCCAACCACCCTCTGGTTGAAAAAACTTTTCCTCCCATCACTTTTACTTCTTTTGCCCATTATTTGAATCTGTGCCCTCTAGTTCTTGATGCTCCTTCTAGCAGGAACAGTTTCTCACTGTTTACACTGTTGATAGCCCTCAGGGGCCTGGATTTTCTGTGCCCACTGGCATTGGGCATGTTCAGTGGTGTGAGTGGACAATATGGTGAGAAGGCCAAAAATCAGTTTCACAACATCATGAAACCAGTTTGCGATTATCCGCTCCGCCCACCAATGGCAGGCCACGTTTCCTGCCATTGGACATTGGGAACCTCATTGTAATACATCAGCATATCATTATCAGGACAGCCCGCTGGACTCATCACCCATCCCTGCTGGATCACCCGCCCACATCGGTGGGAAAACAGGCCAGTGCAGAATGCGTCTTGAAAAGTGTGATATGCAGAAGTCGGGACTTATTGCCAGGACACTTCCTCACATCGCGGACATCCAAAGAGCAGGAGACACTGGAGCCCGATACCAACCGGACCCTGGAGGTACGTCCATGGTGTGCGGGGTGGATTCTCATGGACAAGGCTCCACCACAAAGCAACTCATGGAAGTTGGAAAGTCACCGTTGATGCTCACTACAGACAATGGTCGAGGGGGTGAGAGAGGAAGGTCTAGGATCAACTGGGAGAGAAAGAAGTGTCAGGAGGGGTTAGGTTGATGGGGAGAATGAAGGTGTCAGGGTGAGGTTGGAGGGGGGAGGGAGTATGGGGGAGAAGATTGCAACTGGGAGAGTATGTGTACAGTTGGGGGTGGGGTTTAAGGTGTAAGGGAAGGAGTTCAAGAGGCAAAAAGGGGATCAAGGGGAGGAAGGAATGCAGAGAGGGGTGGGATACCGGGGGAGGAAGGAATGCGAAGAGAGGGGGGATACCGGGGAAGGAAAGAATACGGAGAGGAGATGGAGGAAGAAGTCAGTGAGGGGGAAGGAGTAAAGCTGGAGGAAGAAGGTGTCAGAGGGAGTTAGGAAGGGTGAGGAGTGAGGCTGGAGGTAGAAGTAATGCTGGCGGAAGGGGTCAGAGGGAAGGGCTAAGGGTGGCAGAAAGAATGAAGGTGTCTGAGGGAGTCAGGAAGGGTGAGGGATTAAGATGGGGGGGTGGAATCTGAGGGGGTGGGTAGACTAAGGTGGAGGGTAGAAGGACTACCGGGGCTGAACAGGTTCTCGGGGGGAAGGGGTTCTTGGGGTGGGGCAGGGTAAGGGGTCCAGAGGGGGGAAGGGGTCTAGAGGGGGGGGATGTCCAGATGAACATGCAAGGGAGAGGTCTGATGGGTCCATGACTGCCTCCTGGGGAGAGAACTGAGCGTGGGCAAGGTACGAGAGAATAGTGAGGATGACTGAAGGCAGAGTGAGATGATAACGGAAGAAGGGACAATGATTGTAGTTGCTGGGGACTCGGAGACAGACACAGACCCTGGGGGTGGGAAGGATGAGGTTGGGGAGGTGATTGTGGATGGGGGTGGGATATTCAGGAAGGAAGGGAATGTGCATGTTCACTTGGACATCCCCAAAGGAAAGGGTTGTGGCTGGAAGGTCACAGGGGGGAGGGTGGAAGGTGATTCTGGTTGGTTGGGGGGGGCGTCAACAGTGACAGGGAAAGGAAATGGGTGATCTGGAGAGGGGAAAAGACAGGGAAACACATGAGAAACTGAATCTAGGCCATGCTGTCTAAATTGAAAGTGAAACAAGAGTTGTGGTGGGTGTGACCAGGTGCTGTATGGGAGTGTGATCAGTGAGTGGGCGGATATGCAGGTTGGCTCAGATGGACACTGAAAGTAAACCACAGCAGGTAGCAATGAAAATGCTCAGGACATTGAGGAGAGTGTGATACGGGAAGAGTCCACGTGTGTCGGAGTGTGCTTGCTCGAGGCTCTGAAAGGCCCTGACACACACACACACACACACACACACTCCTCTCTCAAGAATCACTCGTTCCCCAGCTGCTCCCTCTGCGGTGACAGAGGATGAGGTTGAGAGATCATAGGGAAAGAGGAGTCGGAGGGGGAGGACAGCCTCTGAGATTAATGAGTGGGTGACCCTGGGGTGTCCAGTTGCCGGTCCTCCTCCCTTCGGGTGCCTAGGGGCTCTGGCCTGACTTCTTGAGGGGAAGGAGCACCTGGAGGGACATTGAGGTGCCCCATTTCCCTCTAGCATTGCCACTACAGGAGGTCACCCATGTCTTCCACAATGGAGTGCAGGTTTGTACACACCGCCACGTTCTGCTGGACCAGGGTCTCCAAGGCACCCACCATCCTCCCCATGGAGACCTCCATCCATGTACATGTGGGCACCACTTCATCAGAGAGCAGGCGGACGCACTCCTCTGACTCACATGCCACTCTGTTGAGGGCTTCCAACAGCTCTGTGTGATGTTCCCCCGCCTCCTGCTGACTCTCCACGATGAGCTGGAAGGCCAAGTCCAGAGTTTCATCATCTGACTCGGACCTCACAGATGCCCCTTCTCCAGCAGTCCTCCAGGTACCGGGGAGCTCGCGTGAACCTGCCTCCTTCTGCTGCGGACATGTGTCCGTGCGGTGACCACCAGATTGTGAACCCGAGCCTGCTCTAGATCTAGGTCCCACCGAGGTGTGTCTCTCTGCGCTGGTGGAGGGTGTGGGTAAGCGCTGTGATGGGTCTTCCAGGCTGCTTATTTCCAGCTCTTCAATGGAGGTGTCCTCTTGGCTGGAGGTGAGGATATGGATGGAGCTGAGGGACTGACTGGCTGAGGGTGTTGGTCGCTTGGCAGAGCTCCCTGTGAACCAAAGTAGAGATAATTAGTGCATGGCAGCAGAGTCAAAAGCAGGAGAGAGAGCACTCACAGTTGTGTTGAGAGAGGGATGATGTGTTGCAGGATCCTCACGAGGGTTTTCACCGCTGACCTCATCATCCTCGCAGGCACAGTCCAGTCAGCACGATGCACGCTCCTCAAAATGAGTGAGGGGCCTAATGTGGGTCACTTGATCCCTGGTTTGGGACCTCTCCCTGCTGTGAGCCAGCTTCCCCTGGGAACAGATGGAGAGAGTGGGAGCAGGACACATGGCAATGTGTGGAATGTTTGTGGGGCGAGTGGAGCCATGGACAGGATGAGGACACAAGGAGCTCATGTCCTCATCCCTTCCATGGCTCCACTCAGCACACAGCAGAGGATATGAGCCTGATGGAGATGTGAGGGTTTGTGTGAGAGTTTGTGGTGTTGTCCCTTGAGGTGTGAGATCCCTGTGGATTTGTGATGGGTTTGTGGTTGTGTGAGTTGAGAGTGAGGAGAAGAGCAAATTACCCTGGCAGAACGGATGAGACCATTCATCCTTTTTCAACACCAGGTAGGGCATTGGCTCTGACCCCCACTACCACCGCCTCCCAAGCCAGATTAGTGAGGTTGCTGCCCATCCTGCAGCCAGAGCTGGGGTAGAGGAAATCACGGTGAACCTCCACTGCATCCAAAAGGTGCTTGAGGGGTGCATCATTGAACCAGGGGGCTGCAGTCTTCTTGCCTTTCAGGGCCATCCTGTCCTCCTGTCCTCCATGCAGCAGTCCTGGGCTGGAAGCACTGAGAGGTGTGTGCACAGCTGCACTTTAAATATGGCGCCCGTTGCGATAAGGACATGCAATGGCTTGGCGGGCAAATGAGAGCCCACCTGCCATGGAAAATCCAAGTTTCCTGGGAATGCATAATTAATGAGGCGGGTTTAGGACGATACAGCGTGAAAAGTCACCATTGTGGCTAGCAGGTAAAACTTTGTTTTATCCACCAGCTACTGCAATTCTGCCCAGGATCTTGAATACATCTATCAAGTCTCCTGTCAGCCTTCTTTTCTCCAGGGAAAACAGTCCCAATCTGTGCAATCTATCCTCATAGCTGCAGTTGTCATCCCTTCCACAAACATTCACTTCCTCCACCACCGATGCACAGTAGCAGCAGTGTGTACCATCTACAAGATGCACTGCAGGGATTCACCAAGGCTCCTTAGACAGCACCTTCCAAACCCACGTCCACTACCATCTAGAAGGACAAGGGCAGCAGATGAATGGGAACACCACCACCTGAAAGTTCTTGGAAAGAACTTGGAAATATATCGCCATTCCTTCATTGTCGCTGGGTCAAACCCCCTCCCTATCAGCACTGTAGATGTACCTAGACCTCAGAGACCACAGCGGTTCAGGTTCACCACCAACTTCTCAAGGACAATTAGGGATGGGCAAGAAATGCTGGCCTAGCCAGTGACACCCACATCCTGTAAATTTTTTTTTTAAAAGTTCTTTATGCCTGGTATCATTCTTGTGAATCTCCTCTGTGCTCTCTCCAATTCCTTCACATCCTTCTTCAAGTATGGCACCCAGAACTGGAAACAGTCCTCCAGATGAGGCCTAACTAGTGTCTTATACAAGTTTAACATAAGCTCCTTCCTCTTGTACTCAATGCCCCTATTAATAAAGCCTAAGTTTGCACTCTCAACATGCCCTGCCATCTTCAATGTCTTATGTACATATACACCGAGGTCCCTCTGTTCCTGCACCTCCTTTAGAGTTTCTTCCTTTATTTTGTACTGTCTCTCCATATCTCTCCTGCCAAAATGAAGCACCTCACACTTCTCTGCATTGAACCTCATCTGCCACATGTCTGCCCAATCCACCAACATGTCTATGTCCTTTTGGAGTTCAAGACAGTTGACAACGTTTCCAATCTTTGTATCATCTGCAAATTTTGAAATCATGCCCTGAACACCACAGTCTAGGTCATTAATATATATTGGCCAGGATTTCCTGGTCACTCGTCCAATTTCTTATCCAAATGCCTTTTGAAAATCTATATGCACCACATCAACAGCATTGCCCCCATCAACCTTCTTTCACCTCCTCTAAAAACTCCAACAAGTTAGTTAAATAATGGGTAGAATTTTCCCCCCATTGGGGGGGTTGTGCGGGGGCGGGCACAGATCCAATTGGCACCCCTGATCGGGTCCGCGCCGCCATTTAATGTGGGCGGGCCAATTAAGGCATGCTCAGCATGATGTACACCCGGAAGTGCTGAGTGCTCCATGTGCAGGTGGCAGAAGCCTGCAGGTATTTGTTTCCACAATTTTTATCTTGAAGGCCCTTCTCCTTAGAAGAACCAGTGGGGAAGTAAAAAAAACTAATAAAAGCAAGGAGGGAGCATGAAAAGAGACCAGCAGCTAATATGAATGTGCAGATGGCAGAGAATCTCCCTGAGGCACCAGATAAGTTTTAAGTTTTAAAAGGTTAATAAAGTGGAGAAATACTTTTTATGACATGTACCAGTTACTGCCTCTCTCACCTCAGCCTGGGTAGCATCTTCTTCTTTTGTACAGAGAGATGCAAAGTATTCATTTAACACCACCGTATTTCTTCTGTCTCCATGTGCAAGTCCCTTTTTTATCCCTAATTGGCCCTACTCTTTCTTTTACCATCCTTTTATTACTTACATGTTTAAAAAATACCTTGGGATTCCCTTTCATGTTAGCTGCCAGACCGGCAGCTCTGTCCTTGCTTTCATGCTCTCTCTCCTTGCTTTTCTTATTAGTTTTTTACTTCCCCTCTGGTTCTTCTAAGGAGAAGGGCCTTCAAGATAAAAATTGTGGAAACAAATAACTGCAGTTTAAGAAAATGGTATAAAGACTGAAATTTTGTAATTTATATGGGCAACATTCTTTGGGCACGAACACAATAAAGAAATACACTGTGACTCTCAGTCAATTCATCTTAAAACATTTCTGCTCTCAGTTAGTGTGGAACCTCCAACTAGTAAAGGTAATGCATTCCTTCAGTTCAACCTCACAACCAGTCTATTAATTCAAATATGTTCTCATTCCAACTACCCACCCCACCACCATACAACCAATCTGATTATTTCAAATTAGTTTGAGTTCCCACCTCTTCAACCAATCTGATTGTTTCCAACAGGAATTAGTTGCACTTTCCATGGTTTTGATTGGTTAATACTGACAATTGATCCTGGTCTGTTGTGAAATGCTGATACTTGCTGTAAACCACTGTTCGAGCCAGATTTTGCCATTCTGAATTGGGACAGAACTGGAGCAGGATGGCTGCTAAGCAGTGCAAACAGAATCTCCATTTCAACCCTCTGCCATTTTCAGCATCATGGGCTTCTGAACAGACCAGCACCTATTACAAATCATAGAATAGTTACAGCACAGGAGGAGGCCATTTGACCCATTGTGTGTGTCTTGGCTCTTTGAAGGAGCCATTATTATGAGGCCAATTGAACTCATTAAGGCCTTAATAAAAGGCTTAGCTTTATAGCCAGTGGGATTTGAGTGTCCTCAGTGATTATGCCCTGTAAGGAATGACGGGAATGGAAATGGAGGCAAATTAGGAAGCGGGGCAACAGTTGAAGGTGAGAGGAAAACTTTCAACTGGCTGAAACAGTTCACTGCATGGACTGAGAAATTGCAGGAGCTCCTTAAAAGAGAGGAGAAGAAGCAGGGATGAGGCCCTTGCCACTTCAGGGACTGGCCATCTCCTGACATCGGCTGGACATTGCTTCCTTGAATCAAGCTGCTGGGATATCACCTGATCAAGAGAAAGCATGGACCTGGTGCTGCACTATCACAAATGGAGGTCATCGTGGGAGTGCAGCGGCAGCATGCACAACAAAGAAGGATCCCTGGGCATTAGGAGTTCACAGCAGAGAGAGGGGGGACCACATAGGACAAGGAGATACCACCCAACGTACAGGACCTACTGGAACAGGTGAAACTATGTGGATATGATGAAAAAATCATGTCGAAGGAGGCTGCAATATTCCAGAAAATAAATTAATAAAGGAGTATTAGCCCAGAGCAGGCCTTAATCAAAATTATTAACTTAAACAAGGTACTAACTAAATTCAGAGGGTTGGGAAGTGGCAAATTTGAAAGCCGCCTTCAAAATTGGACATAAGAACATTCTTAGTAGCTGCAAGCAGTTTAAACTACAGTTTAGGATTAGTCTTTTTTATTCATTCATGGGATGTGCGCATCGCTGGCCAGCATTTACTGCCCATCCCTAATTGCCCTTGAAGGTGGTGGTGAGCCACCTTCTTAAACTACTGCAGTTCATGTGGCATAAGAACATACACAGTGCTGTTAGGGAGGGAGTTCCAGGATTTTGACCCAGTGACAGTGAAGGAACGGTGATATATTTCCAAATCAGGATGGTGTGGGACTTGGAGGGGAACTTCCAGGTGGCTTAAAGGCTCCTTAGATCTTACATGCCTCTGACCTGCACACGCAAACTCCTCTCGGGCTGTACCTGGCCTTCTCTTTGAATGTAAATTCTCATTGTATCACTAGGCCTTTGAACTCCATCTAACAATAAAATCCCTTTCGTAGCACCAATTTTATTAGTAAACTGAAAAAAATAAACACATTGTTTGGCGTCTCCTAACTAGGTGCAAGATTTTACTCCTTTCTTTTGAAAGGTTTATTCAACAAAAGCAAATATACTCTTTACCTTACTGTTCACACAATTAACATCTCAAAGCACCCAGACTAATTGGCTTTAATACAATTAAGTGAAACATACACCCCCATAGTAACAGACACTACGACAAGTCCAATTTAAAAATAATTTCCAATAACATTATATACATTAATATCTTCATGACACTCGTCACAGGATTCCCAGCCTCTGACCTGCTCTTTTTTTCCAGCATATTTATATGGCTAGTCCAGTTCAGTTTCTGGTTACTGGTAACCCCCAGAATGTTGATAGTGGGGGAATCGTGGTGTGCTCCTTGTGCTCCATGTGGGAAGCCGGGGATATTTCCAGTGCCCGGGACCAGCATGTGCGCAGGAAGTGTGTCCAGCTGCAGCTCCTGGAAGCTGGGGACACTGTAGAGCATCCATGAATCTGAGAGCATCGTGGATAGTACGTTTAGAGAGGTGGTCACACCGCAGATGAAGGGACTTGAGGAAGGAAGGGAATGGGTGACCATCAGGCAGTCCAAAAGAAACAGGCAGGTAGTTCAGGAGTCCCCTAGGGTCCTGCTCGCAAATTGGTATTCCGTTTTGGAGGTTTATGTGGACGCTGGTTCCTCCAGGGAGTGCAGACAGAGCCAAGCTTCTGGCACCACAAGCAGCCTGTCTGTACAGGAGGGGAGGAAGGGAGGAAGAGCAATAGTAATAGGGGATTCAATAGTCAGGGGAACAGATAGGCACTACTGTGGCCATCAACGTGCCTCCAGGATGGTGTGTTGCCTCCCTGGTGCCAGGGGCTGGGAGGTCACTGAATGGCTGCAGGGCATCCTGAAGGGGGAGGGTGATAAAGCAGAGGTCATGGTACATGTTGGTACCAATGAAATAGGTAGAAAGAGGATGAGGTCTTGTATCAAGAATTCAGGGAGTTAGGCAGCAGACTAAAAAGCAAGACCTCTTGGGTTGTAATCTCTGGATTACTCCCAGTGCCATATGCTAGCAAGCTCAGAAATAGGAGAATAGCGCAGATGAATATGTGGCTTAAGAGTTGGTTCAGGAGGGAGGGTTTTAGATTCCTGGATCACTGGGACCGTTTCTGGGGAAGTGGGATGTGTAAAAGCGGGATGGTCTACATCTGAACCAAAGCGGGACTAACATCCTTGTGGGTGGGTTTGCTAGTGCTGTTGGGAGCAGTTTAAACTAATTCAGCAGGGGGAGGGGACACAGAATGTTAGCAGAATAGGGACACATCATAATACAGTAAAACGATCAAGTCAGAGGGAGTACAACTGCAATAAGCTTCAAGGGAGTAAGGCAAGGCTGGATGGCCTCTACTTTAATGCCAGGAGTAGTACAGGTAAAACGGATGAGTGAAGGGTGAGGATTGACACGTGGAATTGTGATATAGTAGCCATCACTGAGATGTGGTTGAGGGAAGGGCAGGATTGGCAGCTCAACATTCCGGGATACAGAATCTTCAAGCGAGACAGGGGAGGGGGTAAAAGAGGAGGAGGCATTTCATTATTTGTTAAGGAGTCAGTTACTGCAGTAAGGAGAGATGATATCTTGGAGGGGACATTGAATGAAGTTTTGTGGGTAGAACTTAGGAATAAAAAAGGGGCAACCACATTACTAGGTGTTTATTATAAATCCCCAGATAGTCAGCGGGAAATTGAGGAGCAAATATGTGCACAATTTGAGGAGGTGTGTAAAAACAATAACAATAGGGTAATTATATTAGGTGATTTCAACTTTCCCAACATTAATTGGGTTGGACATAATGTTAAGGGCTTGGATAGAGTGGATTTCATGAAATATGTACAGGAGAACCTTTTAGGTCAATATGTAGAGGGTCCAACAAAGGACGGTGCATTCCTAATTCTGGGGAATGAAGCCGGACAGGTGGCTGAGGTGGTGGTGGGCGAGCATTTTAGTGATGGTGACCACAACATGGTACAGTTTAAGTTTGTTATGGACAAAGAAATCGACAAGTTGCAAAAAAATGTTTTGGATTGGGGGACAGTGGATTTTAGTAAAATAAGGCAGGATCTGGCCAAGGTAGATTGGGAACAGCTACTTGTGGGGGAATCTACAGAGGAGCAGTGGGGGAGCGTTCAAAAAGAAAATGGGGATGGTACAGGCTCAGCCTGTTCCCTCTGGATGATAGGAAGGAGTAACAAGCCCAGAGAACCATGGATGACCAGAGATTTTCAGGTTACGATGAGAAGGAAAAAAGAGGCTTTTAGCAGGTACAAGGGAAGCAAATCAGCAGAGGCATTACTGGAGTACAGACCGTGCAGGGTGGAGTTTAAGAAAGCAATTAGAAGAGCAAAGAAGGGAAATGAGAAAGCTCTGGCTGGTAAAAGTAGAGAAAATCCCAAGATATTCTATAAGTATATCAATGGGAAGAGGATAACCAGGGAAAGAGTAGGGCCCATTAGAGACCAAGGGGGCAATCTATGGGTGGAGTCAGAGGACATCGCTAGAGTGTTGATTGAATACTTCATGCCCGTCTTCACCCAAGAGAATGTGGATGAAGGTATCGAACTTGGGGAGAGAGACTGAGGTTCTTAAGCAAATTGATATCGGGACTGACAAGGTATTGGATTTGTTGGCAGGCTTAAAAGTGGACAAGTCTCCAGGTCTGGATGATTTGTGTCCCAAACTGTGGAGAGAGGCAAGGGAGGAGATCGCAGGGGCTCTGGCCCAAATTTTTAATTCCTCTCTGGCCACGGGGGAGGTGCCAGAGGACTGGAGAACAGCTAATGTGGTTCCGATATTTAAGAAGGGTTGTAGAGATAAGCCAGGGAACTACAGGCCAGTGAGTCTCACGTCAGTGGTAGGGAAACTATTGGGGAAATTTCTGAAGGAGAGTATCTATCTCCACTTGGAGAGGCAAGGTTTGATCAGGAATAGTCAGTGTGGCTTTGTCAGAGGGTGGTCATGCCCAAAAAATTTGATTGAATTTTTTGAGTAGGTGAGGGTAGTGCAGTTGATGTAGTTTATATGGATTTCAGCAAAGTCTTTGACAAGGCCCCACATGGGAGACTTATAAAGAAGGCAAATGCACTTGGGATGCAAGGTAATTTGATAAGGTGGATTCAAAATTGGCTTAGTTGTAGGAGGCAGAGGGTGATGACAGAAGGATGCTTTAGTGACTGGAAGCCAGTGTCCAGTGGCGTACCACAGGGATCTGTGTTGGGTCCCCTATTATTTGTCATTTATATAAACGACATAGATGACTATGTTGGGGGTAGGATTAGTAAGTTTGCGGATGACACAAAGATTGGCCGGGTGGTTAACAGTGAGGTTGAGTGTCTTGGGCTACAGGAAGATATAGACGGGATGGTCAAACGGGCAGCTAACTAGCAGATGGAATTTAACCCTGAAAAGTGTGAGGTGATACACATTGGAAGGAGTAATTTGACAAGAAAGTATTCAATGAACGGCATGGCACTAGGAAGTTCTGAGGAACAATGGGACCTTGGCGTGTGTGTCCATAGATTTCTGAAGGCGGAGGGGCATGTTAGTGAGATGGTGAAAAAGGCATATGGGACACTTGCCTTTATCAATCGAGGCATAGATTACAAAAGTAGGGAGTTGTATAGAACCTTGGTGAGGCCACAGCTGGAGTACTGTGTGCAGTTCTGGTCGCCACATTATAGGAAGGATATGATTGTGCTGGAGGGGTTGCAGAGGAGATTCACCAGGATGTTGCCTGGGATGAAACATTTAAGTTATGAAGAGAGGTTGGATAGACTTGGATTGTTTTTGTTGGAGCAGAGAAGACTGAGGGGCGACCTGATCGAGGTGTACAAAATTATGAGGGGCATGGACAGGGTGAATAGGGAGCAGCTGTTCCCGTTTATTGAAGAGTCAGTCATAAGGGGGCATAAGCTTAAGATGAGAGACAGGAGGTTTAGGGGTGATGTGAGGAAAAACTTTTTTATTCAGAGGGTGGTGACGGTCTGGAATGCACTGCTTGGGAGGGTGGTGGAAGCGGGTTGCCTCACATCCTTTAAAAAGTACCTGGATGAGCACTTGGGACGTCATAACATTCAAGGATATGGGCCAAGTGCTGGTAAATGGGATTACGTGGGTAGGTCAGGTGTTTCTCATGTGTCGGTGCAGACTCGATGTGCCGAAGGGCCTCTTCTGCTCTGTGATTCTGTGTGATTCTGTGATGGTAATGCCATTGTACGTCAAGGGGCGATGGTTAGATTCTCTCCTGTTGGCGATGGTCATTGCCGGCACTTGTGTGTGTGAATGTTACTTGTAATAAAAACAAAAAACTGCGGATGCTGGAAATCCTAAACAAAAACAGAATTACCTGGAATAACTCAGCAGGTCTGGCAGCATCGGCGGAGAAGAATAGAGTTGACGTTTCGAGTCCTCATGGTCCCCCCCCTTAAACCAGCTTATATTTCACCCCTCTTCTTGGATTCACCCAGTTGTGTTGAAGGGTCATGAGGACTCGAAACGTCAATTCTTTTCTTCTCCGCCGATGCTGCCAGACCTGCTGAATTTTTCCAGGTAATTCTGCTTTTGTTTTGAATGACACTTGTGGTGGGTAAATTTGTTGAAACAATAATCAGGGGAAAAAAATTTAACGGGACTTGGAGGTTTGAATGAAGGATTGCCAGCACAGATTTGTATGTCAGATTGTGTTGACCAATCTGATTGAATTTTTTGATCAAGTAACAGAGAAGGTTGATGAGAGGAGCTCAATGGATGTTGTCTATATGGATTTTTAGAAAGCGTTTGACAAAGACCCACATAAAAGGCTGGTTAATAAAATTGAGGCTCGAGGAATAGGAGAGTCAAATGTCAGCTGGATAAAAAAATTGGATAAAGGACAGTAGACAGCGAATCATGGTAAATGTTATTTTTCAAACAGTGGTGTTCCCCAAGCGTCAGTGCTAGGATGACTGCTTTATTTTCATAAATATAAACAACTTGAATATTGAAACACCAAGAAAGCTTTCAAAATTTGCTGATGATATTAAACCTGGAGGAGTGAGGATGATACCAATCACCTGCAGCAGAATATTGATAAGCTAGCAGAATGCGTAGACCAGTAGCAGATGGAATTTAACACAGAGAAGTGTGAGGTGATGCATTTTGGCTAAAAGGATAGGAAGAGACAATGTTGACTTAGGCACAGTTCTAAGAGTGTGCAGGGACAGACAGTCCAGGGAGGATGCACGTGCATTGATCTTTGAAGGTGGCAGGACATATTGATAGACTGGTTAGCAAAGCATATGGGATCTTAGGCTTCATAAATAGAGACATTGAGTACAAAAGCAGGGAGGTTATACTGAACCTTTATAAAGCTATGGTTAGGCCCTAACTCGAGCATTGTGTCCAGTTCTGGTCACCACACTTTAGGAATAATTTGTGGGTCCTTGAGAGGGTGTAAAGGAGATTTACCAGAATAGTTCCAGGGGTGCGGGAATTTAGCTACAAGTTAAGTTTGGAGAAGCTGTTGTTCTTCTCCTTGGGGCAAAGGAGATTGAGGGGAGATTTGATAGAGGTGTCCAAGATGATGACAGATTTAAGTAAGATAGACAAAGAAAAGCTGTTCTCATTGGCTGATGGTACAAGGATTACAAGACAAATTTTAAGATTTTGGGCAAGTGATACAGGGGATAAGCAAGGAAGAACTTGATTACACAGTGAGTGGTAACGACCTAGAACCCACTGCCTACAAGGGTGGTGGAAGCAGAGGCAATCAATGATTTCAAAAGGAAATTGAAGGAAATAAACTTGCAGGGCTATGGGGAAAGAGCAGGGGAGTGAGACTGATTGGACTACTCCACAGTGAGCTGGCATGAATCTGATATACTGAATGGCTCCCTTCTGTGCTACAACAACTCTGATGGATTGGTGCTGAGATTGAGGGAAGGAAAAGAGTGAGGAAACTTTGGTGAGAAACTTTGCATGGCACTTTGCTGGGTGGATTGTAGGGAATGAGGATTTTAAAGAAGAGGTAGGGGTTGGAACAAAGCGAGGAGCTTGAAGGACAAGAGGGCAGCTGAGAAGTGGGCAGCAGGGGATGGCAACAAACCAAGATAAGATTTGTTGATTCATGTATGATAGCTTTGTGGTTATGTTACTGGAGTTGTAATCTAGAGATTCAGATTAACCATCCTGGGACATGAGCTCAGATCCCACCTTGCCAGTTTGAGAATTTAAATTCAGTTAATTAAATGAACTTGCAATTAAAAAAAGAGCCAATCTTAGTGATGGTGACAATGAAACTACTGGATTGTCATAAAAACACATCTGGTTCACTAATGTTTTTTATCGAAGGAAACCTGCCATTCTTATCCAGTCTGGGCTAAAGTAGTTGACTCTTAACTGCCCTGTGAAATGGCTGAACAAGTCACTCAGCTGTATCAAAACCGCCATAAATAATGCAGTGGCTCGAGAAGGCAGCTCACCACCTTCTCAGGGGCAATTAATTCCTTGCCAGTGATGCCCACACCATGTTAATGAGTTAATAAATATCACCACCATGTGGCCTGGACTGGGAGGCTTCAGTAAGCATGGTGTTGACCTGTGAGCCAAGTTTCAGTCTAAGCCAACTCAATCAACAATAACATCACGAAGAGTAAGGATCTTTCTCATGAATGAAAATATATTTTGAAGGGAAATGCAGAGAAGGAAGGTAATCAACAATACCAGTGTATTGAGCTGGGGTCAATGTTAAAGGGGTGAACAGGTTGGGAAAGAAGTTGGCAAGATTGACCCATTGGGCAAACTGGGTTGTATGGTCAGTGAGATAGGAGTATGAGACAGATGGAGTTTCTGTTTGTAAAGAAGCAGCAATGGATGCCTCAATGGGCCCTTTGAGGAATTTCGAGAGGCACAGAGTGAACATATGGGCTTAATCAAGAAGGAGTTTTGTACAGTGGCTGGAGAATAGAAAGGTAAGGAATAATGAATGATGAGGTATGGATTTAGAGGGTGAGTGGGAGGGTTTGGGGATGGAGACAAAATATTAGAGATGGAAGAAATAAAAAGATTGATTAGAGACAGGGGAGAAGGGGCCCTTTAGAGGTCAAGAGAAGCAAAAGGGAGACAAAGATAGTTAAAAAAAATACTTACTTTTATTAAGTGTTCTTCAGGACCTCTCAAAATCTCAGAGGCTTTTCCAACCAATGAAGTGCTTTTGAAGTGTAGTCACTATTGTAATGTAGGAAACACAGCAAATAATTTGTGCAAGCTCCCACAAACAGCAGTGTGCTAACGACTAAACAATTTCTTTTTGGTGATGATTATATGATTCAGGACACCACGGATATCTCCCCACCTCTTCTTTGAAATAACACCATGGGATCTTTAATGTCTTCCTAATGGGGACTCAGCATGTTTCATTTGAAATATGGCACCTCTGACAGTGCAATGCTCCCTCAGTACTGCACTGGGGTTTCAGCCTTGATTTTTGTGCTAAAGCCCTGGAGTGGGATTGAACCTGGAACCTTGTGACTGAGAGGTGAGAGTGCTACCAACTGAGACACAACTAACATGGCAGGTTCAGTGCAGCTGTCAAAATTCACAGAGAGAATTTATATTGCACAGGAATGACTGATTAGATGAGACACATAAATAGAGGAAGGGGAGGGGACAATGTGAGAGAGCTCATAGAAAAAGTCTGAGGTAATCTGTGCTGGGATGAAGTTAAATTATATCCAGAGTGGAGTCAGTTTAGAGCACTGACATACTCAATGTGCAGGTTCAGTGACAGTTGTGAAGAGGAAATAAACCCAGGAGCTGTTTGGCAGGCAGAGTATCAGTGGCTGCAGACTACAGGGGGTTTCCCAGTACAAACAGAAAGCTGAGTTGGAGTGTCAAGTCAATCACGAGCCACCACAGTTAATCCAGAAATCTCATGTAGCTGAATAGTACCTAAACTAGCGTTAGTAATACACAGCAGCAGATCTAATCTTCCAGCAGAGGAGTGAGGGACAGTGGAGTGAAACTCATGACAGAGCTTGTTGAAGCTCAGGGGACTGAACCTCCCTTGAGGTAATTCCCCAGGGTGAGCTGGTTTGAAGAGGAGCAGAGGTAAGGAGCCACCCAGACCAGTGAAGGATGACAGAGAAGTTCTGAAGAGAGACTGGGGTCAGTGGCCAGAGGAGGTGAACAAAAAGAAGCAAAGGAGAGATGATCCATTATGAAGGGAACAGAATCCAGAAGAGGATGAACCCATCAGAAATTTATCAGAGTTCGCTGTGTTTGGTGTGAAATATTCCCACTACAGGAGCAGAATATCTAAGGTACAAGAGCAAACCAGAACAGCAAGACCATTCCTTGTCTTGAATCTGTACAGATTACACACATTCATTATCCAGAACAAAGGGCCTTTCATTTCCCACAGCAGCCATCCATGTGCTAATGGGATCTGATTTATGGGTCTTTCTATAAGATCCAGAGCCTAAAAAGAAACTCCCGTCAGCAACTTCCTCTGAAAAAAATCCTCATCGACAGACTCGTATTAAACCTTCATATCACCACAAACCATAGAATTTCAGAAAAAATAGAAAACTGAGTAATGAGAATGATATGTAAACATTCCCCCTTTGTACCCAGTCGAATCCCAACTTGGAACCTGCCCTGCCTTCCGTTAGCCCAAGCCCCATCTCACTCACTCCAGTATGAATAGGAGGCAGCCTTTCCGAAACAAGTCAGAGATCTGTTTTGTAGAATTACTATTGTAGCTTGATGAACCCACACCTCTCCTCTTATATTCCTAACTCCAAGGTTCGACCCAAACCCATCTGGGTGCAGAAAATGGTCAAGGCTCACAACTCTTTTTAATAGTTTATTGTAACATTGATAAACTTACAAACATCAGTACCCTCCTCCCTTTAAGTTAAATCAATATTCTACTTACAAAAGTTGTTCTTGTAACTTCTGAGCATTGCACCTTGAAGGATTGCTGCTCTTTTTAAAAAAAATTTAGCTTAGCCATCCCATTTTAGTGCATCCTTATTAAACCAACTTTCTGAGAAGCTTCATAGTGTGCAGTGCTTCTACTGCTAAAAACTACAAAAATCACACCCATGACAATGATTGCTGCAAACCCTTCCTGCTATTGATTGTACCTTCTCACGTGGCAACAATCTCACATCCTGGACTCATGAATGCTTCATTAACATATGAAGGTCTTTCAATGAGGAAGATTCTGGCTCATCACATCAACAGGCTTCGCTCTAATGAAACAGTTCTTTGGGATTAGCATTTCCAAGGAATGTGGGGACATATCCAGATAGAGAGATTACTTAGCTTGTTGGCCTGTTAAATATTATTTATAGTTACATTAAAACAAAATACTGTGAATGCTGAAAATCTGAAATAAAAACAGAAAATTCTGAAAAAACTCAGCAGGTCTGTGGAGAGACGTCAGGGACCCCTCCCAACGTCAACCCGTGTCATTTTCCCCTCGGCGAGCGGGCCCCACCCCCAAATCGCTGGGGGAATATCCTGGCCAATGAGTGACTTCTTCAATATGCTAGCCAACAGATGACAGAGCAATTCAATTAAATGTGTCTATCCAAGATTTAAAGGATTTATCTCAACAATCCGATTGCTGGGAACTGCTAGAGAACTGTAAATGAGCTCTGAAGAGTTCACATGGACTCAAAACATTAACTCTGTTTCTCTCTCCACAGACCTGCTGAGTTTTTTCAGAATTTTCTGTTTTTATTTCAGATTTTCAGCATTCACAGTATTTTGTTTTAATGTAACTATAAATAATATTTAACAGGCTAACAAGCTAAGTAATCTCTCTATCTGGATATGTCCCCACATTCCTTGGAAATGCTAATCCCAAAGAACTGTTTCATTAGAGCGAAGCCTGTTGATGTGATGAGCCAGAATCTTCCTCATTGAAAGACCTTCATATGTTAATGAAGCATTCATGAGTCCAGGATGTGAGATTGTTGCCACGTGAGAAGGTACAATCAATAGCAGGAAGGGTTTGCAGCAATCATTGTCATGGGTGTGATTTTTGAGCCATTGACAGGCTCATTAAGATAGTTAAATGCCCTGCCCAGCCAACCTCAAGGATGGCAGGCAGGCCAAGAGCCCCAGCGGCCTGTAGATTGTTAAGAAACCTCATCCACTGGCGGGATGAAGTTTCATTACTGTTTTCTAAGAATTTAATAAATTTTTATGAGTTTGCTATCAACATGTCCCATCTCGTGAGACATTGTCGCATGAGGAGGACACATTAATAATTTTAAAACGTCTCTATTTTTTGACTTTACTTACCTTTCACTAATCTCCCTGAGACAGGACTTTGCCTCAGGGAGCAGTGCGCTCTTTAGCGCACATGTGCGAAAGAGCGCACTTTGACAGATGGGGAATCCCTCCCCCCACCATCCCTGCACAGGAAGTGCATAGCGCTTCATGTCGAGCCGGCCGTGGGGCGGGCCTTAATTGGCCCGCCCACTCAAAATGGAGGCGGGCCCCGTTTCGGCGGTGGTGTTCAGCTGCCTGCCTGCCACTGAGCCGGTGGGGCCTGCCCGCCAGCCAAGAGCTAAATTCTGCCCATTGTGTTTGTGTCAGGTTTTCAAAGTTTTGTTTCAAGGTCCCATGGAATACTGGGAGTCAAAGTTTGGCCAATTTCTGAAAATTGTTCATTATAAAGGGACTTTTTGCAGAACATTCTTTTGGGACTTTAAATGTTTGCTTCTTTTATAAAATAATAGGGTAGTAATAATGGGGGATTTCAACTTCCCCAACATTAACTGGATTAGTCATAGAGTGATAGGTTTAGAGGGAGCAGAATTCTTAAAATACATCCAGGAGAGCTTTTTAAGCCAGTACGTAGAAGGTCCTACAAGAGAGTGGGTGGTACTGGACTTAATTTTAGGGAATGAAGCCGGGCAGAGGTATCAGCGGGGGAGCATTTTGCAGATAGTGATCATAACTCCAGCAGAGAAGAGCACAGTTGACATTTCGAGTCCTCATGAGCCTTCAACAGAACTAAGTAAAAATAGGAAAGGGGTGAAATATAAGCTGGTTTGGGGGGGGTGGGGGAGGGTTGTTGGGACAAGCAGCCAGTAATAGATGGAGATAACCAAAAGATGTCACAGATTGTGATATCTTTTGGTTATCTCCACCTTTTTCTGGCTGCTTGTCCCAACAAACCACCCCCTCCCCCCCACCGCCCCCCACTAAAGCAGCTTATATTTCACCCCTTTCCTATTTTTACTTAGTTCTGTTGAAGGGTCATGAGGACTCGAAATGTCAACTGTGCTCTTCTCTGCCAATGCTGCCAGACCTGCTGAGTTTTTCCAGGTATTTCTGTTTCTGTTTTTGTTTTCGATTTCCAGCATCAGCAGTTCTTTGCTTTTATCTCTGTGATCATAACTCCGTTAGATTCAAAGTTGTTATGGAAAATGACAAGGATGGGCCAGAAATCAGAGTTCTAAATTGGGGGAAGACCGATTTTAATAAGATCAGATATTATTTGGTCAGAGTGGACAGGGAGCAGCTACTTTTAGGTAAATCTGCGTCAGAGCAGTGGGACTCATTCAAGAAGGAAATAGGGAGAGTACAGGGCCAACATATTCCAGTAAAGAGAAAGGGTGGGACCAACAATCCAGGGAACCCTGGATGTCGAGGTATATACAGGGTTGAATAATTGAAAAAAATGGTAGGTTTATGGCAGATACCAAGGGCTCAAAACAGCAGAAGCCCCAGAGGAGTATAGAATGTGTAGGGGGGAGCTTAAAGAGGAAATTAGGAGAACAAAAAGGGGGCATGAAAAATCATTAGCAGGTAGAATAAAGGAAAATCCAAAGTTATTTTACAAGTACATTAAGATTAAGAGGATAAGTAGAGAAAAAGTAGAGCCCATTAAGGATCATAGTGGTAATTTGTGTGTGGAGCTGGAAGATGTAGGTAGGGTTCTAAATTAATACTGTATCGGTGTTCACAAGTGAGAGGGACAATGTGTGTATGGAAATCAGGCAGAAGGACTATGATATATATAAATAAATTAGCATAGAAAGGGAGGAGATTCTAAGTGGTCTGGCAGGCTTAAAAGTAGATAAATCTCCAGGCCCGGATGAAATGTATCCCAGGCTGTTGAGTGAGGCAAGGGAGGAGATATCAGGGACGCTGGCAATAATTTTCAATACCTCCCTGGCCACAGGAGAGGTGCCAGAGGACTGGAGGACAGCCAATGTGGTACCATTATTCAAGAAGTGAGAAAGGGATAAACCAAGGAACTACAGGCCAGTCAGTCCAACCTCAGTGGTGGGGAAACTATTGGAAGCAATTCTGAGGGACAGAATTAATCTACACTTGGAAAGGCAGGGATTAATCAAGGACAGTCAGCATGGTTTTGTTAGGGGGAGGTCATGTCTGACCAATTTGATTTAATTTTTCGAAGAGGTGACCATGTGTGTAGATGAGGGCAATGCATTTGACGTAGTCTACTTGGACTTCAGCAAGACTTTTGATAAGGTCCCGCATGGGAGACTGATAATGAATGTAAGAGCCCATGGGTTCCAAGGCAATTTGGCAAATTGGATCCAGAATTGGCTGAGTGGCAGGAAACAGAGGGTGATAGTCGAGGGATGTTTTTGTGACTGGATGCCTGTGTCCAATGGGGTTCCACAGGGATTGGTGTTGGGTCCCTTGCTGTTTGTGGTATATATAAACAATTTAGACTTGAAGGTAGGAGGGTTGATCAGTAAGTTTACGGATGATATGAAAATTAGTGAGGTGGTAAATAGTGAGGAGGATAGCCTTAGATTAAAAGAGGATATAGACAGGCTGGTCAGATGGGCTGATCTGGATTAAATTCCATTTGCCCCTGATAAGTGTGAGGTGATGCACTTGGGCAGGACAAACAAGGCACGGAAATACACGATGAATGGTAGGACCCTGGGAAGCACCAAGGATCAGAGGGACCTTAGTGTACATGTCCACCAGTCCCTTAAGGTAGCGCGACAGGTAGACAAGGTGGTTAAGAAGGCATATGGGATACTTGCCTTTATTAGCTGAGGCATAGAATATAAGAGCAGGGAGGTTATGCTGGAACTGTATAAACACTGGTTAGGCCACAGTTAGAGTATTGTGTGCAGTTCTGGAATCCGCATTATAGGAAGGATGTGATTGCACTAGAGAGAGTGCAGAGGAGATTTACCAGAATGTTGCCTGGGCTGGAGAGTTTTAATTATGAGGAGAGATTGGATAGACTGGGGTTATTTTCCCTGGAGCAGAGGAGATTGAGGGGGGACATGATTGAGGTGTATAAAATTGAGGGGCATAGATAGGGTAGACAGGAAGGAACTTTTCCCCTTGGTGGAGGGATCAATAACCAGGGGGCATAGATTTAAGGTAAGGAGCAGGAGATTTAGAGGGGATGTGAGGAAGAATTTTTTCACTGAGGGTGGTGGCAATCTGGAACTCACTTTCCAGTGAGGAAAATCTGTCAACTTCACGTCAGCGATGATTCCCCACAGCCTGACCGGGAGCCTGTGGGGAGGGGGCGGGGCTTTAATCCCATTGGGCGCTGGCAATTTGAGTGACACATTGTATGTAACGTCACGAGAGCGGAATACCGTCATGTGATTGACAGACTGGTCAGGATGGGGCGGGTTTCTGCATCAAAAACAAAAAATGCTGGGAAATCTCAGCAGGTCTGACAGCGTCTGTGAAGAAATAGGCAGAGTTAATGTTTCGACTCCAGATGACTCTTCAGTATCTGTATGATTGCCAGGGAGGGCTAGATGGGGCGGGGTCTCGATGTGATTGACAGGAGAAAGACACAATCATGTCGAACAATGCCTGCCCCGAGGAAGTGGCGAGAATCGGATGTGGGCTGTTCATCATGTGATTGGCAGCTAGGGTGATTGGAGTATATATCTGACAGGCATGTGTGTCGTCCAATAGGCGACCAGTGGGCTGTGCCGGAGTTAAATCGGGTGGCGGTTGGTGCGCATGCTCAGTGTCAGTCGGAGAGGAAGCGGAGCGGCCATGGCGACTGAGAAATACCTGCCCGAGCTAATGGCCGAGAAGGACAGCCTGGACCCGTCCTTTGTCCACGCCAGCCGGCTGCTGGCTGCAGGTAAGGAGCAGATCCGTCTCGGGCTGACTGGCCCGCTGCCGGCGGCTCGGCTGACTGGTTCACGGCCTTGCGCGCTCCGGGCTCGAGCTCGAGGGATCGCCATCGAAATCATCGCGCGGGAGGCTCGAGGCCCGCGGCACGCCAAAGCTCCGCCCCCTCCCCATCCGCCCGGCAGCGCGGCCCAGAACAAAGGAAAGAGCACATGGGCCGGGGGGAGGGGAGCGGGGCGGAGACTGGGCCCAACCCCCGGTTCCCTTCCGCCCCCCTCCCCCTCCTGTTTCCACCACCCCCCTCCCCCTCCCGTTTCCACCGCCCGCACTCTCTCCCCCCCCCCCCCTCCCCAAACCCCTGCTTCCCACCTCCCTCCAACCCCCTCCCATTGAAAATGGCTTGAGAGATTTTGTCCTTTTTCTCCTGAATGCCCAGTTGTCACGAGGCGTTCTTTTTTAAATATAAGACTTTCTGCAATGGATGTAATTGTATCGACATGCGTGTAATAGGAGATCTGTTTGGATTTTGTCTGTGGTGCGGCTTGCAGTAAGTTAGAAGATAGTGTGCTTTATATGGAGAGAAGCATTATATAATGATACGGGGGTGATAGGTTATCAGGGGTTGGCGGGATGCAGATTTGTGGTTACTATCGGGTCCGCTATGATCTTATTAAATGGCGGAGAGCCTTGAGGGGCTGAATGGCCTACTCATGCTTCTTGTTGATATGTTCGTGCACGGTGATGGTCTGACGCTTTTCTTCGCAACTCTTTTCTCCGCCGATGCTGCCAGACCTGCTGAGTTTTTCCAGGTAATTCTGTTTTTGTTTTGGATTTCCAGTCTCCGCAGTTTTTTGTTTTTATATCGATGGGCTGACGCTGAAGGGCAACTATGCCGAATTTACCAACTCCCTTTAAGATGCATTTTCCGTGTCCTGATTCAGTCCAAGTGTATTTTTTTATATATCGTATTTGTGTAAGCTTATTGGACCTTATCGGGACATCAGGGGATAAATCTTGGCCCCAAGTTTTGCTGCTTGTTTTAAACCAATTTTACTGCCTGTGCAAGCTTATCAGTAGATCTGGATAGCTTCACTCCATGACTAGTGTTCCTGCAGTGCACAGCTTGTTTATCATTCCATGTGCGGGAAGAATTCAGCAGTGTTGTTCTCTGATCCAGCATTCTTGACACATCATGTGGTTCACTGGGGTTCTTGTCTGTTATTGACTGCAAGACTGAAGATTTGTAATACCGGTGCCCGTGTCTCGTAACCAGTGCTGTGGTTAGTTATTGTATATTCTGTCTTAGTACATATCGTTGGAATTGCCTTATTAAATTGTCAGCCAATGTTGTTTGTTTCAATGTACAGCTATGCTGCTTTCATGCTATTTGAAACAAATTAACACCTTGATGGTTTTTATAATGTTTCTAGAATGTGAAGTTTCTCTGCCAGTGCTTTTATTTAGTTCAGTGTTTGCTTATTGGCTGCTGGGAAAGATTTAGTTGTAGCTTTATAGTGTCAGCCATGCCTCAGTGGGCAGTTCTCACCACTGAGTCAGAACATTGTGGGTTCAAATCCCATCCCAGGATAACACTCCAGTGCAGTATTGAAGAGTCCTTCACTGATGAAAGCACTGTCTTTAGGAGGAGATGTTAAACTGAGGCCCTGTCTGCCCTTTCAGGTGGATCTAGGAGATTCAATGAGGCTATTTTGAAGAGCAGGGAAGTTATACCCAGTGTCCTGGCTGATAAATACCCCTCCATCAACATCACAAAATTCAGGACATCAAGTCATTATCACATTGCTATTTGTGGGAGCTAGCTGTAAACAAATTGACTGCTGCATTTCTTACATTGCAACAGTGACCACACTTCAAAAGTTATTCATTTGGTTGTGAAGCACTTTGGGATGTCTTGAGGTTGTGAAGGGTGCTATGGAAACGTAAGTCTGTCTTTCTGGTAACTTGGATTGGGGTAAAATGAGTACAGAACAGTTGCTAGGAAGACGTGTTTAAAAAAGTAACATTTTCTGCACCAGAAACCAGAGTTGACAGATATGTTCTATGCAGCAGGTATGGGTAACAAACTGAGAAGACTATACATCATACAACTTGATATCTGATTCTGTTGGAAATAATTAAAAGTTGGAATGGGAATTTGTGTGGTGTCCTTTATCTGAAGCAGTGTGCAGTAGTTAAATGCAGTAAGAATGAATAATATACAGTCATAGCAAGAATTAAGCATTTCAAAAACAGAATTACCTGGGAAAACTCAGCAGGTCTGGTAGCATCGGCGGAGAAGAAAAGAGTTGACGTTTCAAGTCCTCATGACTCTTCAACAGAACTCGAAACGTCAGCTCTTCTCCGCCGATGCTGCCAGACCTGCTGAGTTTTTCCAGGTAATTCTGTTTTTGTTTTGGATTTCCAGCATCCACAGTTTTTTGTTTTTATCTTAGAATTAAGCATTTGCAATTTATAAAATCTTGCAGGGCATATTCCTAAGCTTAGTGTGAGTTTTTGCCTTCAGGGTTTAAAACATATCTGATCAGAGCTGTAGCATAGATGTAAAAACAGACCACTGGACAAAGGGCATCTTTTTACACAATGGTGAGGTAGAGATCTAGTACAAGTTAAAACCCATTACACACACTGCTGTTTCAGGGCATGTGGGAGCGTAATTAATTTTTAATGTCACATGCAGCCTTGTCGGTGCGATGAATTCATGCCAGAGAGGAATTCACTCCAGTTGAAAGCCAAGTTGTAAGCACCCAGCTGACATGGTAATGATAAACCCATTTTAAAGCTGATCTTTGATCAATCTTACAGCTGTTCCAGTAATCATCTTGCCAGAGGCGGGAAGTATTCTGGTTCATGTACACGACTTGGCCTAAATTTATGCCTTAAATTTTCAATATCAGTGGAGAGTGTGATTACAACTCTAGATAAATCATGTGACTAGCAAGAACAGGATTTTACTGTAACTGAATAGGACACAGGTTTGTGGAAAAATATCTTGTGAAAAGTCAGGCAGCCTTTCTGCGGTGTGCTCTGTGCTGAGTCATGTACAAAGTGTTTTTCTTTTGCTGTTCCCTGGGGCATGGGTTCATTTTGTGCTGCTTATTTAAATGTTCTGCCTATCTCCTCCACTTAATGGTTTAGTGAATACTCTGTTGCAAAAGAAAACGTTAGAAGTGCCTTTTGGTAGGAATAACATGGAGAGGTAATACAAAATAAGGCATACAATTCTAAATGGCGTGCAGGAGCAGGGGATAAATGTGCACAAATTGTTGAAGGTGGCAGGACAGGTTAAGAGCACGGTTAATGAAGCAGACAACATTCTGGTTTTATAAATAGGGTACAAAAGCAGGGAAGTTATGGTGGCGAGCCTTTATAAAAGACTGGTTCAGCCTTAACTGGTATATTCTGTCCAATTTTGGGCACCATGCTTTAGGAATGAGGTGAAGGCATTGGAAAGGGTGCAGAGGATTCACGAGAATGGGGCCAGTGATGAGAGACTTCGCTACGTGGATAGATTGATAAAACTGGAACTGTTCTCTAGAGAAGAGGAGATTTCGGGGAGAAACTGCTCCAGTTGGCAGAAGGGTTGAGAACCCGAGGATACCAATCAAAAGATAATCGGCAAAAGGAGAAATGACGACACGAAGAACCTTTTCATGCAGTGAGGAGTTAGGATCTGGAATGCACTGCCTAAGGGTGTGATCAAGGCAGATTCAATTGTGGGTTTCAAAAGGGAATTGAATAATTTTCTGAAGAGAGAACACTTGCAGGGTTGGGGGAAATGATAGGGGAGTGGGACTATTTAAGGAGCTGCTAAAGAACTGGCACGGACGCAGCGGGCCAAATGTCCACCTCCTGTTCTGTAACCATTCGATGATTCTATGAATTGGCCAAATGTCCACCTCCTGTTCTGTAACCATTCGATGATTCTATGAATTGATGTGAAGCCCTGTAATTAATTCACAATGCACTCATCCTAGCAAGTGGGGAGCATTTCATAACACTTCTGACTTGTGCCTTGTAGATGATGGACAGGCTTTGGGGAGTCAGGAGGTGAGTTACTTCTGAATTCCCAGCCTCTGACCTGCTCTTGTAGCCACAGTATTTATATGGCTAGTCTAGTTCAGTTTCTGGTCAATGGTAACCCCCAGGATGTTGATAATGGGGGATTCAGTAACAGTAATGCCATTGAATGTCAAAGGGAGATGGCTAAATTCTCTCTTGATGGAGATGGTTGTTTTGTGGCGTGAATGTTACTTGCCACTTGTTGGCTCAAGCCTGGATGGTGTCCAATTCTTGCTGCATTTGGACATGGACTGCTTCAGTATCTGAGGAGTCTTGAATGGTACTGAACATTGTGCAATCATCAGCAAACATCTCTACTTCTGACCTAAGGATGGAGGGAAGGTCATTGATGAAGCAGCTGAAGATGGTTGGGCCAAGGACACTACCATGAGGAGCTCCTGTAGTGATGACCTGGAACTGAGATGACTGACCTCCAACAACCACAACCATCTTCCTTTGTGCTCGGTATGACTCCTACCAATGGAGAAGTTTCCCCCGATTCCCATTGGCTCCAGTTAAGGGCTCCTTGATGTCACACCCAGTCAAATGTTGCCTTGATGTGAAGAGCAGTCACTCTCACCTCACCTCCTGAGTTCAGCTTTTTGTCCATGCTTGGACCAAAGTAATGAGGTCAGGAGCTGAGTTGCCCTGGCTGACCCAAACTGGGTGTCAGTGAGCAGGTTAGTGCTGAATGAGTGCTACTTGATAACAATTAGGAATTGCATAAACAAGCAACTTCAGTGTTCCTCATGGGAAGTATTTTTAAATTCAAATTTATTGGGTTTGGAATTAAACATTAAGAAAGCTCATCAGCACTGCACTAAAGGTTACATTTTCCAGATCTACACTTGCAGGGCACCCATGATTGTGTTCCCAGGAGGCTAGACGGCCCTGGTATGTGATGTTCTGCCTGTCGATTTTGGAGTTTGGGACAAGATTGAAAAGGGACTATGGCAGTTAGATCCCATTCTTCTTGGCACTCTTCTCCCTGTCGGGACCCATGATACTGCCAGACTCTGGTTCCTTAGCACTATAAAACACCTTCCTTGTTTTTGTCTCCAACCTGCACCTTCCCAATTCCTGATACTGAGACTCCCCTTCTCATAGCTCACAAATTGGTAGAATGCATCAGGTCCGGGGTTTCCTTAAACGCAATAAAATGTGTATAAACGTGAAATTAATTAGGATGTGGAATTTCAGTAGCAGTTCCCATGATCACCCACATTTACTTTTCGGTGATGAACTGTGTTCTCACCAGGCACGAATGTTTTCCCTAACTGAGGATTTACGTGGTCTGTATCATGACAACTACCATTTGCTCTGTAGAGGAGTTCTGAATTATTTTGCATTTTTCATTCCCAGAAATGGAAAAGGTTCAGAAGGGAGAGAAGAAAGAGGAGGAAAAGAGATTCCTTGATGTCCTGACGCAGAAGAACATCAAGCTTTCTGAGCGATGTCTGATACCGATTGCACAATTCCCAAAGGTAAGGCCTCTGATGCACTGGATGTGTCTTAGTTTAGAGTTTGATCCTTGCTTTGCAATTCTGATGCTTTGGGGGCAGGGATTTAGATTTGGTGATGGGGTGAAATTTGTGCTTCTTCGTGTGACTCCCTTCATTTGTGTTGCTAACTGCAGAGGAAAATGACGTGCGCTGCGTCTCCGGTGTTGTGCAGTATGATTGTGTTTCGCATTATTTTCAGTCCTGCTGACAGAACAGTGCTCTCATATTGTGGCTGTGGGGGCAGATTCGTGTTTCAGTACACTCTATGCTGACAGATCTCAACAAGAACATGTGGAGCACAAGAGGGTCATCAGGGTTACTCAAGAGAAAGGGTGTGAAATTTCCAAAGCCCCCCATTGATTCCTGCTTAAATTTAACTTGTGTCCAGTAAAGGCCTGATGTGTGCTTCATGTGAATTTTTAATCATTCCTGGGATGTGGGCATCACTAGCTAAGCCAGCATTTATTGCCCATCCCTAATTACCCTAGAAAAGGTGGTAGTGAGCTGCTTTCTTGAACCACTGTAGTCCATGCAACTGTGTATACACGCTCAGTGCTGTTAAGGAGGGCGTTGCAGGATTTTGACCCAGTGACAGTGAGGGAATGGTAATATATTTCTAAGTCAGGATGGTGAGTGACTTGTAGGGGATTCTCTGGGGGTTGGTGTTCCCATCTATCTGCTGCCCCTATCCTTTTAGATGGTAGTGGTTGTGGGTTTGAAAAGTGCTGTCGAAGAAACCTTGATGAGCTCCTGCAATGCATCTTGTTGATGGTATTCGTTGCTGCTGTGTGTTGGTGATGGAGGGAGTGAATGTTTGTGGATGGGGTGCCAAGCAAGTGGGCTGCTTTGTCCTGGGTGGTGTCAAGCTTCTCGAGTGTTGTGGGAGCTGCACTTATCCAGGCAAGTGGAGAGTATTCCATCGCACTCCTGGCTTGTGCCTTGTAGATGGCCGACGGGCTGTGAGGAACCAGGAGGTGAGTTACTCGTCGCTGGATTCCTAGCCTCTGACCTGCTCTTGTAGCCACAGTATTTATGTGCTAGTCCCGTTCAGTTTCAGGTCAATTGTAACCCCGAGGATGTTGATTGGCAGGGATTCAGTGATGGTGATGCCATTGAACGTCAAGGGACGATGGTTAGATTCTCTCTTGCTGGAGATGGTCATTGCCTGGCACTTGGGTGGCTCAAGTGTTACTTGCCACTTGTCAGCTGAAGCCTGGATATTGTCCTGGTCTTGCTGCATTTGGACATAACATAACTATTATATGTTATTAGTTGGATGGTATGGAAGAAAAGGGACTCGCATTAATTTAGTGCAATTCACGGCCTCAGGATGTCCCAAAATGCTTTACAAACAATACTTTGAAATGTAATCTTTGTTGTAATGCAGTTCTGCATTAATTTGTAATGCTTTTGCAGTTCAACTTTGTAGGGAAACTGCTTGGACCTAGAGGAAATTCATTAAAGAGGCTACAGGAAGAAACTGGCACAAAAATGTCCATCCTTGGGAAAGGCTCGATGAGAGATAAGTCCAAGGTACGAAAACTGTGTTGCAAAGGAATGACTTAATGATCAATGTATAATCTCATTGGAATTGCAGATGGAAGGTTGTTTTCCAACTGAATTCTGATCAGTTGGCCACTTTATTCAAACCTATGAAGTTCATCTCCATGCAATTGGATGTAACCATTCCTCTAGAATGGATAAATATTTTTGCACAAACTTGTCAAATCTTAAGTTCAGATGGTGTGAACTGAATGAGTTGGTGTTCAAATATTGTAGACATGAGAATTAATGTACTTTATATGTCTCTGCATATGACTCACGACTTTGCAGAGAGAATAGATGGTCATGTTTGATCTCCACTTGATGAGTTATGATCTGAGAGATGCTGGCTTGCTTTTGTAAATGTGAGAAAGGGAGGGGAAAATCAGCCTGGTTTCGGATTACTGATTATTGCGCATGCCTCTGGTTCAGAAGAGGACAGGTTTGAACTTGATTGTGTTTCCTTCCATGAATGAATTGCATAATGAAGAACAGTAATCACTTGCATGTGATGCTGAGTTTGGCTGCCATCAGCGGACCTGTACTGTGGCAGAAGAACCCACTTTACAATAGCAGAATCCTTGGTGCATGAAATAGTTTAATGTACCATCATAACAATTTGGCATCTGATCAGTGCCAGTGCTCGGCATCTGTTGTGTTAATTACAGGTTAAATCCAAATGTGTTTCCCTTTCCATCCCATTAGGAAGATGAGCTCCGTAAAGGAGGAGAAGCTAAATACGCACACTTGAACAGTGATCTGCATGTTCTTGTTGAAGTCTTCGCACCCCCAACCGAGGCCTATTCACGAATGTACCATGCCATGGAGGAGCTTAAAAAATTCCTTATTCCTGTGAGTCTCAATCTTCTTCTTGATAGTCAGATTCGGGCTCCAGCTTGTTTCCATGCAGCTTCACTCCCTTTCCCCATTGCACTGACTATCCCAAATGGAGTGAATCAATGAAAGGAAATGGTTGTGCTGTTCAGCTGATTGTAGCACTAAGCTGTAATGTTCGATGGATGAAATGTGGAGTGAGTACTGTGCACTTCTCAATTGCATCTATTTGAGTTTGATTTCCACATATAAGATGGTTTGGATTAGCTGAGAATCAGATGTAGATTTGTCATTGTGCAGATGTATCACACTCAGTCTGTGATAGGGAGCCGGTGGGACGGTTTCATTTCGTCACTTAATTACGGTGTTTGTTAAGCATTTAATAACTTTTCACACCTCGTTACAAATTCTCATTAACTCAATCCTTACCCAACAGTAATTAAATTTTGCAAATGTCTTTTGCTCCACTGGGATTAATATGCATCGAAACAAGACCTCTGATTGAAGGCTTCATTGCAAATCAGGTTTTTGTCATGATTCTTGTTGGTTGGAATGCTTCTGTGGAGAAATCTCCCTATTTTTGAATGTTAGCTTTACATATTGGCATGTTTACTGGTTTTATTTTATCAAGTATGACTCTACTTATGACAGTGAGATGATCCTTTGAATTGGAGCACCTCTCAATGCACCGTGTGGTCTCCTAGCTCTAGGACTGCAGGCTTAAGGCCATGCCTTTGCTGTACACTTTAACCTGAGAAGGACACTGCAACTTCTCACATTAGCTTTCCCTTGCATTGCCAGTTTGTGCACAGTTGTGAACAGTACTGGGATATGATCCATATCCCCATGTGATGGGGATCCAGTCAAGTTTCATTGCAGCAGGAAGGAGGATTTCATCCTATCAGTTGGGCCCAAACTAATTCGATCAAGGTTGTGTAAATGGGTAGTTGAGTTGAAAGTTTAATTAAAAACCTTTGCAAGATTAAGTGTGGTTCTTGCAATTACATTGCTTGTATGATAGATAAGTCCTTGAAACAAGAAGGGTGGTGCTGGTGTGTGTATGTCTTCTCTCCTTTGCTTTCCCCACCACAGTCTCAAACAGCAACGTGAGCAAGAGACGGAGCTTGCTTCTGGGAGTAGGGCAGTTAGATGTCTGTGCAGGTAACAAGGCTGTGTTCGGGTTATGTCAATGCCCTGCCCACCCATCCCCACCTCAAACATCAACTCCCCACTCCTTTCCTCATTGTGGAAACTTAGAATTAACATGATGTGCACTGTTCAAACAGTGAGCAGCTGGTGTAATTCCATGATTTGCACTGCTCAAAGTTCCTGCAATGTGCAAAGAAGTGAAGAGTTAATGTCATTGGACTGAGCAGGCCTCATTAGTGGAATATATGCATGTTTTAGCTAATTGGGTTAAGTTTTATCCAGAGACAGAAGGAGCTGTCTGTGTTGTGAAGTGACTGCTCTAATGAGCATCCATGAAAATCCATGTACAGGAAGAACAAGGATGGAGATTTTTTTAAAAATGCAGAGCATGAATAATGGATAGCTATGTAACATACAGTGAGAAAGCAAGATGGGTGTTCTGTACAAATCATTGCACACCACTGCGCTGCCGGATTTAAGACTCGGCGTGACATCTCCTGCTCTAACCCCCTTCAAAGTTGTGCAAGTTGTCATCTTGGTTCTTATCATCTTTCATTTAGAAGCTCTTAAAACTGTAGCTTGATATTGCCTTAATCACACCTTCCATCCCTGAAGATCCTCAAGACGTTCTTTAATCAAACTTTGTCTTCAGACAGTCCTTGATTGGGCTGCTGTATGTTCTACAAGTTAGTCCATACTGACTTATTCTCCTGGGCTACCTATTTATGGTGTTTGCTGTTTATTAATTTGACAACATTGCTGTACCAAATGACCACTAATTTTGATGTACATTGCATGTGCTATTGTGTTGGGGAGGTGTGATGTCAAGGTAAGTATTGCAACATAATTGCATTTGGTTTACTGCTGACGCAGTTATTTTACTAGCTGAAGTGAGAACTTTATCCTGAAGTATCTCACTGCTGGAATGGCAACTTGGTAATCAGTATTTTTGTTTGTAAAGTTACTTTTCAGCCAATTCATTTTGAATAAGCATGGTCAAATGAGTAAGACCATAGTGTCTCTTGCACTGATACGCTACTGAAATGCCAATGTCCTGGAATGAAATATAGATTGAATAAGGCAATAATCCAAAAGGGGACTTAAAGCAAAGCTTTACACTTGTAGTTGTCATGGTTACAGACTAATCAGTGAATGTTGAGTTTGGTGATTTACCAGCTGCTTCATTGTGTTAGAATTAAGCATGATACGCACTGTTCACAGTTCCTGCAACTGATCCTTGAAACCAACCACATGGTCTGCGTCAATTATTTGGCCTGAGGCTCCCAGCGTTCTGAAGCTGATGGGGATTTGGTTTCTCTGCATTGTGGTGCAAGCTTTAAAATGGAGGCATATGTTCACGCAGTTGTTGATGATTTTGCCAAATTTAAATGTTCTGACTAAGAATATAGAAATAGGAGCAGTTGGCCCTTCGAGCGTGCTCCACTGAAATCATAGATGATCATCTACATCAGCTATACCTTTCTGCACTATCGCCATAATCCCTTAATTTCCTTAGTTTGTAAAAATCTACCAATCTCTAATGTAACATAATCAGTGACTGAGTATCCACAGATCTCAAGTATGGAATTTCAAAAGTTCACAACCCTTTGAGTGAAGTCTTTTCTCCTTGTCTCAGTCCGAAATGGCTGACCCTGTGTTCTAGATTCCCCAGCTAGGGGAAACACTTCCCCAGCATCTACTCTTGTCAAGCCCCTCAAGAATTTTGTTTCAATTAGATTACCCCTCATTCTTCTAAACTCTAGGGAACATAAGCCTAGTCTACTCAATCCCTCCTTGTCCATCATTCCAGGAATTAACCTAGTGAGCCTTCGTTACACTTGCTCAAAGACAATTATATCCTTAAGTGAGGAGACCAAAATTGCCCACAGTGCTCCAGGTATTTTTTCTTTCACTTTTGTACTCCAGTCCTTTTGTAAATAAAGGTTAAAGTTTGATTTCCTAAGTGATTGTCGTACCTGCATAGTAACTATCTGTGTCAGGAGGAGACCAATATGAACCAATGTTACCAAGAGCCTTGAAAACTGACGTTATTAACTAAAACTTGTAGGATCATTGAGGTTTGCCTCTGGGAGAAAGTAAACTGACCAGTAGATTAGCTGCTGTAATGTAGGCAGGAGAGAAAAGAAAATACAGCACTGATTTGGTTACTGAGAGGTCTGATAAAGAAGGGACTGGCACAGGATTAAGAATTGTATCATGCAAGCTGTGGTGTTGAAAGGCTGCTGTAACAATTATATATTTCTGTATTTAGTTAATAATTATATAATCATTTTAACAGGACTACAATGATGAAATAAGGCAGGAGCAATTAACTGAGCTGGCTTACTTGAATGGTGGGCAAGAAGCATCTCGTGGGAGAGGTGTACGTGGTCGTGGAGCTCCACCTGTACCACTTGCAAGGTAAAGGTTCCAGAATGGTTGGGTTGAAAAAGGAGTCACTGCTCAGCATCTGATCTGCAACCCAGTAGGGCTCATTGATAAGGTGTAAGAATCATTGCTTCCCCGCCTCCCCCACCCCTCAAATACCCCCAGCCATTCCTTAGTGCAGACATGCTGAAATAAACTGTACCATTTCAATATCTGGCCCACTTTAAATCAGCTAACCTAGCACAAAGAGAGGATCAAACTTGGGATCATCTTGGTTTGTTTTGCTTAGTGCCAAACTAAAAGCTTCAGTCACTGCACTTTCAAATTCTGTTTCACTTTGCACCGTCAGAAACCTTCATAAAGGCTCTGCAATCTACATTTTTTTTTGCTTCCTTCCTGCATAACCATCTGGAATTTGGCAGAAAATAAATTACAGCTAGATAATCAGATTTTCCCCTTTTGAACATCCTTCCCTGCAGTACATTACGTTGTATTGTCTGTGGGGCAGCTTTGTTGATAATGAATGGACGTGGTATCCCAGAGTTAGAACTTTGGGAGCCAGAGAGACCCAATCAGTGTCTTTTCAATTCTGGTTTCCAAGGATATTGAACTGCTTTTGGTGTGGTCAGTCTTCCTAAGAATAATTGAAAGTCAACTCCTCAAAGAGCTTAAATGGAATCTGTGTTTTTATCGGCGCAATGTTATACTGCATCATTAAATCTTAATTTGCATCTAGACACTTAAATATCTCCAGGAATATTTCCCATTGTTACAGAGATATAAATTTCATGAATGCTCCCAGACATTGCTTTTTGTCTGTCACTCTTTGTCCTCGAGTGTGAGTCAGCCTAGTCTTCATCTGGGTCTGCATGTTAAAATTTCACTAAAAATTTCACTTTTACATGTAAGAGTGCTTCTGAACAGTTAAAGCCTGACTTGACTCTCTACAAGCCTAATGTAAGCAGCGTAAGTCAAGTGTCACTGATAGTACCACAATATTGAGTGTGCACAAAAATGATTTGTGCAGAGAGCCGTCACTTTAAAGTTAACCTGTATCAGGTAGAGTAGATGTCATTCAGTTGCAAACAATAGCATTCTAATGGATTTTTTCCTAAGTCCTAACAGCTGATCTCTTGGGTTCTGCTGATGAAAGCTTTGAAACATCTGTGTTTAACTGGACTTGTGGTAAAAGGTTTGCTTTGCACATTGAGAAACCCAACTGGCAAATCAATGGAAGTGTAATATCTTCCTTTTTAGGGGTCGTGGTGCTGCGCCACCACCACCTTCCCCTCAGTATGGACCACGAGGTGCAATGACACGTGGAGCAGCTGTGAGAGGAGCACCTGGAGGACGCAGGGAAGTGGCAAGTGGACGTGGTGCCACCCCAGCGCAAAGGGGTGCCCCAGCACCTCGTGCTCGGGGCGCACCTGCAGCCTACAGACAGGCACTGCACCCTCCGCCTGCTCAGGAGAGCTATGATGAATATGTAAGAGCATAAATATATCAATTTTATTGTTTGGGACTGGGACACATTTCTCGTGTAGTTGTAGGCTTAGGGGGCATTTGGGGCCTATCTGTAGCCCTTCCAAATACTCCATAGATGGAGATAAAAGTGGTCCTGGAAAATCTCAGTAGGGGAGTCCAATATAACTTCTCTTCGGAACTGCGGAACCTGGTAAATTGGAGATACAGCCTGTGACATTAAAGTTTAATAATAAATTCAATGGGATAAATCAGCATTCTGCAATGCATTGGATTGGGAGTCTAAATAGTGCTTAAAGTGGAAGCTGTAATTCTATTGAAGGGACTGAACTCCAAGGCATACCTGTAATGCAAGATTTGAAGTAAAACCAGCAGCCTCGTTATACTGGTGTTGCTGTTCATCTGACACAAATGATTCAATCATAGCAAACAGTATTTGAAGGTATTTATACAGGTGGGAAATCTAGAGCCAGTGTATTAAAAAGAATATTTGGTATTGGAAATCAATGCCATATTCCATGGCTTTTGTAGCATTCTGATAAATGGCCAGTGCAGAATTAGCTAGTTTGCATACAGGCAGGTGCTTTGGTTGTTTCTGGCCCTGAGTAGAATATATTTGAGATGAATATTTATAGTTAATTCAGGCTTTGGGTACTATGTAGTTTGAAATAATTATGCTGGAGAAGTGACCCTTGTGTAATATCAAATATCTCTACACAGTAGCAGTGCAGCTCTATGAAAGTACCTGCTTTGACTTGGAGTTTCTGACGCGAGTTATTTTTCATTCTGGGAGGGGAGTGAATACTTTGCTCTTGAAAATAAATTACTCTTGTAAAATCAGTAGTGATGAATGTTATGAATATGTGGTATGCCAGTGGGAGTTAACTGAGCATTTTTATTTAAACATTGCAGGGCTATGATGATGGATACGCAGAACAAAATTATGACAGTTACGAAAACTATTATGACCAATCCCAGGGGTAAGTAGAGTAGGGGATTTTTGCAGAAGGTAATGATCGTCAGTGGAAATGTTTTTTTATAAATTCCTGATGCAACCCATGACTGCACTCACACTCATTAAAAAGAAATTACATTGGTTGGTACTTCAGTCTTGAAGACGCAAATTTGTAGAATGGGGCCTTTCTCTTATTGTAATTTATAACTGTTCAACAGGGACCTGTTGGTCTGTAATGTAGACTGATTACCACATAAGTGAGTGTGGGGTTCATGTGATTTCACTGGACAGTGATATAGGCTGTCCTAAGACTGGGATCCTAGTAGGCAAATATCTTTTCAATCCCTACCCCCCAAGTTTGTCTATTCAAATGTTTGCTTTTGATCTCCTGAAAGGTTGCTACATTGTTCTTGAGTCAGGACCTTGCTTTGGAATGAAGGAGGTGTTGCTGCTGTTGGAGCTGTAGTCCAAAGTGCTACAGATCCACAGTACGGTTAGCATAAAATTATAGATGTAAGTGGGACTCATTGCATTTGTAGAACAGAATTGAGGAATGCATTGCAGTGGGATTTAGGTTATGATTGAGATTAGATGTGCATTTTTGTGGTCAGCACTATTTGCAGAATCCTGATATTCCAGTCATTGTTGGGGAGAAAGCTATTTAAACATAAGTCATGGATTTTGTAATGGCATATTACCCAATTTAATGTGGAACTAAGAAAGCAAATGAGTTGCTTAAAAAAACCTATGTGCTCAGCAAAGATTTAAGCACCTCGCCCTGTGACGTCTTTTTTTAATATTTCTTATTGCTGCAGTGACGCTGAATATTTCGATTATGGACATGGAGAAGTGCAAGAAACCTATGAGGATTATGGTGAGTGAATGGGAGTTATCCCCTTGGAGCCGGTCCAATGCTGCATTGATATGCATTTGAAAGTGAGAGTCATAATTGATTTTTCTACCACTTTGTTGTAAACAAGCTGTGAGACTGGCAGGCAACTGAAGTGAATTAGTACTTTGTTGAAAGAGTTTGTATGTGATTCACTGTGGTTTTATTACAAGTTGTACCAAATGTAGCTACTGTCTCTTCAGTGGCGGCTGACTCTCAATTCAAGAATGATGTCTACTCAGGGATGCAAGTTTCTGCCATGTGTCTTCATGTGACTGAACAGGCCGATTCTTGACCCACTGAACTTTGGGCACGTGGGGCAGGAAGCCCCACAAGGTAGTGTGATCTGGAGTGCTGGACTTGCTTCATTTTCTTTCATCTCAGCCGTTGCTCTGCCTTATCATTTAGACACAGGTTCAAAGTGTGAAGCAGTTTGATGAACAAGTTGTAATTTTGAACGATTGATAGCAAACTCCTCCCAGGCATTAATGTCAATGTTACTGCGCTTCAAGGAGAGTTTGAGTGTCTTGGAAGTGTTTTCTTTGTCCTCCCTGTTGAAAAAACTGGATCTGGTGGGGAGATAGTTTTGGCCATCTGGACCCAGTGTCCAGTCCATCATAGTTGATTTTGGATTTTTGCCTGAATGCTTGTGGACTGGCTTCAAGAAGCGTTTGCTTGGATGTTCTCCTATTGAATCTGGAAGATGGAGTAGAAGCATTGCTGGTAGAATTTCTCCAGTGCCCTTACGTGTACTGATACGCAGTCCAGGTCTCACTGCAGTATAGGAGTGTGGTGATGACAATTGCTCTATACACTAGGACTTGTGTTGACTTGAGGTCTGTTGTCAAACAAACACTGGTGTAGTTTGTAGAAGGCTGAGCTGGCGCAGTTGATCTGGTGTTGGATCTTCTTGTCAGTGGTGGTCTTTCAAGAGAGATGTGGGCAGTGCTCAACATATTCCAGAGTATCTCCTTCAACATATATGGAAGGTGGAATATTTGGCTGGCCAAGTGGGGGGTAATATGACGATTGTTGCCAAAAGAGAAAAGGACAGGCCGAGGTTATTGTATGCAGAATAAATGCAGCGAATTGAACTCTACCAAATGATCATTCCACTCCCAGATAGGTGTTGCTTTCAGTCATTAAGCATAAAAAAAGAATGGCATGCATGAATGTGTAGTGCTTTTCAAGATTACTGGTTGTCTTAAAGCATTTTTCAGCCAATTGAGTACTTTTGAAGTATAGTTCCTATTGTAGTAGGGCAACCAATATGCACTCAGCAAACTCCCAAAACAGCAATGCGATAATCACTAAATAATCTCTCTTTTTATGATAATTGAGGGATAAATATTGGCCATGAAATTGGGGTGTCTTCCCCCTATAACTCTTTGAAATAATGCCGTGGGATCCTATATATCCATCTGAGTAAGCAGTTGGGGCCTCTGTTTAACGCCTCATCCAAAAGATGGCACCTCCAACAGTGCGGTGCTCCTTCAGTACTACGCTGGAGTGTCTGCCTTGTTTTTTTCTCTTTTCAAGCGCTGGAGAGGGCCTTGAACCTGGAACTTTGTGGTTCAGAGTCTAGGGTGCTTCCAGCTGAGCCACAGCTGAGACGAGGTATGATGTGCAAGTTATTGAATGCTCAGTTTATCTTGATGTTTTCTTCCTGAGTTTGGCTCATCATTGCAGCTCTCTTCTTTGTCTGATGAGATGTGAGCATGTTTAAAATCTAAGTTTCCCAGCTCAAAACCACCGGGTCACCTAAAATAAAATGGTGGTGGACTGATGATATAATGTCCTCCAGAGCTGTTGCATAAGAATAAGAGTAGGCCATTCATCTGGTTCTGCAATTAACGTACAACATGACTGATCTGTAACCTGACTCCTTTAACCCAAGCTGACTCCTTTAACCCAAGAAGAGTCTTTAATCTTTGCCCTAAAATTTTAGTGACTGGACATCCAAATGTGTGAGGCTTAGTACAGTAAAGTACCATCGTTCGTGAAAGTTTTGTTCCCGTGAAACCTTGCAAACAGCGAAATTGTGAGCAACAAACATACTTTACGATGGCAGTCAATTAGGTAGGTTCCAGACTTTGTAAATTTGACGTGTAAAGGATCAAAGGCTACGCTCTTAATAAATTTAAAGAGAAATTTACTTAAACAAGAACAATGTAATGTTTGTCGCATCTACTGTACTTGTGAGTAGTGGACTGTGATCAGGAATTAAATTATAGCAACAAGGAACGCCCATGTGCAAATGACAGATGACACACATGCAGCACATACTTATTACTGCAGGAAATACGTCATGGACACCCGTTTTTTTAACTTCATTTAGGCAGTTTTTTTCTTTTTTTTTCAGTGTTTTCTAAAGTTAGTGTCTATTCTATGTTTAAAACCACAGATAAATGAACATTTGGGCCCACAATGGATGATGTGGTGTGCAAAGACTTATGCAGCAAATTTGAAAAAGAGGAAGTTGCAGATAGTGGCGCTTTACTGTACCTCCCTGAATCATCTGGTTGCTGTGTGTGGATTCATTTCTTTTCCGTACACAGATATGCTGCTTCTCCCCTATTTGTGTTGTGCTTGCACGTTTGGGCATGAGCCTCTGTGCCTGTCCTCTGCTTCCTGAGATTTTGGTTATTACAGGACTGCTGATTGGATTTTCTGCGGGATGTGTCCACAGTTGTGATTGGGAGCTGGTATTCGTGTGATATCATTGTTTAAATTGCACTGGTATTTAGAAATACAGTGTGTTTACTTGTGATTGTATGTTGCCAGATGCCGGTCCTAACTGTGACCGTGTCTAGCTGGGTTGGAAATCCAGTAAATTTATAGGAATGTATTTCTCTTAAGTTCAGTGGTTCTGCATAGCAAGTGAGTGAATGATGTGGTAGGAGTGCAGCTAATTGTCTGAATATTTGCTCGCTAGTGAGAGCACGTACTGCTGTGCAGTGCGGGGAGCCTCACTCAGATGGTTTCATCTTCTCTGGGAAGGTTGGAGTTCAGAATCTTATCATGCCATGCTGCAGTAAAGTATAAATGGCCAAGTTTAGCTACAATCAAATCAATTTCAGCGAAGAGTAGTGTGTGGGTTATCTTTAGCTAATGAACTGAAATTGCCAGTTCTGTCCAGGAACAAGTTTTTACTCCAGTCAAACTTAAACCTGAAGTGGGCTAATTCTACAGCAGGTTATTGTAATCCTTGTGTTTCCTGAAGCTGTTTGAAGCCGTGACCAGCATAAACCCCAATATGGGGGAATACATTTATGATTGCATTTTAATTTTGATGATCTAAAACCTGGATTAAGCAATGATACTGACCTATGAAGACCTGAGATGTCGACTACTTTCGATCTTGTGGCTAATTCTCCTCATTCCCTTTCCCCATGTGGACACAGATTATGTGCAACTGTGCTGCATATTTTCATTGAACGTTTACTGCACATGTGAGTACCCCGTATATGCATGGTGAGATCACACACACACACTGCAAACATTCAACTGGCCCATTTAAATACCTATCTCTTTTCTGCAACAAGGAGGACCAGAAAGCATCAGGTTTGATTTCCCAGTGTAATGTACCATTCTTGAGACTCTGTAGGGACCAGTGGTTAAATTTGTGTTGATTTTGTTTCCTTTCCTTCCACGATGTAGGATGTGTGTGTTTGTGAGCTGATAGCTTTCCCAGAGCAGTACATGTCCAATCTGTATCCCAGCAGGGTTGCTGGGGCATTTTTCTTGCCCATTTTGTACTTGTTTCAGGTTAAAAGATAATCACACTCCAATGCTCATCAACCTGATTACAGGATTACTGAGTTGCTGGTGGTTGGGGCTCAGGAAAGAGTTTTTACAATCTGTGGTGTTAAACTCACTTTTGTTAGGATACAGCAAGAATATAATTTTTTTGTCTGTACATTTATTATGTGATTGCTCTTCAAGTCAGGCACTAGTAGAGGTGTATATATTGTAACATATAGAGCTTGCTCTTTAGGCTCTGGTTTGTATGTAATGCATATCTGTTTATCTTCTGTGTTGCAGGGCAAGAGGATTGGAATGCAGGACGAGCAAGCCTGAAGGCACCAGCAAGGCCACTCAAGGGAATGTACAGAGACCATCCCTATGGGAGATACTAAGTCTGGCCTCTGACCATGTGTGCATCCTTATAAATTGCTTCAATCTTCTGTGGTCACCATCTTGTTATCAACTGTGAGACAAGTAATAGTCCATTTGTTTTCTACTCTGGACATTTATTGGGCAGACTGGTTTATGTACATGTTTAGATAACTAAAACTCATGGTAGTGCAACTCTGGCATGATATGTTTCAATAAATTAGAGGGCAGCAAGTTCCAGCTAAACCCATATGATTAGAATGCTTTGTTTTTGTTTTTATACTGTTGACGCATCTGTCAATTTACATGTACGTGTAAAGATGGCTTTTATTTGCCATTTGAATTTCATTCTGCTATGTAGGTATTTTTAGACTTGTTTACCATAACTTTCTGTTAATTACGTACAATGTTTAAATGATCTTCAAAGTTGCAGAATCCCATTGGATTTACATGAGCTGCATTTTAAACCTGTCAAATTGGATCTTCACATTCCATTCGCCCTCTGCTTCATTACAAAATTGATTTTTTTATTCAAGATGGTTTGCTAATCATTTTGCTGCTACCTACATGTCTTTAGTTTTTGGGGCCCAGTATAAATCCAGTGTTTTTAACTCAGTTGGACAATATTTCATTGTCACTTGGAGTACTTCCAAACCAGAGAAGTAAATGTTTAGGATTTTATAAAAGGATGTTGTGTACATTTGATTTTGATTTTTTTTTAAGGACCTCTTTGAGGTTGACTTTTTTTTAGAGTCCCCACATGCAATGATTTTAGTTCTGACAGTGAAAGCTGGTTTGCCACCATTGCAAATGATTTTTAAAAATCTTGCTAATAATTTGCAAAAAAACACAAGCCGCAATGGTATATGTTTGTTCAGTACAAAGACCAACTGATGGTGTTCTCCCAATGGGCTGGTGAATTATGGAAAATACATAAATGTGCACTCAATAGCTTTGGCCTTCTCCCAGTTGTGCAGTACTCTTGACAGGCAGCTTCATTTGCACAGATCATCTGACTCTTGCTTGCTGCTCTTAGCCACTGTACCCCATACGTTTCTTCGCGCTTACTTTCATTAAATTCAGATTGCTGACTGAAAAGCTTCAGTCACCTTGTTTTCAGTCCTGCCATAGGACCCCTTTTGGTTCTGATATTCTTTCAGAAGCTGCAGCATCAGTGACTGTGTTTAGGCTGATCTGTGGGGGTGAATTTATTTTCCCCTCTGGTAGTTTCACTTGGGGTTCACCTTGCCCTAGAGTCGTATGCCTGTTCTCACAGGATGTACTGAGTTTGTGTGATATAAACAATGAATTATGAGTAAGGCCTTGCCACCATTGCATTTACTCAGTGGATGGATGGTTTGTGATATCAACAGCCACAGGTGCCAACATGTTTGCCTCAGAATCCTTGTGACAGTGATGAGGCTCTAGCAACTTTGGCTTTTTCCCTCCTGATTTATAATTGGGGGTGGTGTTTGAGGACAGCTTAGCGAGGACAAGTTAACTTGGAGTTAAAAACAAAAAAACTGCGGATGCTGGAAATCCAAAACAAAAACAGAATTACCTGGAAAAACTCAGCAGGTCTGGCAGCATCGGCGGAGAAGAAAAGAGTTGACGTTTCGAGTCCTCATGACCCTTCGACAGAACTTGAGAAACTCAAGTTCTGTCGAAGGGTCATGAGGACTCGAAACGTCAACTCTTTTCTTCTCCGCCGATGCTGCCAGACCTGCTGAGTTTTTCCAGGTAATTCTGTTTTTGTTTTTAACTTGGAGTAACTGGGAGAATGTCTTCAGTTGTGTCTCAGCTGCCATTTGCAGTAAGGGCGTTATGGGGTTCATATATGTGGGTAGCTGGGATCCTGATATTCAAATGTTGGCAAATTCTCTTGCTTTTAAGATTTGGACTTTGAGCAGGGTAATTGTAGTCCACCAGAGTCGGAAATAATTTTTGAAATTAAGGAGGTTTATTTCTTCATTTCATTCTCCCCTCCCCATCTCTTCATGGTTTTCTTTTAGCCTTTTGTGCTTCTGGCAATTTCCGAGAGGGTCTGTCTGCTGATGTAAAAAGGGACACTGCAGCTAAAATGAGTTCATGTATGTAGTTGGAAATTTATAACCACAATTGTCTGTTGTCCTTGAAATCTGTGCCTGGACATAAATATGCATTGCACTCCTTGTGTGAGCTGGCCTAAATAGGTAGCTAAACATTTGTCAAACACGTTTGCAGCAGTTTGTCAATAAAGTTCAATTCTTTTGTATAGAACTAAACTGAATTCCCTTTTTTCCTTAGAAATATAAAACTCTTTTTCTGCGGTACAATAAACATTCTCACTATATAAACTTTAAAGACCTCTGTTCTAATTATTTCATTTTACCAAAAAAAAACTAGCTTGGTTAAAGTCCTTGGGATGAGTTGAAAGTTAAAAGCAAATCTGTTAAACCTGTTGCATGGATTTTGGTAAATCTTGGTTAATATGTACAGAAGTGGTGAAATAAACAAACAAAGACGGTTTCATCTTGCTAAAATAAATATAACGGACTTGTTTATGCCAGCATGTTATCTGTGAGCAAAACGTAAAGAAGATAGAGGTAAGACCACTGCTTCACCATAAAACTGTTAAAAGACAAAATATTCCTTGTAGATTCTATATTGTGACTAACACCATTAAATCATATGTCTGACACTACCCCACACAGGGCCCAACAGCGGAGTCTTGAGCACTGCAGTGCAACAGTTAACAACAAAAACCAAAAAAAACCACACAAGGTTAACGAATACAAAACGTTAATGTCTTTCTATATTGAATTTTAAAATGTATTTGCAATTTTCAGTGTTAATGTGACTAAGTCTCGGCAATCCCAGTCAGTTTACAGGGCTCAATGTCTTTATGATGAAATGAAAGATGATGGCTGATTTTTTTAAAGGAATATATCGCAGGATGGATGACTAAACCTTAACCACCTCGCAAAATGCACAAGGTAACAGTAATGCTAAATCTGTAATTTTAAGGCACTGATGTGTATATACAGCCTTTCTTGGTAACTATTATAGTTATAAATGGTTAAAAATGTAAACTTCCAAACATTAAAATAGGAAAACAGGCAAATAAATTTCTAATTAGTGTTAACTAGTGATAAACTTGTTCTGTTTTAACCCTGTCTTGATTAAAGAGTCTAAATTTGCCCATCATAATATGAATGTAATGCAACTCTTGCTAAACGCTGAATGCTTTAAATTTAAACTTGAAACAAAGCACACAAAAATAGATCAGTCCAGGTAAAGCTTTAAAAGGAAATTGGTTTTGTCCTCAAGCACTAATAAAATGTATTTTAGATTTTGCCTATTTAAGACTAATTTATTTTTACTGTATCTATTTTTCAAACTTTAATTCTGAAGTTTGTTTCAATTTATATAAAAGCTTGAGTTGCATGCTGCCCTTGTGTGTAATATAAGTCTAATTTGCATGGAAGTACTTGAACTGCTTTTACCACCCTAATGCACTTAGTTCCAAATTGTTGAGCCCTTACCAGTTTTTTCCCTTTGCAGGCACAGGGTAGTAACCCCTGCTGAAGTCTGCATCCTTGGAGAACTGGGAAGTCTGGCTGGGTATGTATGTACATGTGCACGCTGCTATTTTGTAAATGTCTCCAGGTTTCCTCTATGATCATTGCATGGTGCCTTGTTGAACGACGGGTCTGGATGAAGAAAACCACTGAACTGATCCAAGCTACTCGCTGAGAAAGGGGTATTTCTTCATGAAGTGTCTGATGAAATAAGGGTTAGCTGTTCACAACTGTATTGGATGAGAGTGATGTAGTGGCTCCAAGATCTAATGAGGTGGAATCTGATGCCTTTGCAGGTAGCCACTGATAAACATTTGCTGGTTATTTACCTTTGGATCAAGGAGTTATTTGAATTTTGTTACCTCAAAGATTGATCAAAATGTGTTTTGTACTGACACTCTTGTAAATGATCTGTCCAACATTGATATTGGATTAGGAAACACAACCCTTCTTGTGGTGTAAGACATGCAGTCTGGCTCTGTCATGAACCCCTATTCAAATGGAATGTCACTGTTCAATCTGAGTAGCCTCACTTGCAGACTTACACTGTTCTCTCCTTTATTAGTCCTGTTTTTATGTCTGCGGTTACTCTAATTCTGCAATTAAGTTTTATTTATTAGAAACCTTTTCCATAGCACAAAGGCAATAACTAACTGAGGTGCTCAAAACTTATTGAAATGAGAAATGTTGCAGTGGAGCTCCAGGCATTGCAGTTACAAATGGAGGCAACAAACAAACGAAACTTTCCCATTCCTCTACGTTGTCTTCAAAAACTACAAACAAACTCCTTATCTTTGTGTTTATTGAAATGGCAGCAAACGGAGTCATGGGATGCGAGGGTGGGTGCCCTGAAAAGATTTGAGTTTGCAATCAGTTGAAACTAGCAACTTAAATGATACTGCAAAGTGGGAATTTATCATTTACAAGAAGAACCATCAGATTATCTGAGTTGGGTACAATGTAGTAATCCAGTTACTGGGTTTGTTACTGAATTTGCAATTTTGAATTAAAGTTCAAATCCTACAGTCTCAAATCATAAGATTGAATTCAATAAATCTCAATTTAAGGACGGGCTTCAGAAAATGATCATTGAATCTTCTTGATTGTTGTGAAACCCAAATGATTCACTGCCAGACCTATGTGTGACTTCAGTTCATGCTATAAGATTTACCTTGGAGAGCATGTGATGGGCAATACATACTGCCTTGCCAGTATTAAGGGTATCGGTAAAGACAAGTGCCAATAAGGAATGATAAATAAATATTTCCAAATCTAAATTAGATAATTTTATTTGATGTTGCAGCAAGAGGTGTAAAGTACTAGGAACAAGGTGCTACTGAAGCAGCACTGTGCCCCTTCAGGAGGTTCCTGGAGATTATAGTTGCGTCTGCATGTGCAGGAACTCTGATATTCTGATAAATTGAGTACTGTTTAAAGAACGGGAGGTTTAGCAATCGGCCCAATATCTGGTGAATTGTAATACTTTTATGTGTGCTTCACTTACTGATGGATCCATTTCACCACAGGACAGTGAAGTAAGAACTACCTTTATTATAAAGCACATGCATTTTTAAAAATTCTGACCTGTTCTATTTGGTTAAAAATTCTGCAGAAAGCTATATTACACTGCAAAGATTGCAGACTGCTCCTGGGAGTGAAATGTTGCTGCATTTGGTGAGAATGATTAATCTGTCCCCTCCTGCAAGTGGGAGATAAGGACACTCCTGTGAGCTCAGACCTTTTGTTGAAGCCAGTATAAAAAGCAGAATAGCTGAAACAGCTATTGCATCTGGATCATGTTGGGCGCTTTGTGCTGCTGGATTTGCATTGTTTAAAGGTATTGTCTCCAGTGTGCAGTAAAAGTCAGTCTAACATCATGAGACCCCAACAGGTTGTTATGAACTAGATGAAATTTCTTGGATTGCTGTTTCCAACAAAATAAACATAAAACAGAATATGCTGCCTTTTTCTAATGTCTGGCAATGATGGATATTCTTATGCAGAACTGGCCAGGAATTTCAGATCTAGGATCAGGAGATTCTTCTCAGTCAGATTGGAATTGTGTATAATTAGAATGCAATGGCAAACTGTAAAATCTCTCACCATGTAACTCTACCTTTTATGCAGAATATTTCGGAGTAGGTGATGCCATTTTCTGAAACTAAAGGAACCATCTGGTTGGTACAAAACATCTTCCACAGTGCTGCCTCTTATTTTATGGTGGATGAGATTGAGGAATATTTGTGTAATTCTGTTATGAATTTGCCAACCCTGTTGCCCTCCCTGCCTCCTGGAACAGTTATTTCCATATATTCTGCACCCATCATCCTCTAATCGTTGATGCTTCTGTGCACACACTGGTGCCCCCTTGTAAAATCTAAAACCTAATTTCTGTGGTTCCATATATCTAGACCCCTTTGAATCCTGATCTCTTGAGTTCTTTTCTATCCCACAGCAAATTGACCATTTCCATAGCTCCTCTTTGTAATATGGATCCCTACTTCAGGGCATGATTTAGTTTCTTGGTCACCCCCAACACTTTGTTCATTTCCCATGGCACTTTGCTATGCAAACGTGGATGTAACACCCTCCCTTTTACCACTTCAACATCCAAGGCACCAATCTTTCCAGGTGAAGCAGCGATTTACATGTCCTTTCCAATTTAGTATACTGTATTCGCAGCTTACAATGTGCTGTCTACATTGGGGAGACCAAACGCCAGTTGGGTGACTGCTTTATAGAACACCTCTGTTCTACCCACAAGCACGATCCTGAGCTACCAGTGGCCTGTCATTTTAATTTTCCACCTTGCTGTCATTGACATCTCCATCTTTGGTCTGCTGCATTGCTTTAGTGAAGCTCAATGTGCACTTGAGGAACAGCACCTCAATTTCGATAAGACACCTTTGAGCCTCCAGATTCAGCATTGAGTAAAGCAATTTTGGACTGTAAACTCTATCTCCCAATTTTGTTTCCTTTGGATGTTTAGGTTTTTATCCTGTTTTTGCTTTCAGACAGTAACACAATTCTCTAGGCACATCTTCTTTTGTTTCTTGCCCCATCTTAATTCTCTTTGACCCTATATGACAAACTGTTTAGTCATTCAGTTTCTCCTGTCTTTCCACCCTATCACAGACCTTCCTTTTGTCCTCGTCTCGTCCATACCTTGTTCAAAATCTATTACATCTCTAACTTTTCCCATTTCTGATGAAAAGTCATCAACCCAAAACGTTAACTCTGTTTCTCTCTCCACAGATGCTGCATGGCCTGCTGAGTATTTCCAGCATTTTCTGTTTTTTTTTAAGGTTTCTAGATTTGCAGTATTTTGCTCTTTGTTTTGCCTACCGCAGTGGCAGGATGACAAGCATCGTTTTCTTTATTCTTTCATGGGATGTGATCATGAAAGGCCAGCATTTGTTGCTCATCCTAAACTGCTCTTTGAGGGCAGTTAAGAGTTAACCACATGGCTGCGGGTCTGGAGTCACATGTAGGCCAGGCAAAGTTTCCTTTCCTAGGGAAAAGGACATTAGTAAACTAGTTAGGTTGTTATAACAATCGATAATGATTTCATGATCATTGTTTCTGAAACAAGCTTTCATTCTAGATTTTTTTTGATTAATTGAATTTAAAATCCGCTAGCTGCCATAGTGGGATTTTAACCAATATCCCAAAGCATTACCTGGATCTCTGGGTTACTAGTCCAGTGACATTACCAATATGCCCCTGTTTTCCCTCCATTCTCTTGATCATCAGCAAAGTGATGCAATGCAAGGTAATTGGCCGGATTGGATTTGTCCTGCTTTTTGTGGATAGGACATACCTGGGCAATTTTCCACATAGCCGGATTAGATGATGTATCTGTACTGGAACAGTACCAAAATTTTACTCTAGCAGAAATGGGATCATGTCAATGTTTTATGCATGCTCTAGAATATTCCTGGTGTTTGTATTCTATTCCCCTAGCTGTGCACCCTACAATCTATGTTGCAAGAAGTGAAAATACTGAATGTTATCCTTGATCAGTCATGGAAGATGAAACTGGCCATTCATGCATCCTTTAAAGAAAATTATTAAATTAGCCTTTTTGTTTACTGGTATATGCAATGGACATGTCAAGTCTCGGTCTTAAGGGATCAGTGTTTGTGTCTTTGTGGCCTGCTGGTGGCCTTCTCCCCCGCTCCTCTCCCTCTGTGTGTGTCTCTCTTTATTTCTCTTGCGCCATCTGAATGGTGCATCCTCTTGAGCACCTTTCTGGCTGAGGTGTGAGACACCTGAGTGTCCCAGGCTTTGGGGTCTGTTCCTGATTACGTTGTCTACATGGTGATACTGACACCAGTGCAAGGGTGGGGTGGTAGATCACAACTGAAGAACTTGAGCAGTGTCATGTATGAAAACGCCTAATTTGATTGTGGTAATTGTGATCTATATTTGAGATTAGTGTTGTATGTTGCTCTGAAAGCTGATCATTTAAAACGAGGTTAAATGAAAACTAAAAGATGACTTTTGTAGAGCATCTAGTTCCTTTCCTGCATTAGAAATCTCAGCATGCAGTTAAAATTAGCTTAAGTTAAAGCTTCTGAAATTTTAATGTGCAGTTCCATAGTGTCTGACCCACAGTTTCTGTCCAGATTTGAAAAATTCATTTGCACTAAATGCCATAATGTAAATAGACTTCAGATATTTGCCAGGTGTATTTGGCAGCATCATCTACTTGTTGGTGCCAGCTGTTTACATAGCCTCTTGCAGTAATTGTCCCTTTTTTGATTACAGTATTGTTTCAGGCCTTAAAATGGCTTTAGTAAATTGACGTCCAGTAAACTTGGACTCTGTCATTTCTTCAAAGGTACCAGGCTGAGCAGCCCACCTATGAACCACAAGCTAAAAGTGAAATTGTGGGAGTTCTTAATCCAAGGCTTAACTAATTAAAGCAATGGCACAGGTTCCATGTCAAACCCTCCTTGTATGAATAAACACTTGGAAAATGAAGAATCAAGCACCCATAATCTTTGGGGAAAATCTCCATATCTGTTTTGAGGAACATGGGTGAATATTCGCGAAAATGTAACTTGTGAAGGAAGACTGTGTGGATTCAGGAGGCTGTTGTGTTATGTCTAAGCAGCTGAAATTTTTGGAAGTATCACTAAGATGATGGATAGTGTTCATAACGCTCAATGTTAAAATTATTGTGTCAATATTATTACGAATGTACCTTGTACTGCAAGTGCTTTTGTTTATCAAGCACACTTCCTTTTGATTGGTTAGCTGTTGGTTAAGCAATGCTGATTGCTTGAAATATTACTGAGGAAATAGAAGCTATCCAAAAAAGCACAACAACGAAGATGCAATGAAATCACCTGGATTTCCTCATACTCTCCTTGACTGCTACTCTACTTCATTAAGGTCTGTGTAACAAAAGTTGCACAGTTCTGAAAACAATCACTAATCCGGTCCAAAAAATCATTTCATTTCAGAAATCCCTGTAAGCTATATAGCCTGCGCAGTTTTGCCTGGGACTGGGGGTTTGAGTGGCATTCAAAAGCTCATCATTCTTCAGCATTGGAAATTTCCACGTGTTGTGGACAAATTCCACGTGATACACAAAGTACCACATGGGAAATTACTGGAGAAGATTTAAGATGTGAAATTAGGAGGACGATAATAGGTGGTTAGATATTGATTCGAATGGGGATAAAGAAACAGGAGATTAGTTATGTTTGGGGATGGTTAGTGATCCCCACAGGTTTCAGTTCTGGGGCCACTTCTGTTCATGGTCCATCGATGATTTGGATATAGGCCTAGAAGGAGTGTGTGAACTTTGTAGAAGATACCAAGATAGATACTTTTGTAGACCAAAGTAAACTTCCAAAGAGATGTGGAATGAGTTTAATATTGGTAGGTGCAATGCACTCCATAGGCGTGAGGTGGTATGTTTTGGTTTGTTCTAGTACTGCAGTTGCAGCAGTGGGAGAATCATATTTCATGTATAGCAATTCCATTGGAGTTTAAATATACCACATAGGATATTAGTTAAAGAAAAGGAAACTGAAAACTTTCAGCTGGGAGGAGGCCAACTACAGGGCACCCCATGGAATGGATAAAGGGAGACTTGCTCTTAATTACCTGTGATGCACTAGTTAGGCTCTCAACTTGAGTACTTATCATTACAGAAAGGATTTAATTGCACTAGATAGGGTACAGAAGAGATTTACGAGGGCTAGAAAGTTGCAGCAAAGAGGAAAGATTAGATAGACTGGTGTTGTTCTCCTTTGAACAGAGGAGGCTGAGGGGAGATTTGATGTGAGATGTGCAAGGTTATGAGGGGCCTGGATAGAGTGGATGGGAAGGACCTATTTCCCTTAGAGGTCAGTGACAAGGGGGCAAAGATTTAAAATGATTGGTAGAAGGACTAGAGGGGAGATGAGACCCTTTTTCACCGTGAGGGTGGTGGGAATCTCAAACTCACTGCCTGAAAGGCTGGTAGAGGGAGAAACCCTCATTCAAAAGGTGTCAGGATATGCATGGAAGTCCTGTAACTTCCATGGCTATGGGCGAAATGCTGGAAAATGGAATTAAGCTGGGTGGTTCCTTTTTTGGCTGGCGCAGGCATGGTGGGTAGAGTGGCTTTCCTGCATTTTCTAAATATCTGAAAAGGAGGGAAGTGGGGAGAGGGTGGGCAGTGGCAGTCCATGAATTGTTCCTTAGGGGAACCAGCATGGATACGATGGGCTGAATGCCTCCTGTGCTGTAATCATTCTATGAATACATTGAGTCTTACACCCTGTAACACATCTTTTCCAGCTATAATGGTAGAAAATTAATATCTCTAACTGAAATTTTGTATCATCCAAATAAGAAAATCAAAAACATATAAAATACATATTTTGCAATAACCAAATGAAATCTCTCCAATGAATTGTTTTGAATTTTTGTTGAAAATTTTACTTGAAAGCCTCAGCTTCTCAGGAAAGCCTGGGCTTGTCCTTGATACGTGCATACAGAACTGTGACTCTTAGCTGATAGCAGATGCTGCATTTGAGCATGTGTGGTGTGCACAAAGCCCCAGAATGCTTAAGGAGCACTGCTTTGGCCTCCCTACTGGCACATTTCTCCAACTTCAAACAATATTATTTTATACAATGTAATACGTAATGTGTAATACATTGTATGATAAATTTTTACCTTGAATGAAAGAGCTAATTTAACTAAAGTTTATACTTAAAATTGACATGGCTGACTTCTGATTTGTTATAGCTTTTAATTATATTCAAGTTATAATCCTTATTTGTCAGTAGAAAGTTCATACGGTTTGTCCTTTTGAAACATTTGGAAGATAACTGGGTTTTAAATAAAGCTACTTTTACTTTGCTTGGTGTCTCTTACTCATTGGCTTTCTTGATTCTTATTTGTGTCGTTTTTAACAAATGCATTGAATTTTGAAAACTTCTCAACCAAGGTATTATAGTTCCATTGTTATGTTACTGAATTCAAAAGTCAGGGTTAATGACCTGGAACATCAGTTCAGGTCTGGTGTAGGACCCTAATCTGCTTCCAACCAGGAAGCTGAGCACACAAGAATAATAATTCCTTTAATGGTGCACTGAAGGAGTTGGCTGTTCATTGGTATATAAAATTTGCAGTCCATGGAAGCTATTGAGAGACACGAGTCTTGTGCAACAATGGTTGTTTTAGCTGTTCATAGTGCCATCTTGGACTGAGCTGTCTTAGCTGCAAGTTTCATGTCTCAGGTTGCAAAAAGCCATTCGTATATTGGGAGCAACACATCTATTCAATGTAATTAGGTTTTTCAATGGAAAACTAGCTTATAATGGGTCTCAGACAGGTGATATACAGATTCAGTTCTGATGCAAAAGCCTAGATGTCAGACTGCTAGATTAAATTAGCTTTTGGGTTTTGATGTAATAGAGCAACCATGAGGTTTAGCTCCAGACTTCCGAGGACCAACTGTTGAGGGAAATTGAAATACCCAACCTTGTTTACATCTGAGCATGGTGAAGCATGTTCTTAAAACTTAGAGAGCTTCACCCTATCTCTAGTGAATGCTTGGTATTGTCACTCAAATGTGGAAATCCACCTTTCTCCTTCGAGATAGAACAGTGCTGGAACAGCAAACAGAAATGTCATATATTTAGAAACTCTACTATTCTATCATCTATTGGTAGGGATTTATTGCCTAATCACCATCTGCTCCATCGAACCACTGAACTAAACCATCACTCTATTGGAAACTGAACAATGGCAAGCTCAAATACAAAGGCTGATGACTGACAGATAAGCAGATTATAAAACCTCCACCCAATTAAATCAATGCCTGTTTGAGGAACAACGATAGGTTTTAGTGAAATGAGCGTCAATCAGTAACTCTTAAAGCATCAGCTTTTTCAATTGTCTCAAATGTAGAAGTGCAATTCATGTAGGGTAGGGGATTGTTGTAACTGTTCCAGAACACACAGGTGTGTCAGCTGGAAGTTAAAATGTAGCTGTAGACTTTGTATCCAAAGTCATGGGGCAAATGTTCATGCAGTCTCTGAATAAAGTTCATTTTGCAAAAACAAGTTGTGGATAGTGTATGGTCGTATCTATTGCAATGCATATAAACTCACCTTGAGAGGTAATATGTTCCACAATTCTGTCATCTTTTTTAAATGTTCTATTATTGTACCCCTTGGGTGTGTGCAACTGGGCAAGGGAGCAACTGTTGGGAGCTGGTGCCTGCACGATTTATATGAAAATTTGAAGGGCAGGCAATGGGCATGTGAAGCACATGCGAATGTGTGGTGGGGGAGGGTTTCCATTGGTGGATCCCTGTGTGGTGATTGTTCAGCAGGTCCAGGCAAGCTGTAAAATAGCTGCCTGGATAAGCAGGGATCAAGGCCATAGGCTGCTTGTGCACCTGTGTTTTTTATGCAGTTTGGTCAATTTGTATTTCCAACCCTTGAACTTCTCCCTCCATCACTCTCCCTTCAATAAAATCTACAGTTCTAGACATCACTTCCAAGACCTTTAGAAGAATAATTCAAGAGCAGAGAAAAGACCAGCTTCATGGTTTAGGGATGATTTCCTGAAGACTCCCCCAGGCTGTTAGGAAATGGAAATAGGAGACCATGGTGGCCTGGGCAGAACTAATAGAGGAGGTAAGCAACTGTGGGGTCCATCCAAGATTATGGATGCAGGGCTAGATTAAATTAGCTTTTGGGTTTTGATGTAATAGAGCAACCATGAGGTTTAGCTCCAGACTTCCGAGGACCAACTGTTGAGGGAAATTGAAATACCCAACCTTGTTTACATCTGAGCATGGTGAAGCATGTTCTTAAAACTTAGAGAGCTTCACCCTATCCTTTGATCCACCAGGATAGGTGACACAGTGGCATGAGTGAGCCTAATGTCCATGTCCCATCCAAGAGGCAAGAAAAAAATATATACATGTCAGCTTGGCTCCTTTGTAAAATTGAGATTTTTTTCTGTTTTTCAAATGGGTAATTGCTGGGATCATAAAATGGCTGCAGCTGATCACATGTTCCTAGTTCTGAAAGATTCTAAGTTCTTCCTATTGACAAAGGTTACCTCATCATCCTGGAATGTAACTTGTATTGCATAAACATTCCAGCCAAGCCAACACACAATTTGTAGATGATAAGTCTGCACCAGCCAGCTGTGGACATGGGCAGAGCTATTTGTGATCCCAATCTACAATGTTGTGCTAATGGCCCCACTGTTAACTACTCCAAAACACAATGGGTTTCAACCAGGCTGATTTAGTTTTACCTATGATAGGTGTCGAACTGGCCTGTAGTTTCCTGCTTTCCGTTTATTTCTTGAATAGAGGAGTCACATTCACAATTTTCTAATCTGATGGGACCTTTCCAGAATCCGGGTAATTTCAGAAAATTAAAATCGGTGCATATACTATTTCAGCAGCTCGTTTCTCTTCTTTTAATACCTTAGGATGAAGTCCATCAGAACCTGGGGACTTGTCATTTCAGTTCTAATAATTTTCTCAGCATCCTTTCCCTGGCGATGGTAATTATTTTAAGTTCCTCCCTACCTTTCACTTACTGATTTGCAGTTATTTCTGGGATGTTATTTGTATCCTCTACAGTGAAGACAATTGCAAATTATATGTTCAATTCCTCAGCCATTTTCTCATTTTGAAATAATAATCCCCCAGACTCTCACTCTAAGAGGACCAACACTCATTCACTCTTCCTTTTTAAATACACGTAGAAACTCTTCCTATCTGTTTTTATATTTCTAGCTAGCTGTCTCTTGTACTCAAATGTATTCCTTAATCTTTTAGTCATTCTTTGCTGTTCTTTATATTCTAATTTTCTGACCCACTCATTCTTGCAGAATTATATGCTTTTTCTTTCAATTTGATTTTAGTTTTCACCTCCTGAATTAGCCACGGATGATTTATCCGTCCAATAGTCTTTCTTTCTCACTGGAATGTATCTTTTGAGTATTCTGAAATATCTTAAATGTCTACTGACCTATCACAACTTACCAGTCCTTGTGACCCTCCACCGTCTCCCGTCACCTTTGACTTTACCTCCCATCACCCTAGAACCTTCCCCTGGCTCTGTCATTGTGGAAGTGGATGTCATCTCTTTCCCCACCCCCCCCACCCCCCCCCCAGCCTATCCCTATCCCCATTGAAATTCCTTCTCTTCCTACAGCCTCCCTGCATCATACTTGTTTTAGGTTAGATCTAGGGACCCACCCTACAAGACATCTGAATAACCCTATCTCAGATTGGACCTGTGTGCATTGAATTAAACTTCCCCACTCTCCCCACTGTGACTGTGAACATGCCCTCAGCCACAGAGACCAAGGTGGGTCACTGACCCTACTCTTTAGGCCCCTAATTTTCTTCTTCTACACCGACTCCACCCACCCCCCCCCAAAAAAAAAACTCACTCAGTCTGCCCTTGGAGCCCTCTTCCATTCATCTTGACCCCCCCCCCCACCCCCGCCATCGCAACTTTCCACCCCCTCACCCCTAACTCGCCTTTGCCAGTCACAACCCTCCATACAAGCTGCCGTTCTACTCCCCTCTCTTGTGCCAGAGAATTCAACAAAGTTGATCTCCGCCACAATGGCACAAAGCCTACAGATGCGTGCCACCTTTAAACAAATGTGAATTGGGTACCACTAGGTTCCTGTGCACTGCTGACTTAATCTTGAAGGTAGGACTTAATTTCAAAAAGAGTATTCTTGGCATTCATCACTTCACTATGCCTGTGAAGCTCTTTTTTAAAAAAAAATCTCTACCGAGCTCTCCATCTTTATCTTCTGAAAAAATTCACAAAGTGAATTATATAGCAAGAACAACAGAGAAACAGGCCATTTACTCCCAACTGGTTTATGTTCCATACAAGCTTCTTCCCTTTTCAACTAATTGTGTATGTATACATCCAGCAAAAGCATAGTAGATATCATGGAAAAAGAAAATTCAAGCTCACTCTAGGAATGAATGGAGTGCACATTCCCTGCAGAGGGAAGGAAACAACCCCACAGTGTGGCAAACGCAGATGGGTTATTAATAAAGAGAAACACAACTCAAAGATGCGCAAAAAAAATGAAATGGAGATAACCAAGTACCAGAAGCCGAGTACTACCACAATTCCTCCAAACATGACAGATGGAGATGTGGAGGAGCTATCAAACATCAAGACCATCTGAATTTATAAAGCCAAAGCTTGAGATGGGGGAGCAGCAATAGCAAGTAAAGATTGTATTACACCATGTATGACTAACTTGGGATCAGTAAATAGTTAAAGATTAACAATAAGTGGTTCTTGTTTAGACATAAAAGTCTCAAGATATACTTGAGACATCTAAAGAGCTCATGCCCAATTTACCTATCTGCCTCCATCCTAGGATCTGCAGTTGATGTGTTATGGGTGGGTTGGTCGATGTTGGCAAGGTCAAAGACTTCTAAAGATGAAAGCAAAATACTACGGATGGTGGAAATCTGAAATAAAGGCAGGAAATGCTGGAAAAACTCAGCAGACCTGACAGCACATGTGGAGAAAGAAAGAGTTGATCTTCAGAGCTGGTCATATGGACTTGAAGCATCAACTCTATTTCCCTCTCCACAGATGCTGTCAGATCTGCTGTGTTCTCCCAGCATTTTCTGTTTTTGGTTCAAGGACTTGCTATTCGGTTTCTGGCCTGCAGGCACTGATTCCACCTCACTGCTCTGTCAATTATACCTGTAGCTTGGAACTGAGCTTTTATGTGACATCAGCTGCTGGCAATCCCATAAATTGTCCATTATTCATTTCAGAAGGTAGAAAATGTAACAGCATCAAACCAATACTCCCAGATTAAATAAATGGACTTCCAGAATATGGGACCTAGGTAGCCTAATGTATGGCTGGTGATTACTTGGTTCAGAGGACCGGAGGACTGGGGTATTTGTGGAGTTGGATGAGGACAAGGTTGTGAAGATAATTTACCATGTAAATAAAAAAATTGTGGCATTGGGGGACCAGTGGTCAATGTATAGAGAACAGGGATGATGGGCTAGTCGAACTTGGTGCTGGGTAAGATATCAGAGTTTTGGATGACCTGAATTTTGCAAAGGTTACAGGACTGTGTTCAAATAAATTTGTGGGGAAGATAACATGGACTGCATATTTCAGTCACAGTGCCCCCTACCTCAGCCCTGTTTGATCTACTGTAATTTCTCAACTGTACAAGATGTTGAGTTAAATCAGTTTGAGTGATTATCTTGAGTGTTTTCCCCAAAACTGAACACACTAGAGGGGAAACGTGACTACTGAGACATTAGATTAGGACAATAATTCTCAATACTAAAACTGTTTTTACTGGAGCATAGAAAATTCAGAGGGGATTGAAGTTCTTTTTTAATTGAGGTTTTAAGATGGTGGACAAGGATAGTTTATTTACATTGGGGAGTCAGTGATGTCATCAATTTAAAACCCTCAGTGAGAAGAGAGATGTCTTTCCATTGAGGGCTGTTGTTGCATAAGATGTGATTGAAGCAGAGACCATGTTTTAAGTGAAAATTGGATAAATATTGTAAGGCATGGGTTAATCAGACTACCTTAAGTCTGCTGATATTAAACTGCTATTGTTTTCTCCCTGTTACAAGAATAACTTTCAGCCTGCTTTAGAGCTGAATTGAATTAAGACCAGCCTTAAAGTAACTTTAGACAGTAAACTAAATTAAACCAGAGGTTTAATTAGTTAATAACCAATTCTACAGGAGGGACTACGTACAAGCAGACAAGCACCCTTTCTTCACTCATAAGGACTTCAACCTTGAAGTTGAGCAACTGCCTGAGAGAAATTTGAAGAGTTGTACTGAGTGGTTTATGGGAAAAGTATTTGTTAAAACTAGTTATTGTTACAATCAAAGTCATCAAAATCATGAAGTTGTTTTAGGCAATGTAGAAATGTCAGGCTTATCACATGGAAGAAATGGCCTAAACAGTAGATGTTGGAACACACAGCATAGAATCCGATTTCTCCCAGATAGGATAGAGGGAGAAGGATTTTAAGGTTATGGGAGGGCCTTGGAGCTGATTTGCTGGGGCTCATGTCTGATTAATCTGGGTGCCGAGTTCTGAACTGGCACACACTTAAATTCTGCTAAATCTTGCAAGGTTTCAACGTAATTACTGTTAAGTGTATATTTTAATTATATACTGAATAAATCTGTGAACACATGACATTTAATGCATTTTAGAGTGTAGGAACATCACTCCTCAGTCCTCAAACAATATTTGAAACTGAGGAAGGTAAAAGGGCAGAGGGATTAGTTTTGGATTGTTCCAGCAGCATCACAACAATGGGCCAAAAGGCAATTTATTTGATACAAACTTGAGTAATGTATTCCTGACACCACACTGACATGTCTAATTATGTAGTCCTCTTGCAGTCCTCTTGTGTGTCATATTCTGCACAAAGCAGCAAGACTAAAACTATTCAAGTTAAACCACACTTAGAATCCTCCAAACAATTTTGGTTCCCTTATCTAAGATATACTGGCATTGCAGGCAATCCAGAGAAAGTCCATTAGGTTGATCTCGGGACTGGAGGGATTTTCTTATGAGGAGAGGTTGAGTGGATGAGGCCTGTACTCGTGAGTTTAGAAGAATGAGAGGCGGCCTTATTGAAACATATAAGATTCTTAGGGGACTTGACAGGGTAGATGCTGAGAGGTTGTTTCCCCTTGTGGGACACTCTGGGACCAGAGGGCATAATCTCAGAGTAAGGAGGTGCCCATTTAAAGCAACGATGAGGAGGAATTTCTTCTCTCAGAGGGCAGTGAATCTGTGGAATTCTTTACTGTAGCGGGCTTCAGAGGCTGAGTTTTTAAGTATACTCAAGGCTGAGATAGACAGATTTTTAATTAGTAAGGGAATCAAGGGTTATGGGGAAAAGACAGAAAAGTGGAGTTGAGGATTATCAGATCAGCCATGATCTCATTGAATGGCGGAGCACTCGATGGGCCAAATGGCCTACTTCTGCTCCTACATCTTAAGGTCTTATGTTCTTATTTGTTGAAGAATAGTTTAAAATCTCAGTTCATACTAGCCCGCACTGGGGAAATGTGAGGTTATTCACTTTGGTGGGAAGAATAGAAATGCATGGGAAACTGTTTTAATTGTCGATGTTGGAGATTTGAGTGTACTAGTACAAGGAATGCAGAAATGCAGCACACAGGCAAAGCAGGCTATTAGGAAGGCAAAAGACATGTTGGTCATTATTGGAAGGGGATAGGAGTATAAGAACTAGGAAGTCTTATAGGGTGTTGGCGAAACCACACCTGGAGTACTCTGCATAGATTTGGTTGCCTTACCTTAGGATGGGATACACTTGCCTTTGAGTCAGTGTTGTGAAAGTTCACTAGAATGCTTCCTGAGATGTGACAATTGATCCTATGATGACAGGCTGAGTAAATCAAGTCTATCTGCTCTGCCGTTTACATGAATGAGAGGTGATCTCATTGAAAGGTATAAGATTCTAAGAGGACTTGACAGGGTAGATGCTGATCCCCTGATTCGGGAGTCTAGAACTAAAGGACACATTTTCAAGATAAGGGAAGTGATTGTTGACTGAGATGAGAAGGAATCCCTTCATTCAGAGATTGTGAATCTTTGGAGTTTTCTACCCCAGAGAGATGTGGATTCTCAGTTTTTGAATGTATTCAAGACTGAGATTGACAGACATTTAGGCTCCAAGAGAACCATGGGGTTCAGACTGGAAAGTGGAGTTGAGTTCAAGGATCAATCATGATCTTACTGAATAGCAAATGAGACCCCAAAGGCCGTATGGCTTACTCCTCCTCCTAGTTCTTATGTTCTTACATTCTTCTTCAAGCTGATCGGGACTTGCAAGACCTAATGGTATCTGGAATACACTCGGCTGTGGGCAGAAAAAGATAAAATTGTTTTCACCCCCTTGAATTGCCAATACAATGTTATAAGTAGTTCCCCATAAAAGGAGAGTGGCAGCAGTGAATCTTTTTATATATTACACATGCTTTCTCCTCAGTGTTTATGCAACCGCCTGCAGCATGAATAAATTAGTGTGATATGTTACAATCTCTGTAGAGACTGATAGCTTTTAAAAAGTTGGCACTTCAGTTCATAGCTGAACGGATGACATGGCAAGATTTCACATTTTAAGATTTTTACTGTATCAAAAGACTAAAATCACTATTGACTAAACATTATCTTTGTAGGCAACTTATACTTTAAACCACAGGACAGAACATTCCCTTTTTTCTTTTAGTACAACTGAAAACACATATCACTGATATACTTTGTACTGTCCTTCAAGTAGACATTGAATTCTCCCAGAACCTGTAATTCCCAAGGATTTACTTCTGTACTTTTTCTTTTTCATTCTGAGAACTTTTAATCTCAGAATTGTCTTTCGCAGTGAGTTTTTTCCCCCAGAGATTCTTCCTCTAGTACAAGCTAGGCAAATTTTCCAGCCCTGTTTTAACTTCTCGTGAATTTGGACTTTTTAATCCAAGTGTGATCTCCTACCCACATTTTTGCATGGTGGGCCACTTGCTGTCTTTAAGCTGCCCTACTTCTACCATATCCTCTTTTTAGGGCTACCTTAGACTTTTTCCCCCTCAAAGCCAATTTCATGACAATATGAATCACACGAGCCTTGTATCAAGGTAGAAATGCTGATTAGCTATTCCTGAGACCCCAAACTTCTTTTATCTGCAAAGTAAATGGACAATTTAAAGTACACCTGTTTACAATCTGACATTCTCAATATTATTCACTGGTTTTTCACTGTCAGCACATAGGCTTGTGCCATTGTCTTCAAGTGTAAGCATCTTGCATCTTCTTCATAGTAGAACAACCTGGGCCCCCTTTTAGCTCTGACACTCAAACCACCTGGGCTTTCTGTCAGGCAGACTTCAGAACATGTCACATGATCCCCTTCATTAGTTAATGCACAGTTGCAAAACGTAACAACCTTATAAACCTAAATCTCAATTTTAGGAGTTGTGGGCTGGATGATTTATGCTCAACTGCACAATATAAATTATACTCATTGTCCTGGGTGATAGTCTCAGGTGTTGCAATGCATTCTATCCAGAAAATAGCTGAGCACTTTGCTTTCCAGCAATTGAGCTTTTCCTAGCTTCCTGAATAACGGTTTGTATGAATGTCCTGGTTCTCTGCATTGCTGTATTGTGGCTGAAGTTCCTAACCAAAAATTTCAGTGAAGAATAAACCTCAATAAAAAGTATACTTAAGAATCAAATTTGGCTGTGTGATAATGCTCAGAAAATTTAAAGCAAATATTGTCTCTACTTCTCCCTCCTGGCCTACTTTCTATTACTTCTGCATGTGCCTCTTGCTCTCTTTGTTACTATTTATATTGGCCTCCACCCCTCTCTTTCACTTGTGTTCTTTCTTTCTGTGTGTAAGTTCTCCCACTGGAATTTTGAGATTTCGGGTTTGAGATAAACATGCTTGTAGCAGTCTTCAGTATAGGAGTGGTTTATTCAGCAGCAGCGGGGTCAGTTTAGCTGAGGAAAAGAGCATCTAATTCAAAACACCTTTGACACATAGCTGATGGAGTAGCCAGAGCTTAGTCTCTGGAGATTCAGTGAAGGATATGTGACAGTGAAACAGTAAGAGACAGGCTAGCTAATGGACTAGGCTGAACAATGAATGCATACAAACTGCAAGAGTAAAATTTAGTGCTGTTTAATTTAAGGACCACTAACTTGTCTAATGAGTTGAGGCTGCAACAGGGCCAAAATGCTGTTCATGTAGAATAAACTAGTCCGTTTGTTCATGATCTGCTTCATCTCATCAGTCCATTTGAAAAGATGGGAGTGCAATGGTGTGTGTGAGTTCACATTCAGTGGTACACATTGTAATTACTTGTATTTAGAAAGAGCCTTTAATGTAGTAACACATCCCAAGGTGCTTTGTACCAGGTAAGGGTAAATTTATAAAACCAAAGAGAGAAGTCAAGGCTGTAAAAGAGAACAACCATTTGGGTAAAGTCAAGCAGATTGTGTAAGAAAGGGACAGAAAGTTTAATAATGGCAATTACTAATGGTATAAGTGACTAAGACCACATCAGGCAAAATAGTAAAAAGATAAAATTAAAGGTGCTACACCTGAATGCAGGAAGTGTTTGTTACAAGCTGTATGAATTAATGGCACAAATAAATTTGATCTGGTCACCATTTCTGAGACATGGCTATAGGTTGATGAAGGTTGAGAACTGAATATTCCAGGGAGCTTGACTTTTAGAAGATAGGCAAAATAGAAAAGGAGGTGGAGTAATTCTGATATTAAAGGATGAGATAAAGGCCACAGTGAGAAAGGATTTCAGCTCAGATCAGGATTTAGAATCAGAGTGGGTGGAGCTGAGAAACAACAAAGGGCAGAAAGCACTGATGGGAGTAGTTTATAGGCCCCCTAATAATAATCATAGCATTGGACAGGGTATAAACCTGGAAATTAGAAGAACATGTAATAGGGGTAATACAATGCTCCTGAAGAGGAATATCTTCATTTAGACTGGGCAAACCAAATGAGTGAAAGTAGTTTAGGGGACAAGTCCATGCAATGCATCCAAGATGGTTTTCTTGAACAATATGCTGAGGAACTAACTAGAGAGCAGGCTATTCTAGATCTAGTACAAAAGCAAAACAGTGCAGTTGCTGTAAATCAGCAATAAGAACAGAAAATGCTGGAAATACTCAGGTCAGGCAGCAACTGTGGAGAGAGACGGAATTCTGATGAACGATCATTGTCGTGAAGTGTTAACTCTTTTTCTCTCTCCACAGATGCTGCCTGGCCTGCTGAATACTTGCAGCATTTTTGGTTTTTACTTTTAATCTAGTATTGTGCAATGAGACGAGGTTAATTAGTAATTTTATAATAAAGGATCCCCTGGGGTAAAGTGATCATAATATGATAGGTTTCACATTAAGTTTGAGAGCAATGTAGTAAGTACAAAACTAGAATCTTAAATTTAAACAAAGCCAATTGTGGAGATATGAGAAGCGTGTTGGCTGAGGCAGACTGAGAAATTAAATTATAAAATATGACTGTAAATGAGCAATGGCAAAGGTATAAAGAAAAATTAATTTTCGATGAATAGACATGCCCTTGAGGAATGAAGCTATGAATATTAATTGAAAATTATTAAATTAAAAGAGGTTTGCAATTTTGCCAAAATGAAGATTGGCAGGATTTGAAAAATCAGTGAAGAATGATCAGTAAAATACTGAAGAGGAAGAAAATAGAACGAGCCAGGAAAATAAAAACAGTTTATAATTGGTCCTACAAATATGTAAAATATAAGAGATCAGCATAAGGAAATGATCCCTCTAGAGACATTATCAGGCAAAATTATTATGGCAAATAAGGAAAAGGCAGAGACATTCAACAAATATTTTGTATCTTCACAACAAAAGCTGGAGCATACCAGAAAAAAGTGGGGAACCGAGAGACTAATTTGAGTAAGGAGCTTAAAAGTAATTAATATTAGTTAAGAAAAGGTGCTGAAGAACTTCACAGGAGTAAATGCTGGCAAACCCCTGGACTTGGTGATCAAACCTAGAGTTTTAAAAGGTGGTTGCAGAGGTCGTGGGTGTACTGGGTTTGATCTTCCAGAATTCCCTGGATTCTAGAATGCCATAGTCAAATAGAAGATAGCAAATGTAACACCGTTATTCAAGAAAAGGAGAAAGCAAACAGGGAATCATAGGCCAGTTATCCTGACATATGTAGTAGATGAAATACTGGGATCTATTATTTAGGATGTGGTAACAGGTCCTTGGAAAGTCACGATGAATAGGTAGAGCCAACACGATTTTATGAAAAGGAAATTGTGTTTGAAAAATCTAGAGTGTTTTGAAGGGTAGATGAGGGGGAACCAGTGGATGTACTATATTTGGATTTTCAGAAGGCATTGAATAAGGTGCCACATAAGACATGGTTGCACAAGATACAGGGTAATGTGGTTGGGGATAAATGGATGGAGGATTGGTTAATGGAGAAAAAATAGAGTTGGAATAAATGGGTCATTTTCATCTTTGTAACTAGTGGGGTAGCACAAGGACCAGTGCTTGGGCCTCAGCTATTTACAATCTATATTAATGGCTTAGATGAGGGGACTGGGTGTAATGTATTTACATTTGCTGATGTAACTAAGCTTTGTGGGAAAGTAAGCTATGAGAATGATGTAAAGGGTTGCAAAGGGATATAGCTCAGTTAAGTGAGTAAGAAGATGGGAGATGGAGCATAATGTGGAGAAATGTCAAGATATTCCCTCTGGCGGAAAGAATAGAGTAGCAGAATTTTTACAAAGTCACTTAAATGCTGTAAAAGCAAAACACTGTGGTTGCTGGAAATCTGAAATAAAAACAGAAAATGCTGGAAAACCTCAGCAGCATCTGTGGAGAGAGAAGCAGAGATAATGCTTCGAGTCCATCTGACTCGAATTCAGAGCTAAAGAGCAGTAGAAATGTGATGAAATTTACACTGTTTAAGAGGAGATGGAGCAAGATAGAAGGTCAGGGATAGGTGGGAGCTAAGGAGAGACTGACAAAGATGTCATGGACACAAGACAAAGTGAGTATTAATGGCAGAAGTAAAGATGAAAAAAAGGTGCTGATCGTGGCATAAAGGTAAGATAACAGAAGGTGTTAATAGCAGAACAAGGGTCTGCGCTCTTTGAAAACAAAAGCTAAAAGCAAGTGACACTGTTGGGGGTGGGGGGTGCGAGGTGCGGTTGGGTTTGGGGAAAAAGGATAAAAAAATGAACAAATAAATAAAATAATAAAATAAAATGTAGAAATAAATAAATGAATAAAAATTGGATTAAAAAAGGAGTCAAGATAGAGGAGAGATATCATGATCTGAAGTTGTTGAACTCAATGTTAAGTCCAGAAGGCTGTAAAGTGCCTAATTGGTAGATGAGGTGCTGTTCCTCCAGTTTGCGTCATCTTCTGACTGGGCACTTTACAGCCTTCCAGACTTAACATTGAGTTCAACAATTTTAGATCATGAGTTCTCTCCTCCATCCCCACCCTCTTTCCGATCCCCCTTTTTCCAATAATTTATATAGATTTTTCTTTTCCCACCTATTTCCATTATTTTTAAGTGTATTTCCATCCATTGTTTTATCTCTACCTTTTAGGCTATTTCGATCCCTTCCCCCACCCCACCCCCACCAGGGCTACCTGTACCTTGCTCGTCCTGTTTTCTACCCTTAATGTCACCTATTAGCACATTTCTTAGATAATCTCACCACCTTCAACACCTCTTTGTCCTTTTGTCTGTGACATCTTTTGGTTATCTCCACCTATCACTGGCCCTTGATCCAGCTTTACTTGTCCCAGCCCCCTTTAAACCAACTTATATTTCACCTCTTTTCTATTTTTCCTTAGTTCTGTTGAAGAGTCATACGGACTCGAGAAGTTAACTGTGTTCCTCTCCACAGATGCTGTCAGACCTGCTGAGTTTTTCCAGGTATTTTTATTTCTGTTTTGGATTTCCAGCATCTGCAGTTTTTTGCTTTTATCCTTTCCTTCTGGCCTGCCGCTTTGAAAAATCACATATCCCTGAATATTTAGTTCCCAGCTTTGATCTCCTTGTAACCATGTCTCCATAATGGTTATAAGATCATACCCATTAACCTCTATTTGTGCCATTAATTCATTTATTTTGTTCTGAATACTACATGCATTCAAGTAAAGAGCTGTTAATTTTGCCTTATCACCATTTTATCTCCCTTTGACCCTATTTGCTGCTTTTTTAAAATGTTTGTACACTCTGTCCCTTCCTGTCACACTCTGGGTATCATTACCTAAATAGCTGCCCTGCAAGGCTGCCATGTCCTTTTGCTTTGTAAGCCTATGTGTCCCTCCCCCCCACTATTTAATTTAAAGCCCTCTCTACAAACCTAGTTATTTGATTTGCCAGGACACTGGTCCCAGCGCAGTTCAAGTGAAACCCATCCCATTGGAACAGCTCCCTTCTATCCCAGTACTGATGCCAGTGCCCCAAGAACTGAAATCCATTCCTCCCACACCAATCCCTGAGCCACACATTTCACTCCTTGACTTTATTTACCCTATGCCAGTTTGCCTGTGGCTCAGGTAGTAAACCTGAGATTTTCTTTTTTTTGTTCATTCAAGGGATTTAGGCTTTGCCGGCCAGGCCAGCATTTATTGCCCATCCTTAGTTGCCCTTGAGAAGGTGGTGGTGAGCTGCCTTCTTGAACTGCTGCAGTCCATTATTACCTTGGAGGTTCTGCTTTTTAATTTAGCTCCTAACTGTTCATATTCTCTCAGCAGAACTTCCTTTCTAGTCCTATCAATGTTGTTGATACCAACGTGGATGACAACAACTGGATCCCTCCCCTCCCACTCCAAGTTCCTCTCCAGCCCTGAGAAGATATCCTTAACCCTGGCACCGGGCAGGCAACACAGCCTTCGGGACTCGTGCTCACGGCTGCAGAGAATAGTATCTATCCCCCTATTATTCTGTCCCTAACCACTACTACGTTCCCAATACCACCCCCAATTAAGTGGCTTCCTGTACCTCGGTGCCGTGGTCAGTTCGCTCATCCTCCCTGCTCTCATCCACACAGCTTGCAAGAACCTCGGAACTGTTGGACAGTTGCAGAGGCCGAGGCTCCTCAAACACTACCCCCTGGGTCCTCAAATCTGCTTCACCTGCAGTTACATCCTCCTGTCCCTGATCACAGACCAAATTTGAATTACCTAATCTGAGGGTGTGATCACCGCCTGGAGGAAGTGTCCAGGTAACTTTCCCCCTCTCTGATGTGACGCAATTTCTGCAGCTCCGACTCCAGCTCCTTAACTCGGACCCGAAGTTCCTCGAGCTGCAAATACTTACTACAGATGTGTTCGCTCTTGATCACCTTGGTGTCCAGCAACTCCCATATACCGCAGCATCAACACATCACCCACCCTGCCATTGCTATCGTATTTTAATTAATTAATTAATTACTCTGGTATCCCTGCTCTTTACACTTGTCAAAACTTTTACTCTTTACACTTTTTTACACACCAGTATCAATCTTATACTTAAGATATTTTTAAGAGAAAGAGACAAAAAGACTAGAGACCTAAACACAAATTAAAGACCTTTCTTTTACTTTAAAGATTAGAAATACTTATCAATCCTACTCACCAATCAGCTACTTTTCCTGCATTCATGTCTCTCTCTCTCCGCGATCTTTAATTAACTCTCCTCCCTCTTTCTCTGCTCTCCTCAATGAACTCTTGTTCCTCTCTCTCTGCTCTCTTTTAATGAACTCTCGTCTCTCTCTCTCTCTCTCCGCACTCCTTAATGAACTTTCCTCCCTCTCTCTCCGTGCTCTTCAATGAACTCTCATCCCTCTCTCTCACAGTTGGAGGCAATCTCTGGACCAAACATCTTGTATATCGAGGTGACAGTCTCCCTGGAGAGGTAGAGCCTTCTTCAGCACTGAACCTCTGGCATGTCCAGGTAGCATGAGCGCAGCCCGTAGACTCCGACTCTGGATAATGATGCCTTCTCCAGTACCTTCTGCCTTGCACTTCTTGCTGAGCCTGCATCCTTACTGGCTGCACCTCTCCATCCACAGACCCACTGTGGGGTGCTGCCTGCGGGCAGATGGCCTCCTCTCCCTTCTGGCTCTCTCTTTCTGGCTCTCTCCTCCCCTTCTAAGGAGGTCTCTCCAGCAGAGTAAACATCCCCATTTTTGTGCTGATGTTTCCACAGGTTTCTGCGCTGAAGGGAATTATTGGCAGAAAGCCTCTGCAAATGATAAGGTATCAGGGAGTTCTCCTGAACACCACAAAAATACCAGAAACTACCTCTAAAGCAACTCCAAACCACTCACAGCCAAACTCCTAACTAGTCACCTTTGCATCTGCTGGGGGCCTTTTATCCTGCCCTGGAAGTAGAATCCATGAAAAAGGTGAAGGCTGTCTGGCTGAGTGTCCCGCCTTTAATTGTCACCAGGTGTGCTTCCGACTTCCACACCCACCCACTGACCAAAATACCGCGAGGCGGCACGATGACATCAGAATGCTCTGCCAACGTCCTCGCAGCCCATTTCACCAAGGATTAGAACCACCACGCGCCCACTCACCAGAGCAAAATTTTGGCCAGAGTTTCATACATTTCAATGAGATCGCCTCTCATTCTTCTGAACTCCAGAGAATATCGGCCCAGCCTACTCTCTCTCTCACTCCTCAACAGAGTCAGCCCATTGATTTCAGGAACCAATAAAGTGAATCTACTTTGCAACCCTCCGAAGGCAGGAATATCCTTCCTTAGGTCAGGAGACCAAAACTGTGCACATTATCTAGGTGTGGTCTCACCAAAGTTTTATATAATTGCAGCAAGACTTCCTAATTTTTATAGTCCAGCCTCTTGCATTAAAGGTTAACAGGCCTTCAATCTTCCTAACTGCTCAATGTACTTGCATGTTAAGTTTGTGATTTGTGTACAAGGACCCTCTGAATAACAGCATTTAATATATAATATATACAATATATAATCTCCTGCACCTCTGCCCCCAATCCTTCCTCTCCCTCCCAGAGCCATGTTGGGGTCCACTTTGTCCTCACTTTTCACCTCACCAGCCTCCATATTCAAAGGATCATCCTTCACCACACTGCCAGCTCCAGCATGATGCCACCACCAAACACATCTCACTACCAAACTCACCACCACACCCCACCCCCCACCCCATCAGCATTCCATAGGGTCCATTCCATTTCCTCTGTGATACTCTGGTCGACTCCTCCATCACCCCCAACTCCTCATCCCCTTCCCACGGCACCTTCGGGGCATAGAGAGAGAGAGACGAGAGTTCATTAAACAACATGGAGAGAGAGGGAGGAGAGTTAATTAAAGAGAGTGGAGCAACTGTGTAGGTGGCCACCCTATGCCAGTGGCTCTGAAGGTGACAGTAGCCCTGAACATTTATGCCTCAGGTTCTTTCCAGGGGTCAGTGGGAGATCTATTGGTGTGTCACAATTGGCTGTCCACAGCTGCATTAAGCTGGTCACTGATACTCTGTTCCAAAGGGTCAGCACCTTCATCCACTTCTGGGCCATCAAAGCCAGCCAGGCTGAGCGAGTCAGAGGCTTCACTGCAATTTCTGGGCTCCTTCACATCCAGGGATCCATTGACTGCACACTTGTGGCCATAAAGGCACAAGTGGGGGAGCTGGATGCATTCGTCAATAGAAAGGGCTTTCACTCCTGTAACGTGCAGATTGTGTCTGACCACAAGAGTCAGATGTTGCAGGTTTGTGCCAAGTTATCAGGAAGCTGTCATTTTGCTTATACCCGCTGTTACTCCCAGGTGCCAAAGCTTTCCATGGCTCAAGCTCACTTGGATGGTTGGCTCCTGGGGGGCAAAGGCTATCTACTGAAAAGGTGGCTCATGATCCCACTTAGACGCCCAAGGGCAGAAGCTGAGGAAAACTATAATCACAGTCATGTCTCCACAAGGGCAGTAATTGAGAGGACCATACACCTAATCAAGGTGAGATTCCAATGCCTGGACTGCTCAGGGTGGTCACTTCAATATCTTGAGTGCGTTTCCCTTATTGTTGTTGTGTGCTGCACAATCTGGCTCTGTCAAAGGAGGACCCACTGGAGGGTGAAGACAGTGATCCTGCTCAGCAGGCTGCAGAGGATGAGTCACGCACTGAGCCTGAGGAGGAGCCAGAGGAGCCCCAGGATAAGGAGCTGGATCCCAATGTGAGGATCCTTATGGGAGGCAGGGAGACCAGGAGGCCTTGACCCAGAGAACTTTCAGCTAGACGTCCAAAGCAAGGAGTCAAGGTGATGGTAAGGGGTATGCCACCTTACTGATCTCTCCTGTTAAGGCAATCCTGTCACCCTTAAGTCAAGGTCTGACTTGTAAAATAAAGTTTGCAGCCCTTCCTCTGTGTCACGCGCAAGTCCCAGGCCTCTTCTCTACCAAATGCAGAAAGCACACTAAGTGCTATGTCTTGGTGCCCCACCACCCACGCCTCGCTGGCAGCTGGATTCGGGGCAGCCTGCTGACTCTGATGCCCCTTTGGCCTTGATGATCTTGGCAGCTGTCCTTACCAGATGCCTCATCCATCTCTCACATTGGCAGTGACCTGCTGAGGTCAATGCCAGTGTGTGGGCTCGCAGCTCTGAACAAAGCCCCAGAAACCCCTGATTGAGTTCCTGGAGCTGCCTCTCTCTCCATGAGAGTTGTCACTCTCTCTATGGAGAAAGCTGTGCATTCAGAGCTCTAGGCCAGCACAGTGCTTATGCTCTGTATGAACTCCTCCAAGACAGCGACCATGGTGTGCAGCCTCTCAGGGATCTCCACCAGATCCTGCCACGCATCCTGCTGGACTCTAACATCTGCCACCTGATGGACGACTCCAGAGACTCATCATCTGCCTTGGACTCAGGATCACCTGTTCTCCAGCAATTCTCTGACTGCCACACCCTGTGGACTCTTTGCCTTCGCTAACTCCTCTGGCAAATGTGATGTGCCTTTACCATCTGACCCATAACACTTATACCCACCAACGTGCCTGTATCTGTGCTGGTGGATGGTGCAGAGGGAGGATGTGACGCTGGTGCATTTGGCAACTGTTTCTCCTCGGGGTTCAAGGTGGGGTGGGGGGGGATCCTCAGGGTCCTTTTGGGGTCATGATGATGTTCCATCTGAGGGCGGAAGCAAAAATATCAGCATTGACCATCATTACAAAGTCAGAATGGACTCAGTGTGCTTTCTCATTAAAATGGACATTTGGCTGAGCAAATACTTTCTAATGGACAAGCTACAGAAATAACTGTACTTCACTGTCAGCCTTACAACCACAGCCCCACACCTCTCAGACCCTACACCAATCTCTACCCTTTCCTTTGGACTCTTACCCTCATCCGACACCCCTGTCTCCCTGCAACCTAGGGACTTGGCTCCACACTTGCAGGCCATTTTGAAAGACTGCTGCTCCGCTGGCTGAGGGTCAGTGGGTTTGGTATCCCCCTCACCAGTCTGTCCTCGCTCCACCAAATTGTAACTCCTCTTCTTCTGTAGGAGAAAAAGTGCTTCCATTAGCCCCCCCAGCATGCTGCCACACTGCAGCCTCCCCACACCCAAAGATGCAGGAAAGTTGCCCATCACATTGTCACACATCACCCTGATGTACATGTCAGCCATGATGTACCACATTGTACTATTCACTTCACACCCCAAGCACCAACAATGTCCTGCCACCCACAATCTCCCCAAGGTTCCAACTGGAATCAGTCCTCACCCTGCCAGAGAGTAGAAGGTCATTGAACCCTTTCTGGAACTGGATCCAGGTTCTGCAGAATATGTCATGGCTGCTGACCTGGCCCATCACCTCCGCCCAGGCCTTTGTGACGTGGGGTAGCCGCCTCTTGCTGTCCCTTGGCAATAGGATGTGACGATAGTTATTTACTGCCTCCAGTAATACCCTCAGGCACTCATCCGAAAAACAGGACTGACTGGTTCCGGGCATTCCCGTCTTGCCTCGTATAGGATCCTGGCGTTGCTGCCATCTTGCACACTGCAGCAGCACTTCAAATCTGTAACAGAGACCAAAAAACTCTCCACTGCAAACCAGCTCCCTCTCTCCACATGTTCACTTTCTCTCTCCACACATTCACTTTCTCTCTTTCTTTTCTCCCTCCACATGTTCACGTTTTTTCTCTCTCTCTCTCCACATATTCACTTTCTCTCTGTCTCTTGCTCTCTCTACACATTCACTTTCTCTCTCTTTCTTCTTTCTCTCCACATGTTCACTTTCTCTCTCTCTCTCGTTCTCTCCACATATTCACTTTTTCTCTCTCTCTTGCTCTCTCCACACATTCACTTTCTCTCTTTCTTTTCTCTCTCCACATGTTCACTTTCTATCTCTCGCTCTCTCCACATGTTCAGTTTTTCTCTCTCTCCACACGTTCACATTCTCTGTCTCCCTCTACACGTTCATTTTCTCCCTCTCTCTTCAAATATTCATTCTCTCTCTCTCCACACATTCACTTTCTCTCTCTCCCACATTCCCTTTCTCTCTCTCTCCCATTCACTTACTATATATTTTCTCTCTCGCATATTCTGTTTTTTTCTGTTCTATTTGCCTCCTTCCCTCCTTCTTTCCTCTCCATTCCCATGGAGACCTGCAACTTCTGAGCTGGTGCTCCGACCTGTGATAGCTGCAGAGGTTTACCTTCAGAATGAGTGATGGGGCCAGGCTTTGTGTTTCTGTTCCAGGAGAAGGAGAGAGGCAAACTGTAATGTGACTTTTAGGGTTACAGCATTTGGAACAATAGAGAAGGTTGTAAAAGACTCCTAATATTTAAGAAGAGTATGTATTTGATGAGTGCTGTCTAATGTGGCTGATATATTCCGTTCAGCAGCCGATTGTAAGTCAGTGTGTTAGTGAGTGATTCAGTCTGCACTGTGCCTCCTGGTACAATCTTTTGTGTGACAATAAGGAGTGAGTGGTTTAATGATTGGGCAGATGTTCCAGTGTTGGTGCTAAGCAGTATACTAAAAGCAATGCCATCTCAATGTACCGTCCTGTCAAAGCAAGCGCTTTACAGGGTGGAATCTCAATTTTGGTACTGGAGCCTTGAGCTGTCTTTTAGATGTTATAGCAGTCTGGAATCAGGCACACAAACAACCTGGTTTGGATGCAGCTATAAGCTGAACTCCCCTGGACCACAAGGTACATTCAGCACTTGCCAGTCCCTCGCCATTTCTAGGAAAGATCTTTTCTGGGTGCTGAACTGGACGTGGTCAGTCTGATGTGAAACCTGCAGGCCCAGCCTTGGCACAGGCTGGTGAAACATGGACAATGGAAGTGGGGTGTACTTTTGATTGTGTTAACCACAGGAAAATGAGATAAGGCCATTTCACCGATTGGGTCAGTCCTTCTGCTGCTAATGTAGAGTTAACCCATCGTGAACTTTCATTCCCTCCTTCATCCACAGTCTGTTGGATCCTGTCATGGCCTCTACTCTCTGGCCTGAACTTTTCCTTTGTTGGGTGCGTGTGATCAGCAGGCCTGGGAGCGGTCGGGAGAAAGGCCCCCGACCATGGTTGGCCCACAACCGTGATTTCACCGCCAATTAAAGCCCACCCACTGTGAGATGTATCTTCCCAATGGTCGGGAAGGCCAGGTGGGGGCCTGATAGGTGCCAGGTCCAATGGCGACCCGGTGGGCACTTTAACATTGGCAGCTCCCTGAAGGCTGCCAGGGGAGAATCTTTCCTCAGTCTGGAGACTGGAGGAATGGCCTCACCAGCAGCTGAAGGGCTGGTTGGGTGGACACTCGGCCCCCTTGTTTTTCAGACGAGTGCCTCGCGGTTCTCCAGGAGGAGGTGAGTGTTGGTGGGACACCCTCGTTCCCAGGGATGGCAGGAGGAGGCCACAACTTCAGACCAAAAAAGCTTGGGAGGAGGTGGCAGCCGAGGTCAGCAGCCACAATGTCGTGAGATCCACCTGGGTGCAAAATGTTCAACAACCTGCTGTGCTCGGCAAGGGTGAATACCGTGTTGGCATGGATCAGTGTGGTGAAGTGTTAAGAACTGGCCGTCCTCCCATGGAGCTCAGGAGTGTTAGAGTTTGAGTGCCAGCTGTCAATGGTGCCGGAGCTGGCCAAGGTGGGTGAGCCCTGGCTGCTTGACCTGAGTGCCTTGCAGCTCAAGGACCACGACTCAGATGTGCCATGAGAGGTGTTCCTCAGGTGGGGTTGCAGCATTGGCACTGCAGATAGAAAGTGGACTAATCAATGTTCCTCTGTCCTTTCAGGAGAATACGACCCATAACAACTTGGAGAGGTCACGGACATGCAGAGGACTCCAAAACCTCCTAATCATGACGGGGTTTGAAATAGACACTTTGGAGCTGGAAAGCTGCCACCCACCTCATTCAGCCCGTCATGGAGAGGCAGGGGTCTCTGACGAAGGTAAGAGTGCAGTGCACAGAGATGAGTGCTGGATTGTGCAACCATTCTAGTGTTGTCTCTTCATTGATGGGAGCCTCAAACCTGGAGTCCCCATTGATCAGTGAAAGACTATTGCACCATGATGCAGATCTCCATTGTCTCACCAGGGTGCCTGGCATGCACAGTGACAGTGTGATGACTTAAACTAATGACATGTCCTTGTTCTCCTTTAGATTCACCAGCAAGCACTTGTATGCAGGACACCGAAGGCCCACCCTTGACGTCAGAGGATAACCAGGCGTCATTTGCACCTGCTTCACACCGGCTCTCTGAACCAGGCACCAGCACAGGGTGTTTGATTGTTGGCTAGGATGGTGGCGCACATTGGCGAGGGAACTTCACACTTGCTTGAGGAACAGGTGGAGGCAGAGAGTGCCCAGGGCACTTGCAGTCGGAGGACTGTTGGGGACCAGGAACATGCTGAGTCGAAAGCTGATGATGAACCCTAGAGTCGTCCATTAGGTGGGATGTCCAGCAGGATGTGCGGGAGGACATGGCAGGAATCCATGAGGGTCTGCGTGCCATGATCTCCGTTGTGGAGGAGTCCAGGTGGAGCATGAGTACTGCATTGACGTTCATCGCTGAGCACACTACCTCCTCCATTGAGAGAGTGGTGACTCTCATGGAGAGACAGCTCCAGGGACAGAATCAGGGGTTCCTGGGGTTGCACTTGGACCTGCAAGCCTCACACAGGCACTGACCTCAGCTGGTCAGTGCCAGTGTGGGAGATGGATGAGGCACCCAGTATCCCAGCTAGGTGCCCGCCCATTAATGGTAAACAGGGAAGTCCAGAGTGACCTCACGTTGGTGCCCGAGCTGCTTGTTGTCCCTGCGGACTCCTCTCAGGGCACTCTGGATAATGGCAAGAGCTCCTCCAACCCTCTCCCAGTGACCATAGCATCTGATGAGGCTGCAATGACTGGGGAGATGCCAGCTGTGGCACTGGCCGCACCCTCCCAGGTGGGGTCAACACAGAATCCACCGGTCAGAGGACCATCAAGATCAACAAGGCCAACAAAACAGCAGAGTCGGCAGGCTGACTCCAATGCGGGTGCCAGCGAGGGGGGTAGGGGCACCGAGATGTAGCACTCAGAAACCTAAGTTTCAGGCACCATGAGCACAAGAGGGACCAGTTCACAGGTGATCTTCTGTTCTGCCATGTTTTGTTTATATATTTACTGGTGTGGGCATTAACACCAGATATGGTAATGTTCATTTGTCATGAGTGTCAAAATTATATTAATGTTGCTTTTGTGTTATTGGCCTGAATACACCTCATCTTTTCTTTCTGGTGCAGGATGTGCCAGTATGTAATGCTGGAAGTGAGTGGCTCTAAACTTTATTGCACAGGTGAGCATTCAGTGGACTTTGGGTTCAAATGAAAGGATCATTTCAGACATCCGGGATGGAGGCGGCAGCCCTGGCATGAGGTGGAAGCTGATCTTTAGCAGCCGAGCTGAAGGAAAGTTGGATCATGGCATCCCTGGTGTCCCTGCCTCCCTGAAGGATACAGAAGTGTTGCTCCATGCCCTCAGCATTCTCCTCACCAGGCTCCTCTTCTGACTCATTACTGGACTCATCCTCTGTGCCCTGTGGAGCTACCTCTGGATCCTCTTCCTCCAGTGGGTCCCCCCTTGCCAGTGCCAGATTGTGGAGAGTGCAGCATGCAACCATGATCAGTGACACCCACTCTGGGGGGTATTGTAGTGCTCCCACTGAACGGTCCAGGCATCGGAAGTGCATCTTCAGAAGACCTGTGGTCCTCTCTATCATGGCCCTTGTGGAGGCATGACTCCTGTTATACCTCTGCTCTGCCTCTGTTCTTGGATGGCTGAGAGGCGTCATGAGCCACCTTTTCAAGGGGATAGCCCTTGTCACTCAGCAGCCACCCATCCAGTCAGGCTGGAGCACTGAAAGCCCCGGCGCCTGGAAGTGTCTGAGGATGTAACCATCATGGGAGCTGCCTGGGTACCTTACACAGACTTGCAGAATCTGCATCCTGTGCTCACACACTATCTGCACGTTCATGGAGTGGAAGCCCTTCCTGTTGATGAAGGCACCGGGCTCACCTGCCACACGTGTACAGTCGATCGCTGAAAACCCTCTGCCTCGCTCAGCCTAGCTGACCTCGTCCATACGGTAATGAATAAAGGTCAGTACCTGCTTGAACAGAGCTTCTGTCACCAGCTTGACGTAACTGAGGACAGCTGATTGAGAGATTCTGCACAGATCCCCCACTGACCCCTGGAAAGAGCTGGAGGCATAGAGGCTGAGGGCCACTGTGACCTTCAGAGCCACTGGCACGGGGTGTCCACCCACACAGTTGGAGCTGATCTCAGGCCCAATCACCTGACAAATGGAGGTCACTGTCTCCCTGCAGAAGCAAATCGTCCTTCAGCATTGCACCTCGGACATATTGAGGTAGCTGCATCACCGCTGTAAACCCTGGCAGCAGGATAGTGGCGTCGTCTGTGGCCTCTTCCACCTTGGACTACCTACTGACCCTGCACCCCTTGTGCCGGCACCTCTCCTCTCACAGGTCCCTCCCCTGGAAGCTGCATTGGACACCTGACCTCCTCTCCCTTCTGCCGCACTCTTCCTCCTCAGAGGAGGGGCCACCAGCAGAGACCACAATCCCCATTACCAGGGTAAGGGAAGGCTGCCTGATACCTGGGAGGGTCCATACGGTCTGAATTCTCAGGGGGCCTAGCAGACAGCAACGCGTCCTGAAATGAAGCCTGGAAATGCTAAAAATGAGCTCAGAACTGAGATGAAACTGCCAAGTTCAAATAAGCAACCAGCAGCAAACTATCTCCTGAAATCCTCACTACTCACAAATGCAATGCTGCTGACCCTTTAATTCCCCCGTTGGATGAGGTTTTGTAAAAAGTGGGCTGCCCACCTGCCCGTTTTGCCCGTGAGACGAGGGTAAAATCGCATGAACAGCGTGAAATCGAGAGCAATTGTCTTTTTAATGGCCTTAGGTGGTCTTTTGATTGGTGGTGGGCACATCTCTGACACCCGCCGACCTGAAGGTAGCTCACACGCCCGACATCATCTTGCGCCATTTTACACCTGATCGGGTCAGGCGTGCGCCTGCACACAGAACATAATCCTGTCCCTCAGCCAATGTAAATCCTACAACTGTGTCCTCTCCTCTCTCACTCCCTGCCTTCCATGTCCTCCTGAGGCATCTGCCCTCTCCATTTTCATGAATAGATTGTAGATTCCAACTCCAGAATATTTGGAACAGAAGTACTGTGCATGCTGGAAATATGAAATAAAAACAGAAAATGCTGGAAATATTCAGCAGTTCAGGCAGTGCCTGTGGAGAGAGAATCAGGCCTGTGTTCTGGCCTACTCCACATCTCCAATGTCTGAGTGCCTTTTTGTTCCAGCAGTGAATTGTGTCCCATGATGTCTTTCAGAACAGCCTCTAACTGTCTTTTTAATTTGCCCAAACAGCATTGAACCCTGATCTTAGGAAATAAATGGTCTACTGGAACAGTAGCTTCATTTGAGAGCCACATGCTGTACTCTGAGGAGGAGACTCCTGTCTTCTTTAGTTAATTGTTTCCAGCCCAAGCCAAATAACTCACTCCCATTTTCCTTTCTCTACCATTTTCTTCATTCTTTCTCCAGTGATTATATTTTCATCCAGTAATTGCCTGATCCATCAGGCCCAGGCTTTCCTACTGTTTGGATAGGTCTCTTAGTGTTCCTCCAGCCTCTGCAATGGGGGCAAGGAAGAGTATGGCCTAGATTTTTGAGGGTTATATAACATCACTGAATGATGGCACTGACACGGTGAGCCTGTAATATCACTGTACATGGATTGGACTGAACCTTTGCCATTTATTGAATTTTGAAGGTGCTTGTGAATAACTGATAATAACTGAGGCAGTGCAAGAATTAAAAGTGTTGAATGCTTCATTCAGCCTTTTTATGCCCCAGCTGATGTCGCGGGATATTCCTACTTCAATGCACAAAGTCTCAGGTTCATCACACTTCAACCTTGAGGCTCTGAAAATGATAGCTCCGAACAGAGAGTTGGATATGAGAGTACCAGCCTCCACACTCGTACTCCCACTGAGCTGAAATTTAAAACATTCAGTAGATGGGTAACCCTGAGGTTTTGAGACATGAGGGCCCAATACAGCTTGTGGTTAGTTCTCTTTACTTTCAGTTTCCACAGGACAGGATGTTTTCACACTGGGACGTTCTCTTCAAAAACCCTTATCAAGGCAACAGAAATTATCTGAAGTTAAAACACACAGTCTTGAATGTACAAGTAGCTTAGTGGGTTTTGAAGAGATCAGCTATTGTTTTTTTGTGCACAGATTTGGATACATTTGTGAGGGCGTGGGGAGAACATGGGGTGCTGTCACTTATGCTGCGTCTCATTGCAAATCATTGGGATGACCAGAATTTTTTTTAAAGGAGAAGGGTTCATCTCAATTATTGAAAAGCTGCTGGGAAGACCAGGGCAGATGCAGGATAAGACCTCGAGATGATGCTCAGCTGGACCCGCCCAGTCAATTGAATCTGCTTCATTGGCAGTGACCCTCGCTCACTCATGAACTAGCCTTTAAAATCTTCCTGCATTAGTTCAACTGCCATGTATGGGATCAACAGAGATAAAAACAAAAAACTGCGGATGCTGGAAATCCAAAACAAAAACAGAATTACCTTGAAAAACTCAGAAGGTCTGGCAGCATCGGTGGAGAAGAACAAAGTTGACGTTTTGAGTCCTCATGACCCTTCAATAGAACTAATTAAAAATAGGACAGGGGAGAAATAAACTAGCTTAAGATAACTTAAACCAGCTTATATTTCACCCCTCTCCTATTTTTACTTAGTTCTGTTGAAGGGCCATGAGGACTCGAAAAGTCAACTTTGTTCTTCTCTGCCGATGCTGCCAGACCTGCTGAGTTTTTCCAGGTATTTCTGTTTTTGTATGGGATCAACATCTTGTCCGGATCTCCTGGAAAAGCTGAGCAGTCTTCATCCATCAGTCTCTCCTCACAGCTCCCAGGCCCATGTTTATTTTTGGACTCTTTGGATGCTCTTAGATTTCTTCCTATTTTGATCACGCTCCGGATACACGGCAGGGTGGGGTTAGGGTTACCAACCCTCCTGGTTTGGCCAGGAGTTTATCAGAATCACCATCTATCTCCCGGTGGCTATTGAAAGAAATCTGGGAGATTTTAAAACGTATTTTAAGCAAATGAATGAATACAATACACATAATTTGTACAGAAGCTCATCATTGTAGAACAGTGATCTGAAAATGATAGCTCTGAACAGAGAGTTGGATATGAGAGTAACAGCCTCCACATTCGTACTCCCACTGATTGTGTACTAGGCAGTGTGAACCGGCACTGAGGCACACACATACTCCTGAGTCACGGTTGGACGAAGCAATCATCAGGTCATAACTACCAAGAAGAGGAAGAAACGACAATTCCCATCATGAGGCTTTGCCACGTGATGACATCACACCAGCATCACCCAATCAAATTCAAACCTTAAACTGAGAAAAAGGGCAGGAAGACTCCAATTGGCTGGAATTTTGGCAGGGCTGCAAGGGGATTGATGGGGTTTGAATTTCATTAAGGGATTGGGCATGAGCGATGAGCTTTAGTCCAAGCGTGATGGGCACCAACCCCCTACCCTCTCCATCAACCCCACCCTCCCCAGTCACCCGTATCCCAGCCTCAGTTTGAGGCAGCTTCTATCCTTTGCCTGAACTCTGCTCGGTAACCGACCAGCCCAAGGGAACTGGAGATAGTTTCATACAGGAAAGTGAAAAATATCAGATCGTCAGCATATTCAATTAGGAGAAACCCTGAGGGTTTGGGAATGGGACAGGTTTGGGGAGTGGGAGTGGTTGGTTTGAGAATTGGGAGTGGGTTTCAGGGAGGGTTTGGGGAGTGGGGGTGGGGTGGGTTTGGGGAGGACGGCACTGAAAGATGTTGGGGATGTCCAAGTCGAACAAGTGTGAACATTTTCTCATCTTCAATGACCTTCCCTCTATCATAAGATCGGGAGTGGGGATGTTCGCTGATGATTTCACAATGTTCAGTAACAGTCATAACTCCTCAGACACTGATGCAGTCTGTGTCCAGATACAGCAAGACCTGGACAATATCCAGATTGTTAAATGGCAATGGAAATGACCATCTCCAAAAATTCTGAAAAATGAGAGTTTAACCATTGCCCCTTGACATTCATAAGAACATAGGAAATAGGAACAGGAGTAGGCCTTTCGGCCCCTCAAGTCCACCCTAGCCATTCACTAAGATCATGGCTAATCTGCCTGGGGCCTCAACTCCTTTTTCATTCCAGTTCCTCATAGCCCTCAGCTCCCTGATATTTCAAAATCTATCACACCTCATCTTTAAATACTTGCAGTGATCTAGCCTCCACAACTATCTGAGGTAGAGAATTCCAGACTACCCTCTGAGAGAAGAAATTCCTTTGCATCTCAGTTTTAAATGCGTGTCCCCTTATTCTGTAACTATGTCCCTAGTTTGAGATTCCCCCACCAGTGGAAACATCTTCTCAACATCTACCCTGTCAAGCCCCCTCAGAGTCTTGTACGTTTCAATAAGATCATCCCTCTTCTTCTAAACGCTAACAAATAAAGGCCTAACCTGTTTAGCCATTCTTGATAAGTCAATCCCTTCTTCCCAGGAATCAGCCTAGTGAATCTCTTTTGAACTGCTTCCAATTCCTGTATATCTTTTCTTAAATACAGGGACCAGAACTGTACACAGTACTCCAGGTGCAGCCTCATCAACACCATGTACAATTGTAACAAGATTTCCCTATTTTTAAACTACAACCCCCTCAGAATACAGGCCAAAATTCCATTTAATTTCTTAATTGCCTGCACCTGCATGCTAACTTTTTGTGTTTCATGCACAAGAACACCCAGGTCCCTCGGTCTGCACTTCTTTGGAGTCTCTCTCCATTTAAATAATAGTCTGCCTTTTGATTTTTCTTACCAAGGTGCATGACCTCACACTTTCCTACATTGAACTCCATCTGCCAAGCTTTTGCCCACTCACTCAACCTACCTGTATCCTCTTGCAGATTCCTTATGTTCTAATCACAACATGTCCTCCCACCTATTTTTGTATCATCAACAAACGTGGATACATTACACTCTGCCCTCTCCTCCAAGACATTAATATAGATAGCAAATAATTGAGGCCCTAGGACTGATCCTTGTGGCACTCCACTAGTTACATCTTTCCAACCTGAAAAAGGCCCATTAACCTCAACTCTCTGTCTTATGTGTATTAACCAATCCTTAATTCATGCTAATCACAGAATCACACAGTACAGAAGAGGCCCTTCGGCCCATTGAGTCTGCACCAACACATAAGAAACACCTGACCTACCCACCTAATCCCATTTACCAACACTTGGCCCATAGTCTTCAATGTTATGATGTGCCAAGTGCTCATCCAGGTACTTTTTAAAGGATGAGAGACAACCTGCCTCCACCACCCTCCCAGGCAGCGCATTCCAGACTGTCACCACCCTCTGGGTAAAAAAGTTTTTCCTCACATCCCCCCTAAACCTCCTGCCCCTCACCTTGAACTTGTGTCCCCTTGTGACTGAACCTTCAACTAAGGGCAACAGCTGCTCCCTACCCACCCTGTCCATGCCCCTCATAATCTTGTACACCTTGATCAGGTTGCCCCTCAGCCTCCTCTGCTCCAATGAAAACAACACAAGTCTATCCAACCTCTCTTCATAATGTAAATGTTTCATCTCAGGCAACATCCTGGTGAATCTCCTCTGCACCCCCTCCAGTGCAATCATATCCTTCCTATAATGTAGCAACCAGAACTGCACACAGTACTCCAGCTGTGGCCTCACCAAGGTTCTATACAACTCCAACATGACCTCCCTACTTTTGCAATCTATGTGTTGATTGATAAAGGCAAGTGTCCCAAATGCGTTTTTCACCACCCCACTAACATGCCCCTCCGCCTTCAGAGATCTATGGACACACACGCCAATGTCCCTTTGTTCCTCAGAACTTCCTAGTGCCTTGCCATTCATTGAATACGTCCTTGTCAAATTACTCCTTCCAAAGTGTATCACCTCACACTTTTCAGGGTTAAATTCCATCTGCCACTTATCTGCCCATTTGACCATCCCGTCTAAATCTTCCTGTAGCCCAAGACACTCAACCTCACTGTTAACCACCCGGCCAATCTTTGTATCATCCACAAACTAACTAATCTTACCCCCCACATAGCCATCTATGTTGTTTATATAAATGACAAATAATAGGGGACCCAGCACATATCCCTGTGGTACGCCACTGGACACTAGCTTCCAGTCATTAAAGCATCCTTCTGTCATCACCCTCTGCCTCCTACAACTAAGCCAATTTTGAATCCACCTTATCAAATTACCCTGGATCCCATGTGCATTTGTCTTCTTTAAAAGTCTCCCATGAGGGACCTCGTCAAGGGCTTTGCTGAAATCCATATAAACTACATCAACTGCACTACCCTCATCTACACACCTGGTCACCTCCTCAAAAAATTCAATCAAATTTGTTAGGCATGATGCCTAATAAATTACCCCCAATACCGTGAACTCCTATCTTGTGCAACAACCTTTTATGTGGCATCTTATCAAATGCCTCCTGGAAATCCAAATACCCAACATCTACCTTTTCCCCTTTACTCTGCTTGTTATATCCTCAGAGAACTCTGGCAAATTTGTCGGACATAATTTCCCTTTCACAAAACCATGTTGACTCTGTTTGATTGCAGTAAGCTTTTCTAAATGTCCTGCTATTTCTTCCTTAATAACGGATTCTAGCATTTTCCCAGCAGCAGACGTCAGGCTGACTGGCCTATAGATTCCTGCTTTTCGTCTCCCTCCCTTCTTCCCATTAGTTTGTCAAATATTTTGTCCCTCATAATAGAGACTGTTACAAGATCTTGACTCCCATTTGCTCCTTGCTTATCTGTTATCTTTGGAATGTTTATAGTGTCCTCCACTGTGAAGACCGATGCAAAATATTGATTTAAATTATCTGCCATTTCCCTGTTCCCTGTTATCAATTCTCCAGTTGCATCCTCCAAGGGTCCCATGATCGCTTTAGTCACTCTCTTTCTTTTTAAATACCCAAAGAAGCTCTTGCTGTTTGTTTTTATATTTCTTGTCAATTTACTTTCATAATCAATTTTCTCCCTCTTCATTAGCTTTTTAGTCATCCGCTGCTGGTTCCTAAAAAAATCCCAATCCTCTGGCCTACCAATAGTTTTTGCCACTTTGTATGCCTTAGTTTTTAATTGGATACTCTCCTGGGCCACCTTGGTTGACCATGGGTGGTTCATCCTTCTCATCGAGTCCTTCTTTTTGACTGGGATAAATTTTTGCTGAGTGTTATGAAATATCTGCTTAAATGTCTGCCTCCGCTCATCCACTGACCTCCTTCTTAGTCTATTTTCCCAGCCCATTTTAGACAACTCTTTCTTCATACCTCTGATTTAAGTTGAGAACACTGGTTTGAGATCCGAGTTGCTCGCCCTCAAACTGAATTTGAAATTCTACCACATTGTGATTGCTACCCCCAGAGGACCCTTAACTACGAGATCTCTTATTAATCCTGCATCATTACACATTACTAGATCTAAAATAGCCTGTTCCTGGGTAGGTTCTGCAACGTATTGCTCTAAGAAACAATCCCTGATGCACTCTACAAATTCATCTTCCATGTTACCCCTGCCAATCTGATTTGTCCAGTCAATATGCAGATTAAAATCACCCATGACAATTGTAGTGCCCTTATACACCCTCATTATTTCCCGATTTATACTTTATCCTACAGCGAGGGAACGATTTGGGGGCCTATAGAGGATTTCCGCCTATAACTTCGTCCCCTTGCTATTCCTTTTTTCCACTCAAACTGATTCCACATCATGATCTATTGCACCTATATCACTGCTCACCACTGCACTGATACCTTCCTTTATTAACAGGGCTACCCCATCTCCTTTTCCTTTTTGCCTATTTTTCTGGAATGTCGAATACCCTTGAATATTGAGTTCCCAGTCTTGGTTGCCCTGCAACCACGTCTCTGTAATAGCTATCAAGTCAGATTAATTTATTTCTATTTCTGCTGTCAACTCATCTATCTTGTTACAAATGCTGTGTGCATTCAATTAAGAGCCTTAAGTTTTGACTTTTTACCATTATTACTCATTCTTATTCTGATTTCTGCTTCACTCTCCTGCTTATGTTTCCTGCCACTTCCTGTCAGTCTGATTATTATTCACCTCCTTGCTACCCTGCATCTCTGCTCTCTCGTTTCTTCTTGATTTTTTAAACTTCCCTTCAATTGAACCTTCCCCCTGCTAATTAGCTTAATGACACCAGTACTGGGGAAGGAGAGAGCTGTTCCATTGGGACGGGCTTCATTTGAACCATGCTGGGACCAGTGTCCTGAAAAATCGTGTAACTAAGGTTGTAGATAGGACCACATGGTGACCACATCTTCAGCAAGTGTTGTTTTTATTTCAGTTTTCAGCATCAGCAGTATTTTGCTTCTTTTTAAAATATGAATGGAGTTCAGCCAGCCAAGGGAGCACTCAGTCTGTGTGTTTAGATTGTGGGGATAAAAACACTCACAGTCACACCCTCCTGTCCTTGACCATGGACCAAATTTGATGTAGTTAATCTAAGGGATGTGACTGCCTCCTGAAACACAGTGTCCAGGTAACTCTCCCCCTCCCTGATGTGGTTGCAGTGTCCGCAGCTTGGAATCCAGCTCATCAACTCTGAGCTGAAGTTCCTCCAGCAGCCAACACTTGCTGAAGATGTGGTCACCATGTGGCCCTATCTACAACCCTAGTTACACGATTTGTCAGGACACTGGTCCCAGCATGTTTCAAATGAAGCCTGTCCCAATGGAGCAGCTCTCTCCTTCCCCAGTACTGGTGCCAGTGCCCAATGAATTGGAACCCATTTCTCCCATGCCAATCTTTGAGCCACGCATTTAGCTCTCTAATTTTATTGATCCTATGTCAATTTGCACGTGGCTCAGGCAGCAATACGGAGATTATTACCTTTGTGGTTCTGCTTTTTAATTTAGCCCCGAGCTGCTCATAGTCCCTCAGTAGAACCTCTTTCCTAGTCCTACCTGTGTCATTGGTACCTACATGGACCACGACAACTGGATCCTTCCCCTCCCACTCCAAGTTCCTCTCCAGCCCAGAAGAGATGTCTGCCTCACTCACAGTCACACCCTCCTGTCCCTGACCACGGACCAAATTTGATGTAATTAATCTAAGGGATGTGACTGCCTCCTGAAACACAGTGTCCAGGTAACTCTCCCCCTCCCTGATGTGTCACAGTGTCCACAGATCAGATTCCAGCTCATCAACTCTGTGCTGAAGTTCCTCGACCAGCCAAAACTTGCTGCAATTGTGGTCACCGTGGATCACACCAGCGTCCACCAGCTCCCATATCCTACAGCTGCAACACATCGCCTGCCCAGCCATCTCTATTCTATTTAATTAATTAATTTAGACGTTAAATATTTTAAAAGTGAATTTCTTAACTGTACTCTATTGCTGTAATAACGTCTTCTGATTTAAACCACTTGGCCAATCAAGAGAGATAGGGAACTGATACCCACCAATCACCTATCTGTTTTCCTGTGATGTCACATTTCAGCACTGACAGGCAGAAACAGGTTGAAGGGGCTCTATACTCTGCTGCCCTCCACACGCTGGCCCACTCTCTATATCTGAAATCCTGTCTCACCTCACTGGTTTAAACTGTGAAAATCCCAGCTCCCCTCTCGCGGTTTTATACTGTGAAACTACTGGCTCCCCCTCGCTGTTTTATACTGTGAAAATCCCGGCTTTCCTCTCGCTGTTTTATACTGTGAAAATCCCAGCTCGCCTCTCACTGTTTTGTACTGTGAAAATCCCGGCTCTCCTCTTGCTGTTTTAAACAGTGAAAATCCCGGCTCCCCTCTCGCTGGTTTATACTGTGAAAATCCTGGCTTTCCTCTCGCTGTTTTATACTGTGAAAATCCTGGCTTTCCTCTCGCTGTTTTAAACTGTGGAAATCCCAGCTCTCCTCACTGGTTTATATTGTAGAAATCCCAGCTCTCCTCTCGCTGTTTTAAACTGTGGAAATCCCAGCTCTCCTCTCGCTGTTTTAAACTGTGGAAATCCCAGCTCTCCTCTCGCTGTTTTAAACTGTGGAAATCCCGGCTTTCCTCTCGCTGTTTTAAACTGTGGAAATCCTGCCTCTCCTCTCGCTGTTTTAAACTGTGGAAGTCCCAGCTCTTCTCACTGGTTTATACTGTAGAAATCCCGGCTCTCCTCTCGCTGTTTTAAGCTCTGGAAATCCCAACTCTCCTCTCGCTGTTTTAAACTGTGGAAATCCCAGCTCCCCTCACTGGTTTATACTGTAGAAATCCCAGCTCTCCTCTCACTGTTATAAACTGTGGAAATCCCAGCTCTCCTCTCGCTGTTTTAAACTGTGGAAATCCGAGCTCTCCTCTCGCTGTTTTAATCTGTGAAAATCGTGGCTCTCCTCTCGCTGGTTTAAACTGTGAAAATCCCAGCTCTCCTCTTGCTGTGTTAAACTGTGATAATACTGGCTCTCCTCTCGGTGTTTTAAACTGTGGAAATCCCGGCACTCGTCCCGGTGTTTTAAACTGTGAAAATCCCAGCTCTCCTCCCGGTGTTTTAAACTGTGAAAATCCCAGCTCTCCTCCCGCTGTTTAAAACTTTGAAAATCCCAGCTCTTCTCTCGCTGTTTAAACTGTGAAAATCCCAGCTCTCCTCTCGCTGTTTTAAACTGTGAAAATCCCGGCTCTCCTCTCGCTGTTTTAAACTGTGAAAATCCCGGCTCTCCTCTCGCTGTTTTATACTGTGAAAATCCCGGCTCTCCTCTCGCTGTTTTATACTGTGAAAATCCCGTCTAACCTCTCGCTATTTTATACTGTGAAAATCCCGGCTCCGTTCTCACTGTTTTATACTGTGAAAATCCCGGTTCACCCCTCTCGCAGTTTTCTACTGTGAAAATCCCGGCTCCCCTCTCGCTGTTTTATACCATGAAAATCCCGGTTCACCTCTCGCTGTTTTATACTGTGAAAATCCCAGCTCTCATCTCGTTGATTTAAACAGTGAAAATCCCAGCTCTCCCCTCTCGGTGTTTTATTCTGTGAAAATCCGAGTTCTCCCCTTGCTGTTTTAAACGGTGAAAATCCCAGCTCTCCTCTTGCTGTTTTAAACGCTGAAAATCCCGGCTCACCCCTCTCGCTGTTTTAAACTGCGAAAACCTCGGCTCCACTCACGCTGTTTTATACTGTGAAAATCCCAGCTCTCCTCTCGCTGTTTTATGCAGTGAAAATCCCAGCTCTCATCTCGCTGTTTTATACTGTGAAAATCCCGGCTCTCCTCTCGCTGTTTTAAACTGTGAAAATCCCAGCTCTCCTCTCGCTGTTTAAAACTGTGAAAATCCCAGCTCACCTCTCACTGTTTTATACTGTGAAAATCCCAGCTCTCCTCTCGCTGTTTTAAACTGTGAAAATCCCGGCTCTCCTCTTGCTGTTTTATACTGTGAAAATCCCGGCTCTCCTCTCGCTGTTTTATTCTGTGAAAATCCCGGCTCCCCTCTCGCTGTTTTATACTGTGAAAATCCCGGCTCCCCTCTCGTTGTTTTATACTGTGAAAATCCCGGCTCCCCTCTTGCTGTTTTATACTGTGAAAATCCCGTCTCCCCTCTCGCTGTTTTATACTGTGAAACTCCGGGCTCCCCTCTCGCTGTTTTATACTGTGAAAATCCCGGCTTTCCTCTCACTGTTTTATACTGTGAAAATCCCGGCTCTCCTCTCGCTGTTTTAAACTGTGGAAATCCCAGCTCTGGTCTCGCTGTTTTAAACTGTGGAAATCCCAGCTCTCCTCACTGGTTTATACTGTAGAAATCCCAGCTCTCCTCTCGCTGTTTTAAACTGTGGAAATCCCGGCTCCCCTCTCGCTGTTTTAAACTGTGAAAATCCCGGCTTTCCTCTCACTGTTTTATACTGTGAAAATCCCAGCTCTCCTCTCACTGTTTTATACTGTGAAAATCCCGGCTCTCCTCTCGCTGTTTTAAGCTCTGGAAATCCCAACTCTCCTCTCGCTGTTTTAAACTGTGGAAATCCCAGCTCTCCTCACTGGTTTATACTGTAGAAATCCCAGCTATCCTCTCACTGTTTTAAACTGTGGAAATCCCAGCTCTCCTCTCGCTGTTTTAAACTGTGGAAATCCGAGCTCTCCTCTCGCTGTTTTAATCTGTGAAAATCCTGGCTCTCCTCTCGCTGGTTTAAACTGTGAAAATCCCAGCTCTCCTCTTGCTGTGTTAAACTGTGATAATACCGGCTCTCCTCTTGCTGTTTTAAACTGTGGAAATCCCAGCACTCCTCCCGGTGTTTTAAACCGTGAAAATCCCAGCTCTCCTCCTGCTGTTTTAAACTGTGAAAATCCCGGCTCTCCTCCCGCTGTTTTAAACTTTGAAAATCCCAGCTCTCCTCTCGCTGTTTTAAGCTGTGAAAATCCCAGCTCTTCTCTCGCTGTTTTAAACTGTGAAAATCCCAGCTCTCCTCTCACTGTTTTATACTGTGAAAATCCCGGCTCTCCTCTCGCTGTTTTAAACTGTGAAAATCCTGGCTCTCCTCTCGCTGTTTTATACTGTGAAAATCCCGGCTCCCCTCTCGCTGTTTTATACCGTGAAAATCCCGGTTCACCTCTCGCTGTTTTATACTGTGAAAATCCCAGCTATCATATCGTTGTTTTAAACGGTGAAAATCCCAGCTTTCCTCTCGCTGTTTTAAACAGTGAAAATCACAGCTCTCCCCTCTCGGCGTTTTATACTGTGAAAATCCGAGTTCTCCTCTTGCTGTTTTAAACGGTGAAAATCCCAGCTCTCCTCTTGCTGTTTTATACTGTGAAAATCCCAGCTCTCCTCTCGCTGTTTTAAACGCTGAAAATCCCGGCTCAACCCTCTCGCTGTTTTAAACTGTGAAAACCCCGGCTCCACTCACGCTGTTTTATACTGTGAAAATCCCGGCTCTCCTCTCGCTGTTTTATGCAGTGAAAATCGCAGCTCTCCTCCTGCTGTTTTAAACTGTGAAAATCCCGGCTCTCCTCCTGCTGTTTTAAACTTTGAAAATCCGAGCTCTCCTCTCGCTGTTTTAAATTGTGAAAATCCCGGCTCCCCTCTCGCTGTTTTAAACTGTGAAAATCCCAGCTCTCCTCTCACTGTTTTATACTGTGAAAATCCCAGCTCTCCTCTCGCTGTTTTAAACTGTGAAAATCCCGGCTCTCCTCTTGCTGTTTTATACTGTGAAAATCCCGTCTCACCTCTCGCTGTTTTATACTGTGAAAATCCCGGCTCTCCTCTCGCTGTTTTAAACTGTGAAAATCCCAGCTCCCCTCTCGCTGTTTTATACTGTGAAAATCCCGGCTTTCCTCTCGCTGTTTTATACTGTGAAAATACCGGCTTTCCTCTCGCTGTTTTAAACTGTGAAAATCCCGGCTCTACTCCCGCTGTTTTAAACTTTGAAAATCCCAGCTCTCCTCTCGCTGTTTTAAACTGTGAAAATCCCAGCTCTCCTCTCGCTGTTTTAAACTGTGAAAATCCCAGCTCTCCTCTCACTGTTTTATACTGTGAAAATCCCAGCTCTCCTCTCGCTGTTTTAAACTGTGAAAATCCCGGCTTTCCTCTCGCTGTTTTATACTGTGAAAATACCGGCTTTCCTCTCGCTGTTTTATACTGTGAAAATCCTGGCTCTCCTCTCGCTGTTTTATACTGTGAAAATCCCGGCTCCCCTCTCGCTGTTTAAAACTGTGGAGATCCCAGCTCTCCTCACTGGTTTATACTGTAGAAATCCCAGCTCTCCTCTCACTGTTTTAAACTGTGGAAATCCCAGCTCTCCTCTCGCTGTTTTAAACTGTGGAAATCCCAGCTCTCCACTCGCTGTTTTAATCTGTGAAAATCCTGGCACTCCTCCCGTTGTTTTAAACTGTGAAAATCCCAGCTCTCCTCTCGCTGTTTTAAACTTTGAAAATCCCAGCTCTTCTCTCGCTGTTTTAAACTGTGTAAATCCCAGCTCTCCTCTCGCTGTTTTAAACTGTGAAAATCCCAGCTCTCCTCTCGCTGTTTTAAACTGTGAAAATCCCAGCTCTCCTCTCGCTGTTTTATACTGTGAAAATCCCGGCTCTCCTCTCGCTGTTTTATACTGTGAAAATCCCAGCTCCCCTATCACTGTTTTATACTGTGAAAATCCCGTCTCACCTCTCGTTATTTTATACTGTGAAAATCCCGGCTCCGTTCTCACTGTTTTATACTGTGAAAATCCCGGCTCCCCTCTCGCTGTTTTCTACTGTGAAAATCCCGGCTCCCCTCTTGCTGTCTTATACCGTGAAAATCCCGGTTAACCTCTCGCTGTTTTAAACGGTGAAAATTCCAGCTTTCCTCTCACTGTTTTAAACGCTGAAAATCCCGGCTCACCCCTCTCGCTGTTTTAAACTGTGAAAACCCCGGCTCCACTCACGCTGTTTTATACTGTGAAAATCCCGGCTCTCCTATCGCTGCTTTATGCAGTGAAAATCCCAGCTCTCCTCTCGCTGTTTTAAACTGTGAAACTCCCGGCTCTCCTCTCGCTGTTTTATACTGTGAAAATCCCGGCTCTCCTCTCGCTGTTTTATACTGTGAAAATCCCGGCTCCCCTCTCGCTGTTTTATACTGTGAAAAACCCGGCTCCCCTCTCGTTGTTCTATACTGTGAAAATCCCGGCTCCCCTCTTGCTGTTTTATACTGTGAAAATCCCGTCTCCCCTCTCGCTGTTTTATACTGTGAAACTCTGGGCTCCCCTCTCGCTGTTTTATACTGTGAAAATCCCGGCTTTCCTCTCACTGTTTTATACTGTGAAAATCCCGGCTCTCCTCTCGCTGTTTTAAACTGTGGAAATCCCAGCTCTGGTCTCGCTGTTTAAAACTGTGGAAATCCCAGCTCTCCTCACTGGTTTATACTGTAGAAATCCCAGCTCTCCTCTCGCTGTTTTAAACTGTGGAAATCCCGGCTCCCCTCTCGCTGTTTTAAACTGTGAAAATCCCAGCTTTCCTCTCACTGTTTTATACTGTGAAAATCCCAGCTCTCCTCTCACTGTTTTATACTGTGAAAATCCCGGCTCTCCTCTCGCTGTTTTAAGCTCTGGAAATCCCAACTCTCCTCTCGCTGTTTTAAACTGTGGAAATCCCAGCTCTCCTCACTGGTTTATACTGTAGATATCCCAGCTATCATCTCACTGTTTTAAACTGTGGAAATCCCAGCTCTCCTCTCGCTGTTTTAAACTGTGGAAATCCGAGCTCTCCTCTCGCTGTTTTAATCTGTGAAAATCCTGGCTCTCCTCTCGCTGGTTTAAACTGTGAAAATCCCAGCTCTCCTCTTGCTGTGTTAAACTGTGATAATACCGGCTCTCCTCTTGCTGTTTTAAACTGTGGAAATCCCAGCACTCCTCCCGGTGTTTTAAACCGTGAAAATCCCAGCTCTCCTCCTGCTGTTTTAAACTGTGAAAATCCCGGCTCTCCTCCCACTGTTTTAAACTTTGAAAATCCCAGCTCCCCTCTCGCTGTTTTAAGCTGTGAAAATCCCAGCTCTTCTCTCGCTGTTTTAAACTGTGAAAATCCCAGCTCTCCTCTTGCTGTTTTATACTGTGAAAATCCCGGCTCTCCTCTCGCTGTTTTAAACTGTGAAAATCCCGGCTCTCCTCTCGCTGTTTTATAGTGTGAAAATCCCGGCTCCCCTCTCGCTGTTTTATACTGTGAAAATCCCGTCTCACCTCTCTCTATTTTATACTGTGAAAATCCCGGCTCCGTTCTCACTGTTTTGTACTGTCAAAATCCCGGCTCCCCTCTCGCTGTTTTCTACTGTGAAAATCCCGTCTCCCCTCTCGCTGTTTTATACCGTGAAAATCCCGGTTAACCTCTCGCTGTTTTATACTGTGAAAATCCCAGCTATCATATCGTTGTTTTAAACGGTGAAAATCCCAGCTTTCCTCTCGCTGTTTTAAACAGTGAAAATCACAGCTCTCCCCTCTCGGCGTTTTATACTGTGAAAATCCGAGTTCTCCTCTTGCTGTTTTAAACGGTGAAAATCCCAGCCATCCTCTCGCTGTTTTATACTGTGAAAATCCCAGCTCCCCTCTCGCTGTTTTCTACTGTGAAAATCCCGGCTCCCCTCTTGCTGTCTTATACCGTGAAAATCCCGGTTAACCTCTCGCTGTTTTAAACGGTGAAAATTCCAGCTTTCCTTTCGCTGTTTTAAAGGCTGAAAATCCCGGCTCAACCCTCTCGCTGTTTTAAACTGTGAAAACCCCGGCTCCACTCACGCTGTTTTATACTGTGAAAATCCCGGCTCTCCTCTCGCTGTTTTATGCAGTGAAAATCCCAGCTCTCATCTCGCTGTTTTAAACTGTGAAAATCCCAGCTCGCCTCTCGCTGTTTAAACTGTGAAAATCCGAGCTCTCCTCTCGCTGGTTTAAACTGTGAAAATCCCAGCTCTCCTCTTGCTGTGTTAAACTGTGATAATACCGGCTCTCCTCTCGCTGTTTTAAACTGTGGAAATACCGGCACTCCTCCCGGTGTTTTAAACCGTGAAAATCCCAGCTCTCCTCCTACTGTTTTAAACTTTGAAAATCCCAGCTCTCCTCCCGCTGTTTTAAACTTTGAAAATCCCAGCTCTCCTCTCGCTGTTTTAGACTGTGAAAATCCCGGCTCTCCTCTCGCTGTTTTAAACTGTGAAAATCCCAGCTCTCCTCTCACTGTTTTATACTGTGAAAATCCCAGCTCTCCTCTCGCTGTTTTAAACTGTGAAAATCCCGGCTCTCCTCTTGCTGTTTTATACTGTGAAAATCCCGTCTCACCTCTCGCTGTTTTATACTGTGAAAATCCCGGCTCTCCTCTCGCTGTTTTAAACTGTGAAAATCCCGGCTCTCCTCTCGCTGTTTTATACTGTGAAAATCCCGGCTTTCCTCTCGCTGTTTTATACTGTGAAAATACCGGCTTTCCTCTCGCTGTTTTAAACTGTGAAAATCCCGGCTCTACTCCCGCTGTTTTAAACTTTGAAAATCCCAGCTCTCCTCTCGCTGTTTTAAACTGTGAAAATCCCAGCTCTCCTCTCGCTGTTTTAAACTGTGAAAATCCCAGCTCTCCTCTCACTGTTTTATACTGTGAAAATCCCAGCTCTCCTCTCGCTGTTTTAAACTGTGAAAATCCCGGCTCTCCTCTTGCTGTTTTATACTGTGAAAATCCCGTCTCACCTCTCGCTGTTTTAAACTGTGAAAATCCCAGCTCCCCTCTCGCTGTTTTATACTGTGAAAATCCCGGCTTACCTCTCGCTGTTTTATACTGTGAAAATACCGGCTTTCCTCTCGCTGTTTTATACTGTGAAAATCATGGCTCTCCTCTCGCTGTTTTATACTGTGAAAATCCCGGCTCACCTCATGCTGTTTTAAAAAGTGAAAATCCCGGCTCCCGTTTCGCTGCTTTATACTGTGACAATCCCGGCACCCCTCTCGCTGTTTTATACTGTGAAAATCCCGGCTTACCTCTCGCTGTTTTATACGGTGAAAATACCGGCTTTCCTCTCGCTGTTTTATACTGTGAAAATCCTGGCTCTCCTCTCGCTGTTTTATACTGTGAAAATCCTGGCTCCCCTCTCGCTGTTTAAAACTGTGGAGATCCCAGCTCTCCTCACTGGTTTATACTGTAGAAATCCCTGCTCTCCTCTCACTGTTTTAAACTGTGAAAATCCGAGCTCTCCTCTCGCTGGTTTAAACTGTGAAAATCCCAGCTCTCCTCTTGCTGTGTTAAACTGTGATAATACCGGCTCTCCTCTCGCTGTTTTAAACTGTGGAAATCCCGGCACTCCTCCCGGTGTTTTAAACCGTGAAAATCCCAGCTCTCCTCCTGCTGATTTAAACTGTGAAAATCCCGGCTCTCCTCCCGCTGTTTTAAACTTTGAAAATCCCAGCTCTCCTCTCGCTGTTTTAAACTGTGAAAATCCCGGCTCTCCTCTCGCTGTTTTAAACTGTGAAAATCCCAGCTCTCCTCTCACTGTTTTATACTGTGAAAATCCCAGCTCTCCTCTCGCTGTTTTAAACTGTGAAAATCCCGGCTCTCCTCTTGCTGTTTTATACTGTGAAAATCCCGTCTCACCTCTCGCTGTTTTATACTGTGAAAATCCTAGCTCGCCTCTCGCTGTTTAAACTGTGAAAATCCGAGCTCTCCTCTCGCTGGTTTAAACTGTGAAAATCCGAGCTCTCCTCTCGCTGGTTTAAACTGTGAAAATCCCAGCTCTCCTCTTGCTGTGTTAAACTGTGATAATACCGGCTCTCCTCTCGCTGTTTTAAACTGTGAAAATCCCGGCTCTCCTCTCGCTGTTTTATACTGTGAAAATCCCGGCTTTCCTCTCGCTGTTTTATACTGTGAAAATACCGGCTTTCCTCTCGCTGTTTTAAACTGTGAAAATCCCGGCTCTACTCCCGCTGTTTTAAACTTTGAAAATCCCAGCTCTCCTCTCGCTGTTTTAAACTGTGAAAATCCCAGCTCTCCTCTCGCTGTTTTAAACTGTGAAAATCCCAGCTCTCCTCTCACTGTTTTATACTGTGAAAATCCCGTCTCACCTCTCGCTGTTTTAAACTGTGAAAATCCCAGCTCCCCTCTCGCTGTTTTATACTGTGAAAATCCCGGCTTACCTCTCGCTGTTTTATACTGTGAAAATACCGGCTTTCCTCTCGCTGTTTTATACTGTGAAAATCATGGCTCTCCTCTCGCTGTTTTATACTGTGAAAATCCCGGCTCACCTCATGCTGTTTTAAAAAGTGAAAATCCCGGCTCCCGTTTCGCTGCTTTATACTGTGAAAATCCCGGCACCCCTCTCGCTGTTTTATACTGTGAAAATCCCGGCTTACCTCTCGCTGTTTTATACTGTGAAAATACCGGCTTTCCTCTCGCTGTTTTATACTGTGAAAATCCTGGCTCTCCTCTCGCTGTTTTATACTGTGAAAATCCTGGCTCCCCTCTCGCTGTTTAAAACTGTGGAGATCCCAGCTCTCCTCACTGGTTTATACTGTAGAAATCCCTGCTCTCCTCTCACTGTTTTAAACTGTGGAAATCCCAGCTCTCCTCTCGCTGTTTTAAACTGTGGAAATCCCAGCTCACCACTCGCTGTTTTAATCTGTGAAAATCCTGGCTCTCCTCTCGCTGGTTTAAACTGTGAAAATCCCAGCTCTCCTCTTGCTGTGTTAAACTGTGATAATACCGGCTCTCCTCTCGCTGTTTTAAACTGTGGAAATCCCGGCACTCCTCCCGTTGTTTTAAACTGTGAAAATCCCAGCTCTCCTCTCGCTGTTTTAAACTTTGAAAATCCCAGCTCTTCTCTCGCTGTTTTAAACTGTGTAAATCCCAGCTCTCCTCTCGCTGTTTTAAACTGTGAAAATCCCAGCTCTCCTCTCGCTGTTTTAAACTGTGAAAATCCCAGCTCTCCTCTCGCTGTTTTATACTGTGAAAATCCTGGCTCTCCTCTCGCTGTTTTATACTGTGAAAATCCCGGCTCCCCTCTCGCTGTTTTATACCGTGAAAATCCCGGTTCACCTCTCGCTGTTTTATACTGTGAAAATCCCAGCTATCATATCGTTGTTTTAAACGGTGAAAATCCCAGCTTTCCTCTCGCTGTTTTAAACAGTGAAAATCACAGCTCTCCCCTCTCGGCGTTTTATACTGTGAAAATCCGAGTTCTCCTCTTGCTGTTTTAAACGGTGAAAATCCCAGCTCTCCTCTACTGTTTTATACTGTGAAAATCCCAGCTCTCCTCTCGCTGTTTTAAAGGCTGAAAATCCCGGCTCAACCCTCTCGCTGTTTTAAACTGTGAAAACCCCGGCTCCACTCACGCTGTGTTATACTGTGAAAATCCCGGCTCTCCTCTCGCTGTTTTATGCAGTGAAAATCGCAGCTCTCCTCCTGCTGTTTTAAACTGTGAAAATCCCGGCTCTCCTCCCGCTGTTTTAAACTTTGAAAATCCGAGCTCTCCTCTCGCTGTTTTAAATTGTGAAAATCCCGGCTCTCCTCTCGCTGTTTTAAACTGTGAAAATCCCAGCTCTCCTCTCACTGTTTTATACTGTGAAAATCCCAGCTCTCCTCTCGCTGTTTTAAACTGTGAAAATCCCGGCTCTCCTCTTGCTGTTTTATACTGTGAAAATCCCGTCTCACCTCTCGCTGTTTTATACTGTGAAAATCCCGGCTCTCCTCTCGCTGTTTTAAACTGTGAAAATCCCAGCTCCCCTCTCGCTGTTTTATACTGTGAAAATCCCGGCTTTCCTCTCGCTGTTTTATACTGTGAAAATACCGGCTTTCCTCTCGCTGTTTTAAACTGTGAAAATCCCGGCTCTACTCCCGCTGTTTTAAACTTTGAAAATCCCAGCTCTCCTCTCGCTGTTTTAAACTGTGAAAATCCCAGCTCTCCTCTCGCTGTTTTAAACTGTGAAAATCCCAGCTCTCCTCTCACTGTTTTATACTGTGAAAATCCCAGCTCTCCTCTCGCTGTTTTAAACTGTGAAAATCCCGGCTTTCCTCTCGCTGTTTTATACTGTGAAAATACCGGCTTTCCTCTCGCTGTTTTATACTGTGAAAATTCCGGCTCTCCTCTCGCTGTTTTATACTGTGAAAATCCCGGCTCCCCTCTCGCTGTTTAAAACTGTGGAGATCCCAGCTCTCCTCACTGGTTTATACTGTAGAAATCCCAGCTCTCCTCTCACTGTTTTAAACTGTGGAAATCCCAGCTCTCCTCTCGCTGTTTTAAACTGTGGAAATCCCAGCTCTCCACTCGCTGTTTTAATCTGTGAAAATCCTGGCTCTCCTCTCGCTGGTTTAAACTGTGAAAATCCCAGCTCTCCTCTTGCTGTGTTAAACTGTGATAATACCGGCTCTCCTCTCGCTGTTTTATACTGTGGAAATCTCGGCACTCCTCCCGTTGTTTTAAACTGTGAAAATCCCAGCTCTCCTCTCGCTGTTTTAAACTTTGAAAATCCCAGCTCTTCTCTCGCTGTTTTAAACTGTGTAAATCCCAGCTCTCCTCTCGCTGTTTTAAACTGTGAAAATCCCAGCTCTCCTCTCGCTGTTTTAAACTGTGAAAATCCCAGCTCTCCTCTCGCTGTTTTATACTGTGAAAATCCCGGCTCTCCTCTCGCTGTTTTATACTGTGAAAATCCCAGCTCCCCTATCACTGTTTTATACTGTGAAAATCCCGTCTCACCTCTCGCTATTTTATACTGTGAAAATCCCGGCTCCGTTCTCACTGTTTTATACTGTGAAAATCCCGGCTCCCCTCTCGCTGTTTTCTACTGTGAAAATCCCGGCTCCCCTCTTGCTGTCTTATACCGTGAAAATCCCGGTTAACCTCTCGCTGTTTTAAACGGTGAAAATTCCAGCTTTCCTCTCGCTGTTTTAAACGCTGAAAATCCCGGCTCACCCCTCTCGCTGTTTTAAACTGTGAAAACCCCGGCTCCACTCACGCTGTTTTATACTGTGAAAATCCCGGCTCTCCTATCGCTGCTTTATGCAGTGAAAATCCCAGCTCTCCTCTCGCTGTTTTAAACTGTGAAAATCCCGGCTCTCCTCTCGCTGTTTTATACTGTGAAAATCCCGGCTCTCCTCTCGCTGTTTTATACTGTGAAAATCCCGGCTCCCCTCTCGCTGTTTTATACTGTGAAAATCCCGGCTCCCCTCTCGTTGTTTTATACTGTGAAAATCCCGGCTCCCCTCTTGCTGTTTTATACTGTGAAAATCCCGTCTCCCCTCTCGCTGTTTTATACTGTGAAACTCCTGGCTCCCCTCTCGCTGTTTTATACTGTGAAAATCCCGGCTTTCCTCTCACTGTTTTATACTGTGAAAATCCCAGCTCTCCTCTCGCTGTTTTAAACTGTGGAAATCCCAGCTCTGGTCTCGCTGTTTTAAACTGTGGAAATCCCAGCTCTCCTCACTGGTTTATACTGTAGAAATCCCAGCTCTCCTCTCGCTGTTTTAAACTGTGGAAATCCCGGCTCCCCTCTCGCTGTTTTAAACTGTGAAAATCCCAGCTTTCCTCTCACTGTTTTATACTGTGAAAATCCCGGCTCTCCTCTCGCTGTTTTAAGCTCTGGAAATCCCAAGTCTCCTCTCGCTGTTTTAAACTGTGGAAATCCCAGCTCTCCTCACTGGTTTATACTGTAGATATCCCAGCTATCATCTCACTGTTTTAAACTGTGGAAATCCCAGCTCTCCTCTCGCTGTTTTAAACTGTGGAAATCCGAGCTCTCCTCTCGCTGTTTTAATCTGTGAAAATCCTGGCTCTCCTCTCGCTGGTTTAAACTGTGAAAATCCCAGCTCTCCTCTTGCTGTGTTAAACTGTGATAATACCGGCTCTCCTCTTGCTGTTTTAAACTGTGGAAATCCCAGCACTCCTCCCGGTGTTTTAAACCGTGAAAATCCCAGCTCTCCTCCTGCTGTTTTAAACTGTGAAAATCCCGGCTCTCCTCCCACTGTTTTAAACTTTGAAAATCCCAGCTCTCCTCTCGCTGTTTTAAGCTGTGAAAATCCCAGCTCTTCTCTCGCTGTTTTAAACTGTGAAAATCCCAGCTCTCCTCTTGCTGTTTTATACTGTGAAAATCCCGGCTCTCCTCTCGCTGTTTTAAACTGTGAAAATCCCGGCTCTCCTCTCGCTGTTTTATAGTGTGAAAATCCCGGCTCCCCTCTCGCTGTTTTATACTGTGAAAATCCCGTCTCACCTCTCTCTATTTTATACTGTGAAAATCCCGGCTCCGTTCTCACTGTTTTGTACTGTCAAAATCCCGGCTCCCCTCTCGCTGTTTTCTACTGTGAAAATCCCGTCTCCCCTCTCGCTGTTTTATACCGTGAAAATCCCGGTTAACCTCTCGCTGTTTTATACTGTGAAAATCCCAGCTATCATATCGTTGTTTTAAACGGTGAAAATCCCAGCTTTCCTCTCGCTGTTTTAAACAGTGAAAATCACAGCTCTCCCCTCTCGGCGTTTTATACTGTGAAAATCCGAGTTCTCCTCTTGCTGTTTTAACCGGTGAAAATCCCAGCCATCCTCTCGCTGTTTTATACTGTGAAAATCCCAGCTCCCCTCTCGCTGTTTTCTACTGTGAAAATCCCGGCTCCCCTCTTGCTGTCTTATACCGTGAAAAACCCGGTTAACCTCTCGCTGTTTTAAACGGTGAAAATTCCAGCTTTCCTTTCGCTGTTTTAAAGGCTGAAAATCCCGGCTCAACCCTCTCGCTGTTTTAAACTGTGAAAACCCCGGCTCCACTCACGCTGTGTTATACTGTGAAAATCCCGGCTCTCCTCTCGCTGTTTTATGCAGTGAAAATCCCAGCTCTCATCTCGCTGTTTTAAACTGTGAAAATCCTAGCTCGCCTCTCGCTGTTTAAACTGTGAAAATCCGAGCTCTCCTCTCGCTGGTTTAAACTGTGAAAATCCCAGCTCTCCTCTTGCTGTGTTAAACTGTGATAATACCGGCTCTCCTCTCGCTGTTTTAAACTGTGGAAATCCCGGCACTCCTCCCGGTGTTTTAAACCGTGAAAATCCCAGCTCTCCTCCTGCTGATTTAAACTGTGAAAATCCCGGCTCTCCTCCCGCTGTTTTAAACTTTGAAAATCCCAGCTCTCCTCTCGCTGTTTTAAACTGTGAAAATCCCGGCTCTCCTCTCGCTGTTTTAAACTGTGAAAATCCCAGCTCTCCTCTCACTGTTTTATACTGTGAAAATCCCAGCTCTCCTCTCGCTGTTTTAAACTGTGAAAATCCCGGCTCTCCTCTTGCTGTTTTATACTGTGAAAATCCCGTCTCACCTCTCGCTGTTTTATACTGTGAAAATCCCGGCTCTCCTCTCGCTGTTTTAAACTGTGAAAATCCCAGCTCTCCTCTCGCTGTTTTATACTGTGAAAATCCCGGCTTTCCTCTCGCTGTTTTATACTGTGAAAATACCGGCTTTCCTCTCGCTGTTTTAAACTGTGAAAATCCCGGCTCTACTCCCGCTGTTTTAAACTTTGAAAATCCCAGCTCTCCTCTCGCTGTTTTAAACTGTGAAAATCCCAGCTCTCCTCTCGCTGTTTTAAACTGTGAAAATCCCAGCTCTCCTCTCACTGTTTTATACTGTGAAAATCCCAGCTCTCCTCTCGCTGTTTTAAACTGTGAAAATCCCGGCTCTCCTCTTGCTGTTTTATACTGTGAAAATCCCGTCTCACCTCTCGCTGTTTTAAACTGTGAAAATCCCAGCTCCCCTCTCGCTGTTTTATACTGTGAAAATCCCGGCTTACCTCTCGCTGTTTTATACTGTGAAAATACCGGCTTTCCTCTCGCTGTTTTATACTGTGAAAATCATGGCTCTCCTCTCGCTGTTTTATACTGTGAAAATCCCGGCTCACCTCATGCTGTTTTAAAAAGTGAAAATCCCGGCTCCCGTTTCGCTGCTTTATACTGTGACAATCCCGGCACCCCTCTCGCTGTTTTATACTGTGAAAATCCCGGCTTACCTCTCGCTGTTTTATACGGTGAAAATACCGGCTTTCCTCTCGCTGTTTTATACTGTGAAAATCCTGGCTCTCCTCTCGCTGTTTTATACTGTGAAAATCCCGGCTCCCCTCTCGCTGTTTAAAACTGTGGAGATCCCAGCTCTCCTCACTGGTTTATACTGTAGAAATCCCTGCTCTCCTCTCACTGTTTTAAACTGTGAAAATCCGAGCTCTCCTCTCGCTGGTTTAAACTGTGAAAATCCCAGCTCTCCTCTTGCTGTGTTAAACTGTGATAATACCGGCTCTCCTCTCGCTGTTTTAAACTGTGGAAATCCCGGCACTCCTCCCGGTGTTTTAAAACGTGAAAATCCCAGCTCTCCTCCTGCTGATTTAAACTGTGAAAATCCCGGCTCTCCTCCCGCTGTTTTAAACTTTGAAAATCCCAGCTCTCCTCTCGCTGTTTTAAACTGTGAAAATCCCGGCTCTCCTCTCGCTGTTTTAAACTGTGAAAATCCCAGCTCTCCTCTCACTGTTTTATACTGTGAAAATCCCAGCTCTCCTCTCGCTGTTTTAAACTGTGAAAATCCCGGCTCTCCTCTTGCTGTTTTATACTGTGAAAATCCCGTCTCACCTCTCGCTGTTTTATACTGTGAAAATCCTAGCTCGCCTCTCGCTGTTTAAACTGTGAAAATCCGAGCTCTCCTCTCACTGTTTTAAACTGTGAAAATCCCAGCTCTCCTCTCGCTGGTTTAAACTGTGAAAATCCCAGCTCTCCTCTTGCTGTGTTAAACTGTGATAATACCGGCTCTCCTCTCGCTGTTTTAAACTGTGAAAATCCCAGCTCTCCTCTCGCTGTTTTATACTGTGAAAATCCCGGCTTTCCTCTCGCTGTTTTATACTGTGAAAATACCGGCTTTCCTCTCGCTGTTTTAAACTGTGAAAATCCCGGCTCTCCTCTCGCTGTTTTAAACTTTGAAAATCCCAGCTCTCCTCTCGCTGTTTTAAACTGTGAAAATCCCAGCTCTCCTCTCGCTGTTTTAAACTGTGAAAATCCCAGCTCTCCTCTCACTGTTTTATACTGTGAAAATCCCAGCTCTCCTCTCGCTGTTTTAAACTGTGAAAATCCCGGCTCTCCTCTTGCTGTTTTATACTGTGAAAATCCCGTCTCACCTCTCGCTGTTTTAAACTGTGAAAATCCCAGCTCCCCTCTCGCTGTTTTATACTGTGAAAATCCCGGCTTACCTCTCGCTGTTTTATACTGTGAAAATCCCGGCTTTCCTCTCGCTGTTTTATACTGTGAAAATCATGGCTCTCCTCTCGCTGTTTTATACTGTGAAAATCCCGGCTCACCTCATGCTGTTTTAAAAAGTGAAAATCCCGGCTCCCGTTTCGCTGCTTTATACTGTGAAAATCCCGGCATCCCTCTCGCTGTTTTATACTGTGAAAATCCCGGCTTACCTCTCGCTGTTTTATACTGTGAAAATACCGGCTTTCCTCTCGCTGTTTTATACTGTGAAAATCCTGGCTCTCCTCTCGCTGTTTTATACTGTGAAAATCCTGGCTCCCCTCTCGCTGTTTAAAACTGTGGAGATCCCAGCTCTCCTCACTGGTTTATACTGTAGAAATCCCTGCTCTCCTCTCACTGTTTTAAACTGTGGAAATCCCAGCTCTCCTCTCGCTGTTTTAAACTGTGGAAATCCCAGCTCACCACTCGCTGTTTTAATCTGTGAAAATCCTGGCTCTCCTCTCGCTGGTTTAAACTGTGAAAATCCCAGCTCTCCTCTTGCTGTGTTAAACTGTGATAATACCGGCTCTCCTCTCGCTGTTTTAAACTGTGGAAATCCCGGCACTCCTCCCGTTGTTTTAAACTGTGAAAATCCCAGCTCTCCTCTCGCTGTTTTAAACTTTGAAAATCCCAGCTCTTCTCTCGCTGTTTTAAACTGTGAAAATCCCAGCTCTCCTCTCGCTGTTTTAAACTGTGAAAATCCCAGCTCTCCTCTCGCTGTTTTAAACTGTGAAAATCCCGGCTCTCCTCTCGCTGTTTTATACTGTGAAAATCCCGGCTCTCCTCTCGCTGTTTTATACTGTGAAAATCCCAGCTCCCCTATCACTGTTTTATACTGTGAAAATCCTGTCTCACCTCTCGCTATTTTATACTGTGAAAATCCCGGCTCTCCTCTCGCTGTTTTAAACTGTGAAAATCCCGGCTCCCCTCTCGCTGTTTTATACTGTGAAAATCCCGTCTCACCTCTCGCTATTTTATACTGTGAAAATCCCGGCTCCGTTCTCACTGTTTTATACTGTCAAAATCCCGGCTCCCTCTCGCCTGTTTTCTACTGTGAAAATCCCGGCTCCCCTCTCGCTGTTTTATACGTGAAAATCCCGTTCACCTCTCGCTGTTTTAAACTGTGGAAATCCCAGCTCTCATCTCGTTGTTTTAAACAGTGAAAATCCCAGCTTTCCTTTCGATGTTTGAAACTGTGAAAATCCCAGCTCTCCCCTCTCGGTGTTTTATACTGTGAAAATCCGAGTTCTCCTCTTGCTGTTTTAAACGGTGAAAATCCCAGCTCTCCTCTCGCTGTTTTATACTGTGAAATCCCAGCTCTCCTCTGGCTGTTTTAAAGGCTGAAAATCCCGGCTCAAACCTCTCGCTGTTTTAAACTGTGAAAACCCCGGCTCCACTCACGCTGTTTTATACTGTGAAAATCCCGGCTCTCCTCTCGCTGTTTTATGCAGTGAAAATCCCAGCTCTCATCTCGCTGTTTTAAACTGTGAAAATTCCAGCTCTCCTCTCGCTGTTTAAACTGTGAAAATCCGAGCTCTCCTCTCGCTGGTTTAAACTGTGAAAATCCCAGCTCTCCTCTTGCTGTGTTAAACTGTGATAATACCGGCTCTCCTCTCGCTGTTTTAAACTGTGGAAATCCCGGCACTCCTCCCGGTGTTTTAAACCGTGAAAATCCCAGCTCTCCTCTCGCTGTTTTAAACTGTGAAAATCCCGGCTCTCCTCTCGCTGTTTTAAACTGTGAAAATCCCAGCTCTCCTCTCACTGTTTTATACTGTGAAAATCCCAGCTCTCCTCTCGCTGTTTTAAACTGTGAAAATCCCGGCTCTCCTCTTGCTGTTTTATACTGTGAAAATCCCGTCTCACCTCTCGCTGTTTTATACTGTGAAAATCCCGGCTTTCCTCTCGCTGTTTTAAACTGTGAAAATCCCAGCTCTCCTCTCGCTGTTTTATACTGTGAAAATCCCGGCTTTCCTCTCGCTGTTTTATACTGTGAAAATACCGGCTTTCCTCTCGCTGTTTTAAACTGTGAAAATCCCGGCTCTACTCCCGCTGTTTTAAACTTTGAAAATCCCAGCTCTCCTCTCGCTGTTTTAAACTGTGAAAATCCCAGCTCTCCTCTCGCTGTTTTAAACTGTGAAAATCCCAGCTCTCCTCTCACTGTTTTATACTGTGAAAATCCCAGCTCTCCTCTCGCTGTTTTAAACTGTGAAAATCCCGGCTCTCCTCTTGCTGTTTTATACTGTGAAAATCCCGTCTCACCTCTCGCTGTTTTAACTGTGAAAATCCCAGCTCCCCTCTCGCTGTTTTATACTGTGAAAATCCCGGCTTTCCTCTCGCTGTTTTATACTGTGAAAATACCGGCTTTCCTCTCGCTGTTTTATACTGTGAAAATCCCGGCTCTCCTCTCGCTGTTTTATACTGTGAAAATCCCGGCTCACCTCATGCTGTTTTAAACAGTGAAAATCCCGGCTCCCGTCTCGCTGCTTTATACTGTGACAATCCCGGCACCCCTCTCGCTGTTTTATACTGTGAAAATCCCGGCTTTCCTCTCGCTGTTTTATACTGTGAAAATACCGGCTTTCCTCTCGCTGTTTTATACTGTGAAAATCCCGGCTCTCCTCTCGCTGTTTTATACTGTGAAAATCCCGGCTCCCTCTCGCTGTTTAAAACTGTGAAATCCCAGCTCTCCTCTCCTGTTACTGATTTAAACTGAGAAAATCCCTGCTCTCCTCTCACTGTTTTAAACTGTGAAAATGCCAGCTCTCCTCTCGCTGTTTTAAACTGTGAAAATCCCAGCTCTCCTCTCGCTGTTTTAAACTGTGAAAATACCGGCTCTCCTCTCGCTGTTTTAAACTGTGAAAATCCCGGCTCTCCTCTCGCTGTTTTAAACTGTGAAAATCCCAGCTCTCCTCTCGCTGTTTTAAACTGTGAAAATCCCGGCTCTCCTCTCGCTGTTTTAAACTGTGAAAATCCCAGCTCTCCTCTCGCTGTTTTAAACTGTGAAAATCCCGGCTCTCCTCTCGCTGTTTTAAACTGTGAAAATCCCAGCTCTCCTCTCACTGTTTTATACTGTGAAAATCCCAGCTCTCCTCTCGCTGTTTTAAACTGTGAAAATCCCGGCTCTCCTCTTGCTGTTTTATACTGTGAAAATCCCGTCTCACCTCTCGCTGTTTTATACTGTGAAAATCCCGGCTCTCCTCTCGCTGTTTTAAACTGTGAAAATCCGAGCTCTCCTCTCGCTGTTTTATACTGTGAAAATCCCGGCTTTCCTCTCGCTGTTTTATACTGTGAAAATACCGGCTTTCCTCTCGCTGTTTTAAACTGTGAAAATCCCGGCTCTACTCCCGCTGTTTTAAACTTTGAAAATCCCAGCTCTCCTCTCGCTGTTTTAAACTGTGAAAATCCCAGCTCTCCTCTCGCTGTTTTAAACTGTGAAAATCCCAGCTCTCCTCTCACTGTTTTATACTGTGAAAATCCCAGCTCTCCTCTCGCTGTTTTAAACTGTGAAAATCCCGGCTCTCCTTTTGCTGTTTTATACTGTGAAAATCCCGTCTCACCTCTCGCTGTTTTAAACTGTGAAAATCCCAGCTCCCCTCTCGCTGTTTTATACTGTGAAAATCCCGGCTTACCTCTCGCTGTTTTATACTGTGAAAATACCGGCTTTCCTCTCGCTGTTTTATACTGTGAAAATCATGGCTCTCCTCTCGCTGTTTTATACTGTGAAAATCCCGGCTCACCTCATGCTGTTTTAAAAAGTGAAAATCCCGGCTCCCGTTTCGCTGCTTTATACTGTGAAAATCCCGGCACCCCTCTCGCTGTTTTATACTGTGAAAATCCCGGCTTACCTCTCGCTGTTTTATACTGTGAAAATACCGGCTTTCCTCTCGCTGTTTTATACTGTGAAAATCCTGGCTCTCCTCTCGCTGTTTTATACTGTGAAAATCCCGGCTCCCCTCTCGCTGTTTAAAACTGTGGAGATCCCAGCTCTCCTCACTGGTTTATACTGTAGAAATCCCTGCTCTCCTCTCACTGTTTTAAACTGTGGAAATCCCAGCTCTCCTCTCGCAGTTTTAAACTGTGGAAATCCCAGCTCACCACTCGCTGTTTTAATCTGTGAAAATCCCAGCTCTCCTCTCGCTGGTTTAAACTGTGAAAATCCCAGCTCTCCTCTTGCTGTGTTAAACTGTGATAATACCGGCTCTCCTCTCGCTGTTTTAAACTGTGGAAATCCCGGCACTCCTCCCGTTGTTTTAAACTGTGAAAATCCCAGCTCTCCTCTCGCTGTTTTAAACTTTGAAAATCCCAGCTCTTCTCTCGCTGTTTTAAACTGTGGAAATCCCAGCTCTCCTCTCGCTGTTTTAAACTGTGAAAATCCCAGCTCTCCTCTCGCTGTTTTAAACTGTGAAAATCCCGGCTCTCCTCTCGCTGTTTTATACTGTGAAAATCCCGGCTCTCCTCTCGCTGTTTTATACTGTGAAAATCCCAGCTCCCCTATCACTGTTTTATACTGTGAAAATCCTGTCTCACCTCTCGCTATTTTATACTGTGAAAATCCCGGCTCCGTTCTCACTGTTTTATACTGTGAAAATCCCGGCTCCCCTCTCGCTGTTTTCTACTGTGAAAATCCCGGCTCCCCTCTTGCTGTCTTATACCGTGAAAATCCCGGTTCACCTCTCGCTGTTTTAAACGGTGAAAATCCCAGCTCTCCTCTCGCTGTTTTAAACGCTGAAAATCCCGGCTCACCCCTCTCGCTGTTTTAAACTGTGAAAACCCCGGCTCCACTCACGCTGTTTTATACTGTGAAAATCCCGGCTCTCCTCTCGCTGCTTTATGCAGTGAAAATCCCAGCTCTCATCTCGCTGTTTTAAACTGTGAAAATCCCAGCTCTTCTCTCGCTGTTTTAAACTGTGAAAATCCCAGCACTCCTCTCACTGTTTTATACTGTGAAAATCCCGGCTCCCCTCTCGCTGTTTTAAACTGTGAAAATACCGGCTCTCCTCTCGCTGTTTTATACTGTGAAAATCCCGGCTTTCCTCTCGCTGTTTTATACTGTGAAATGCCGGCTCTCCTCTCGCTGTTTTATACTGTGAAATGCCGGCTCCCCTTTCGCTGTTTTATCCTGTGAAAATCCCGGCTTCCCTCTCGCTGTTTTATACTTTTAAAATCCTGGTTCCCCTCTCGCTGTTTTATACTGTGAAACACCTGGCTCACCTCTCGCTGTTTTATACTGTGAAAATCCCGGCTCCCTCTCGCTGTTTTATACTGTGAAAATCCCGCTCTCCTCTCGCTGTTTTATACTGTGAAAATCCCGGCTCTCCTCTCGCTGTTTTAAACTGTGGAAATCCCAGCTCTCTCTCACTGTTTTATACTGTGAAAATCCCGGCTCTCCTCTCGCTGTTTTAAACTGTGAAAATCCGGCTCTCCTCTCGCTGATTTAAACTGTGAAAATCCCAGCTCTCCTCTTGCTGTGTTCAACTGTGAAAATCCCGGCTCCCCTCTCACTGTTTTATACTGTGAAAATCCAGGCTCCCCTCTCGCTGTTTTATACTGTGAAAATACCGGCTCCCCTCTCGCTGTTTTATACTGTGAAACTCCTGGCTCCCCTCACGCTGTTTTACACTGTGAAAATCCCAGCTCTCCTCTCACTGTTTTATACTGTGAAAATCCCGGCTCTCCTCTCGCTGTTTTAAACTGTGGAAATCCCAGCTCTCCTCTCGCTGTTTTAAACTGTGAAAATCCCGGCTTTCCTCTCGGTGTTTTAAACTGTGAAAATCCCAGCTCTCCTCTCGCTGTGTTAAACTGTGATAATACCGGCTCTCCTCTCGCTGTTTTAAACTGTGAAAATCCTGGCTCTCCTCTCGCTGTTTTAAACTGTGGAAGTCCCAGCTCTCCTCACTGGTTTATACTGTAGAAATCCCGGCTCGCCTCTCACTGTTTTAAGCTCTGGAAATCCCAACTCTCCTCTCGCTGTTTTAAACTGTGGAAATCCCAGCTCTCCTCACTGGTTTATACTGTAGAAATCCCAGCTCTCCTCTCACTGTTTTAAACTGTGGAAATCCCAGCTCTCCTCTTGCTGTTTTAAACTGTGGAAATCCGAGCTCTCCTCTCGCTGTTTTAATCTGTGAAAATCCTGGCTCGCCTCTCGCTGGTTTAAATTGTGAAAATCCCAGTTCTCCTCTTGCTGTGTTAAACTGTGATAATACCGGCTCTCCTCTCGCTGTTTTAAACTGTGGAAATCCCGGCTCTCCTCCCGCTGTTTTATACTGTGAAAATCCCAGCTCCCCTCTCGCTGTTTTAAACTGTGAAAATCCCGCCTCCCCTCTCGCTGTTTTAAACTGTGAAAATCCCGGCTCTCCTCTCGCTGTTTTATACTGTGAAAATCCCGGCTCCCATCTCGCTGTTTTATACTGTGAAAATCCCGTCTCACCTCTCGCTATTTTATACTGTGAAAATCCTGGCTCCGTTCTCACTGTTTTATACTGTCAAAATCCCGGCTCCCCTCTCGCTGTTTTATACTGTGAAAATCCCGGCTCCCCTCTCGCTGTTTTATACTGTGAAAATCCCAGCTCTCATATCGTTGTTTTAAACGGTGAAAATCCCAGCTTTCCTCTCGCTGTTTTAAACTGTGAAAATCCCAGCTCTCCCCTCTCGCTGTTTTATACTGTGAAAATCCCAGCTCTCCTCTTGCTGTTTTAAACTGTGAAAATCCCAGCTCTCCTCTCGCTGTTTTATACTGTGAAAATCCCGGCTCACCTCTTGCTGTTTTAAACTGTGAAAATCCCGGCTCCCGTCTCGCTGTTTTATACTGTGAAAATCCCGGCTCCCCTCTCGCTGTTTTATACTGTGAAAATCCCGGCACCCCTCTCGCTGTTTTATACTGTGAAAATACCGGCTTTCCTCTCGCTGTTTTATACTGTGAAAATCCTGGCTCTCCTCTCGCTGTTTTATACTGTGAAAATCCCGGCTCCCCTCTCGCTATTTTAAACTGTGGAAATCCCAGCTCTCCTCACTGGTTTATACTGTAGAAATCCCAGCTCTCCTCTCACTGTTTTAAACTGTGAAAATCCCAGCTCTCCTCTCGCTGTTTTAAACTGTGGAAATCCCAGCTCTCCTCTCGCTGTTTTAATCTGTGAAAATCCTGGCTCTCCTCTCGCTGGTTTAAACTGTGAAAATCCCAGCTCTCCTCTCGCTGTGTTAAACTGTGATAATACCAGGCTCTCCTCTCGCTGTTTTAAACTGTGAAAATCCCGGCTCTCCTCTCGCTGTTTTAAACTGTGAAAATCCCAGCTCTCCTCTCGCTGTTTTAAACTGTGAAAATCCAGGCTCTCCTCTCGCTGTTTTAAACTGTGAAAATCCCAGCTCTCCTCTCGCTGTTTTATACTGTGAAAATCCCAGCTCTCTCCTCTCGCTGTTTTATACTGTGAAAATCCCGGCTCTCCTCTCGCTGTTTTATACTGTGAAAATCCCGGCTCTCCTCTCGCTGTTTTATACTGTGAAAATCCCAGCTCTCCTCATGCTGTGTTAAACTGTGATAATCCCGTCTCACCTCTCGCTATTTTATACTGTGAAAATCCCGGCTCCGTTCTCACTGTTTTATACTGTGAAAATCCCGGCTCCCCTCTCGCTGTTTTATACTGTGAAAATCCCGGCTCACCTCTCGCTGTTTTAAACGGTGAAAATCCCAGCTTTCCTCTCGCTGTTTTAAACGCTGAAAATCCCGGCTCACCCCTCTCGCTGTTTTAAACTGTGAAAACCCCGGCTCCACTCACGCTGTTTTATACTGTGAAAATCCCGGCTCTCCTATCGCTGCTTTATGCAGTGAAAATCCCAGCTCTCATCTCGCTGTTTTAAACTGTGAAAATCCCAGCTCTCCTCTCGCTGTTTTAAACTGTGAAAATCCCAGCACTCCTCTCACTGTTTTATACTGTGAAAATCCCGGCTCTCCTCTCGCTGTTTTAAACTGTGAAAATCCCGGCTCTCCTCTCGCTGTTTTATACTGTGAAAATCCCAGCTCTCCTCTCGCTGTTTTATACTGTGAAAATCCCGCTCCCCTCTCGCTGTTTTATACTGTGAAAATCCCGGCTCCCCTCTCGCTGTTTTATACTGTGAAAATCCCGGCTCCCCTCTCGCTGTTTTATACTGTGAAAATCCCGGCTCCCCTCTCGCTGTTTTATACTGTGAAAATCCAGGCTCCTCTCGCTGTTTTATACTGTGAAAATCCAGGCTTCCTCTCGCTGTTTTATACTGTGAAAATCCCGCTCTCCCTCTCGGTTTTAAACTGTGAACATCCCAGCATCCCTCTCGCTGTTTTAAACTGTGAAAATCCCAGCTCTCCTCTCTGCTTTTTATACTGTGAAAATCCGGGCTTTCCTCTCGCTGTTTTATACTGTGAAAATCCTGGCTCTCCTCTCGCTGTTTTAAACTGTGAAAATCCCAGCTCTCCTCTCGCTGTTTTATACTGTGAAAATCCCGGCTCCCCTCTCGCTGTTTTATACTGTGAAAATCCCAGCTCTCCTCTCGCTGTTTTAAACTGTGAAAATCCTGGCTCTCCTCTCGCTGTTTTATACTGTGAAAATCCTGGCTCTCCTCTCGCTGTTTTAAACTGTGAAAATCCCAGCTCTCCTCTCACTGTTTTATACTGTGAAAATCCCGGCTCTCCTCTCGCTGTTTTAAACTCGGAAAATCCCGGCTCTCCTCTCGCTGTTTTAAACTGTGAAAATCCCGGCTCTCCTCTCGCTGTTTTAAACTGTGAAAATCCCAGCTCTCCTCTCGCTGTTTTCAACTGTGAAAATCCCGGCTCTCCTCTCGCTGTTTAAAACTGTGAAAATCCCGGCTCTCCTCTCGCTGTTTTATACTGTGAAATCCCGCTCTCCCTCTCGCTGTTTTATACTGTGAAAATCCCGGCTCCCTCTCGCTGTTTTATACTGTGAAAATCCCGGCTCCCCTCTCGCTGTTTTATACTGTGAAATCCCGCTCTCCTCTCGCTGTTTATACTGTGAAAATCCCAGCTCTCCTCTCACTGTTTTAAACTGTGAAAATCCCCGCTCTCCTCTCGCTGTTTTAAACGGTGAAAATCCCAGCTCTTCCTCTCGCTGTTTAAACTGTGAAAATCCTGGCTCTCCTCTCGCTGGTTAAACTGTGAAAATCCCAGGCTCTCCTCTTCGCTGGTTTAAACTGTGAAAATACCGGCTCTCCTCTCGCTGTTTTAAACTGTGAAATCCCGCTCTCCTCTCCGCTGTTTTTAAACTGTGAAATCCCAGCTCTCCCTCTCGCTGTTTTAAACTGTGAAAATCCCGGCTCCTCCTCTCGCTGTTTTATACTGTGAAAATCCCGCTCTCCTCTCGCTGTTTTAAACTGTGACAATCCCGGCTCACCTCTCGCTGTTTTAAACTGTGAAAATCCCGGCTCACCTCTCGCTGTTTTAAACTGTGAAAATCCCAGCTCTCCTCTCGCTGTTTTATACTGTGAAAATCCCGGCTCTCCTCTCGCTGTTTTAAACGCTGAAAATCCCGGCTCACCCCTCTCGCTGTTTTAAACTGTGAAAACCCCGTCTCCACTCACGCTGTTTTATACTGTGAAAATCCCGGCTCTCCTCTTGCTGTTTTATGCAGTGAAAATCCCAGCTCTCATCTCGCTGTTTTAAACTATGAAAATCCCAGCCCTCATCTCGCTGTTTTAAACTGTGAAAATCCCAGCTCTCCTCTCGCTGTTTTAAACTGTGAAAATCCCAGCTCTCCTCTCACTGTTTTATACTGTGAAAATCCCAGCTCTCCTCTCGCTGTTTTAAACTGTGAAAATCCCGGCTCTCCTCTCGCTGTTTTATACTGTGAAAATCCCGGCTCTCCTCTCGCTGTTTTATACTGTGAAAGTCCCGGCTCTCCTCTTGCTGTTTTAAACTGTGAAAATCCCGGCTCTCCTCTCGCTGTTTTATACTGTGAAAATCCCGGCTCTCCTCTCGCTGTTTTATACTGTGAAAATACCGGCTTTCCTCTCGCTGTTTTATCCTGTGAAAATCCCGGCTTCCCTCTCGCTGTTTTATACTGTGAAACTCCTGGCTCACCTCTCGCTGTTTTATACTGTGAAAATGCCGGCTCCCCTCTCGCTGTTTTAAACTGTGAAAATCCCGGCTCTCCTCTCACTGTTTTATACTGTGAAAATCCTAGCTCTCCTCTCGCTGTTTTAAACTGTGAAAATCCCGGCTCACCTCTCGCTGTTTTAAACTGTGGAAATCCCAGCTCTCCTCTCGCTGTTTTAATCTGTGAAAATCCTGGCTCTCCTCTCGCTGGTTTAAACTGTGAAAATCCCTGCTCTCCTCTCGCTGTGTTAAACTGTGAAAATCCCGGCTCTCCTCTCGCTGTTTTAAACTGTGGAAATCCTGGCTCTCCTCCCTGGGTTATACTGTAGAAATCCAGCTCTCCTCTCGCTGTTTTTAACTGTTAAAATCCCAGCTCTCCCATCTCGCTGTTTTAAACTGTGAAAATTCTGGCTCTCCTCTCGCTGTTTTATACTGTGAAAATCCAGGCTCCCCTCTCGCTGTTTTATACTGTGAAAATCCCGCCTCACCTCTTGCTGTTTTATACTGCGAAAATTCCGGCTCCCCTCTGGCTGTTTTATACTGTGAAAATCCCGGCTCCCATCTCGCTGTTTTATACAGTGAAAATCCCAGCTATCCTCTTGCTGTTTTATACCGTGAAAATCCCAGCTCCCTTCTCGCTGTTTTATACTGTGAAAATCCCGGCTCCCCTATCGCTGTTTTATACTGTGAAAATCCCGGCTCTCCTCTCGCTGTTTTATACTGTGAAAATCCCGGCTCCCCTCTCGCTGTTTTATACCGTGAAAATCCCAGTCTTTCTCTCGCTGTTTTATACTGTGAAAATCCCAGCTCTCCTCTCGCTGTTTTAAACTGTGAAAATCCTGGCTCTCCTCTCGCTGTTTTAAACAGTGAAAATCCCAGCTCTCCTCTCGCTGTTTTAAATTTTGAGAATCTTTGCTCTCCTCTCGCTGTTTTAAACTGTGAAAATCCCGGCTCTCCTCTCGCTGTTTTAAACTGTGAAAATCCCGGCTCTCCTCTCGCTGTTTTATACTGTGAAAATCCCGGCTCTCCTCTCGCTGTTTTATACTGTGAAAATCCCGGCTCTCCTCTCGCTGTTTTATACTGTGAAAATCCCGGCTCTCCTCTCGCTGTTTTATACTGTGAAAATCCCAGCTCCCCTCTCGCTGTTTTATACTGTGAAAATCCCAGTCTTTCTCTCGCTGTTTTATACTGTGAAAATCCCGGCTTCCCTCTCGCTGTTTTATACTGTGAAAATCCCGGCTCTCCTCTCGCTGTTTTATACTGTGAAAATCCCGGCTCCCCTCTCGCTGTTTTAAACTGTGAAAATCCCAGCTCTCCTCTCACTGTTTTATACTGTGGAAATCCCAGCTCTCCTCTCGCTGTTTTAAACTGTGAAAATCCCAGCTCTCCTCTCGCTGTTTGAAATGCTGAAAATCCCAGCTCTCCTCTCGCTGTTTAGTACTGTGAAAATCCCAGCTCTCCTCTCGCTGTTTTATACTGTGAAAATCCAGGCTCTCCTCTCGCTGTTTTATACTGTGAAAATCCCGCCTCACCTCTTGCTGTTTTATACTGTGAAAATCCCAGCTCTCCTCTCGCTGTTTTATACTGTGAAAATCCCGGCTCTCCTCTCGCTGTTTTAAACTGTGAAAATCCCGGCTCTCCTCTCGCTGTTTTATACTGTGAAAATCCCAGCTTTCCCCTCTCGCTGTTTTATACTGTGAAAATCCCAGCTCTCCTCTCGCTGTTTTATACTGTGAAATGCCGGCTCTCCTCTCGCTGTTTTATACTGTGAAAATCCCGGCTCTCCTCTCGCTGTTTTATACTGTGAAAATCCCGGCTACCCTCTCGCTGTTTTATACTGTGAAAATCCTGGTTCCCCTCTCGCTTTTTTATACTGTGAAAATCCCGGCCCCCTCTCGCTGTTTTATACTGTGAAAATCCTGGCTCAACTCTCGCTGTTTTATACTGTGAAAATCCCGGCGCTGCTCTCGCTGTTTTATACTGTGAAAATCCCGGCTCCCCTCTCGCTGTTTTAAACTGTGGAATCCCAGTTCTCCTCTCGCTGTTTTAAACTGTGGAAATCCCAGCTCTCCACTCGCTGTTTTAATCTGTGAAAATCCTGGCTCTCCTTTCGCTGGTTTAAACTGTGGAAGTCCCGGCACTCGTCCCGGTGTTTTAAACTGTGAAAATCCTGGCTCCCCTCTCGCTGTTTTAAACTGTGGAAATCCCAACTCTCCTCTCGCTGTTTTAAACTGTGGAAATCCCAGCTCTCCTCACTGGTTTATACTGTAGAAATCCCAGCTCTCCTCTCACTGTTTTAAACTGTGGAAATCCCAGCTCTCCTCTCGCTGTTTTAAACTGTGAAACTCCTGGCTCAACTCTTTGTTTTAAACTGTGAAAATCCAGGCTCTCCTCTCGCTGTTTTATACTGAGAAAATGACGGCTCTCCTCTCGCTGTTTGAAAATGTGAAAATCCCGGCTCCCCTCTCGCTGTTTTAAACTCTGGAAATCCCAAATCTCCTCTCGCTGTTTTATACTGTGAAAATCCCGGCTCCCCTCTCGCTGTTTTATACTGTGAAAATCCCAGTCTTTCTCTCGCTGTTTTATACTGTGAAAATCCCGGCTCTCCTCTCACTTTTTTAAACTGTGAAAATCCCGGCTCTCCTCTCGCTGTTTTATACTGTGAAAATCCCGCCTCACCTCTCGCTGTTTTATACTGTGAAAATCCCGGCTCTCCTCTCGCTGTTTTATACTGTGAAAATCCCGGCTCTCCTCTCGCTGTTTTATACTGTGAAAATCCCGGCTCTCTCCTCTCGCTGTTTATACTGTGAAAATCCCGGCTCTCCTCTCGCTGTTTTATACTGTGAAAAATCCCGGCTCTCCTCTCGCTGTTTTAAACTGTGAAAATCCCAGCTTTCCTCTCGCTGTTTTATACTGTGAAAATCCCGGCTCTCCTCTCGCTGTTTTATACTGTGAAAATCCCAGTTCTCACCTCTCGCTGTTTTATACTGTGAAAATCCCAGCTCTCCTCTCGCTGTTTAGTACTGTGAAAATACCAGCTCTCACCTCTCGCTGTTTTAAACGTGAAAATCCAGCTCCCCTCTCGCTGTTTTAAACTGTGAAAATCCCAGCTCTCCTCTCGCTGTTTTATACTGTGAAAATCCCGGCTCTCCTCTCGCTGTTTTATACTGTGAAAATCCCAGCTCTCCTCTCGCTGTTTTAAACTGTGAAAATCTCAGCTCACCTCTCGCTGTTTTAAACTGTGAAAATCCAGCCTCTCCTCTCGCTGTTTTAAACTGTGAAAATCCCAGCTCTCCTCTCACTGTTTTATACTGTGAAAATCCCAGCTCTCCTCTCGCTGTTTTAAACTGTGAAAATCCCGGCTCTCCTCTTGCTGTTTTATACTGTGAAAATCCAGGCTCTCCTCTCGCTGTTTTCTACTGTGAAAATCCCGGCTATCCTCTCGCTGTTTTAAACTGTGAAAATCCCGGATCTCCTCTCGCTGTTTTATACTGTGAAAATCCCGACTTTCCTCTCGCTGTTTTATACTGTGAAAATACCGGCTTTCCTCTCGCTGTTTGATACTGTGAAAATCCCGGCTCTCCTCTCGCTGTTTTATACTGTGAAAATCATGGCTCCCCTCTCGCTGTTTTACACTGTGAAAATCCCGGCGCCCCTCTCGCTGTTTTATACTGTGAAAATCCCGGCTCCCCTCTCACTGTTTTATATTGTGAAAATCCCGGCTCCCCTCTCGCTGTTTTATACTGTGAAAATCCCGGCTCCCCTCTCGCTGTTTTATACTGTGAAAATCCCGTCTCCCCTCTCGCTGTTTTATACTGTGAAACTCCTGGCTCCCCTCTCGCTGTTTTATACTGTGAAAATCCCAGCTATCTCGCTGTTTTAAACAGTGAAAATCCCGGCTCTCCCCACTCGCTGTTTTAAACAGTGGAAACCCTGGCTCCCCTCTCGCTGTTTTATACTGTGAAAATCCCGGCTCTCCTCTCGCTGTTTTAAACTGTGAAAATCCCGGCTCTCCTCTCGCTGTTTTATACTGTGAAAATCCCGGCTCTCCTCTCGCTGTTTTATACTGTGAAAATCCCGGCTCTCCTCTCGCTGTTTTATACTGTGAAAATCCCGGCTCTCCTCTCGCTGTTTTATACTGTGAAAATCCCGGCTTCCCTCTCGCTGTTTTATACTGTGAAAATCCTGGTTCCCCTCTCGCTGTTTTATACTGTGAAAATCCGTCTCCCCTCTCGCTGTTTTATACTGTGAAACTTCTGGCTCCCCTCTCGCTGTTTTATACTGTGAAAATCCCTGCTCTCCTCTCGCTGTTTTATACTGTGAAAATCCCGGCTTTCCTCTCGCTGTTTTATACTGTGAAAATCCCAGCTCTCCTCTCGCTGTTTTATACTGTGAAATCCCGGCTCTCCTCTCGCTGTTTTAAACTGTGAAAATCCCAGCTCTCCTCTCGCTGTGTTAAACTGTGATAATACCGGCTCTCCTCTCGCTGTTTTAAACTGTGAAAATCCTGGCTCTCCTCTCGCTGTTTTAAACTGTGGAAGTCCCAGCTCTCCTTTCGCTGTTTTAAACTGTGGAAATCCCAGCTCTCCTCACTGGTTTATACTGTAGAAATCCCAGCTCTCCTCTCACTGTTTTAAACTGTGGAATCCCAGCTCTCCTCTCGCTGTTTTAAACTGTGGAAATCCCAACTCTCCACTCGCTGTTTTAATCTGTGAAAATCCTGGCTCTCCTCTCGCTGGTTTAAACTGTGGAAGTCCCGGCACTCGTCCCGGTGTTTTAAACTGTGAAAATCCCAGCTCTCCTCCTTCTGTTTTAAACTGTGAAAATCCCAGCTCTCCTCCCGCTGTTTTAAACTTTGAAAATCCCAGCTCTTCTCTCGCTGTTTTAAACTGTGAAAATCCCAGCTCTCCTCTCGCTGTTTTAAACTGTGAAAATCCCGGCTCTCCTCTCGCTGTTTTAAACTGTGAAAATCCCGGCTCTCCTCTCGCTGTTTTATACTGTGAAAATCCCGGCTCTCCTCTCGCTGTTTTATACTGTGAAAATCCCAGCTCTCCTCTCGCTGTTTTAAACTGTGAAAATCCCAGCTCTCCTCTCGCTGTTTTAAACTGTGAAAATCCCAGCTCTCCTCTCGCTGTTTTAATCTGTGAAAATCCCGGCTCTCCTCTCGCTGTTTTAAACTGTGAAAATCCCGGCACCCTCTCGCTGTTTTAAACTTTGAAAATCCCGGCTCTCCTCTCGCTGTTTTAAACTGTGAAAATCCCGGCTCTCCTCTCGCTGTTTTAAACTGTGAAAATCCCAGCTCTCTCTCGCTGTTTTAAACTGTGAAAATCCCAGCTCTCCTCTCGCTGTTTTAAACTGTGAAAATCCCAGCTCTCCTCTCGCTGTTTTAAACTGTGAAAATCCCGGCTCTCCTCTCACTGTTTTATACTGTGAAAATCCCAGCTCTCCTCTCGCTGTTTTAAACTGTGAAAATCCCGGCTCCTCTCTCGCTGTTTTATACTGTGAAAATCCCGGCTCTCCTCTCGCTGTTTTATACTGTGAAAATCCCGGCTCTCCTCTTGCTGTTTTATACTGTGAAAATCCCGGCTCCCCTCTCGCTGTTTTATACTGTGAAATCCCGGCTCCCCTCTCGCTGTTTTATACTGTGAAAATCCCGGCTCCCCTCTCGCTGTTTTAAACTGTGAAAATCCCGGCTCTCCTCTCGCTGTTTTATACTGTGAAAATCCCAGCTTTCCTCTCGCTGTTTTATACTGTGAAAATCCCGGCTTTCCTCTCGCTGTTTTAAACTGTGAAAATCCCAGCTTTCCTCTCGCTGTTTTATACTGTGAAAATCCCTGCTCTCCTCTCGCTGTTTTATACTGTGAAAATCCCAGCTCTCCTCTCGCTGTTTTAAACTGTGAAAATCCCGGCTCTCCTCTCGCTGTTTTATACTGTGAAAATCCCAGCTCTCCTCTCGCTGTTTTATACTGTGAAAATCCCGGCTCTCCTCTCGCTGTTTTATACTGTGAAAATCCCGACTCCCCTCTCGCTGTTTTATACTGTGAAAATCCGGCTCCCCTCTCGCTGTTTTATACTGTGAAAATCCCGGCTCCCCTCTCGCTGTTTTATACTGTGAAAATCAAAGCTTTCCTCTTGCTGTTTTATACTGTGGAAATCCCGACTCCCCTCTCGCTGTTTTATACTGTGAAAATCCCGGCTTTCCTTTCGCTGTTTTATACTGTGAAATCCAGCTCTCCTCTCGCTGTTTTAAACTGTGAAATCCCGGCTCCCTCTCGCTGTTTATACTGTGAAATCCCAGCTCTCCCTCTCGCTGTTTTATACTGTGAAAATCCCGGCTCCCCTCTCACTGTTTTATACTTTGAAAATCCTGGCTCCCCTCTCGCTGTTTTATACTGTGAAAATCCCGGCTCCCCTCTTGCTGTTTTATACTGTGAAAATCCCGGCTTTCCTCTCGCTGTTTTAAACTGTGGAAATCCCAGCTCTCCTCTCGCTGTTTTAAACTGTGAAAAACCCAGCTCTCCTCTCGCTGTGTTAAACTGTGATAATACCGGCTCTCCTCTCGCTGTTTTAAACGGTGAAAATCCTGGCTCTCCTCTCGCTGTTTTAAACTGTGGAAGTCCCAGCTCTCCTTTCGCTGTTTTAAACTGTGGAAATCCCAGCTCTCCTCACTGGTTTATACTGTAGAAATCCCAGCTCTCCTCTCACTGTTTTAAACTGTGGAAATCCCGGCTTTCCTCTCGGTGTATTAAACTGTGAAAATCCCAGCTCTCCTCTCGCTGTGTTAAACTGTGATAATACCGGCTCTCCTCTCGCTGTTTTAAACTGTGAAAATCCTGGCTCTCCTCTCGCTGTTTTAAACTGTGGAAATCCCGGCTTTCCTCTCGGTGTTTTAAACTGTGAAAATCCCAGCTCTCCTCTCGCTGTTTTATACTGTGAAAATCCCAGCTCTCCTCTTGCTGTTTTATACTGTGAAAATCCCGGCTCCCCTCTCGCTGTTTTATACTGTGAAAATCCCAGTCTTTCTCTCGCTGTTTTATACTGTGAAAATCCCAGCTCTCCTCTCGCTGTTTTATACTGTGAAAATCCCAGCTCTCATCTCGCTGTTGTAAACGGTGAAAATCCCAGCTCTCCGCTCTCGCTGTTTTATACTGTGAAAATCCCCGCTTTCCTCTCGCTGTTTAATACTGTGAAAATCCCGGCTCTCCTCTCGCTGTTTTATACTGTGAAAATCCCGGCTCTCCTCTTGCTGTTTTAAACTGTGAAAATCCCGGCTCTCCTCTCGCTGTTTTATACTGTGAAAATCCCGGCTTCCTCTCGCTGTTTTATACTGTGAAAATCCCGGCTCTCCTCTCGCTGTTTTATACTGTGAAAATCCCGGCTCTCCTCTCGCTGTTTTATACTGTGAAAATCCCGGCTCTCCTCACGCTGCTTTATACTGTGAAAATCCCGGCTCCCCTCTCGCTGTTTTATACTGTGAAAATCCCGTCTCACCTCTCGCTATCTTATACTGTGAAAATCCCGGCTCCGTTCTCACTGTTTTATACTGTCAAAATCCCGGCTCCCCTCTCGCTGTTTTCTACTGTGAAAATCCCGGCTCCCCTCTCGCTGTTTTATACCGTGAAAATCCCGGTTCACCTCTCGCTGTTTTATACTGTGAAAATCCCAGCTCTCATATCCTTGTTTTAAACGGTGAAAATCCCAGCTTTCCTCTCGCTGTTTTAAACGGTGAAAATCCCAGCTCTCCCTTCTCGGTGTTTTATACTGTGAAAATCCGAGTTCTCCTCTTGCTGTTTTAAACGGTGAAAATCCCAGCTCTCATCTCGCTGTTTTATACTGTGAAAATCCCAGCTCTCCTCTCGCTGTTTTAAACGCTGAAAATCCCGGCTCACCCCTCTCGCTGTTTTAAACTGTGAAAACCCCGTCTCTCCTCTCGCTGTTTTATACTGTGAAAATCCCGGCTCTCCTCTCGCTGTTTATGCTGTGAAAATCCCAGCTCTCCTCTCGCTGTTTTAAACTGTGAAAATCCCAGCTCTCCTCTCGCTGTTTTAAACTGTGAAAATCCCAGCTCTCCTCTCGCTGTTTTAAACTGTGAAAATCCCAGCTCTCCTCTCGACTGTTTTAATACTGTGAAAATCCCAGCTCTCCTCTCTCTGTTTTAAACTGTGAAAATCCCTGATCTCCTCTAGCTGTTTTATACTGTGAAATTCCCGGCTCTCCTCTCGCTGTTTTATACTGTGAAAATCCCGGCTATCCTCTCGCTGTTTTATACTGTGAATATCCCGGATCTCCTCTCGCTGTTTTATACTGTGAAAATCCCGGCTTTCCTCTCGCTGTTTTATACTGTGAAAATACCGGCTTTCCTCTCGCTGTTTTATACTGTGAAAATCCCGGCTCTCCTCTCGCTGTTTTATACTGTGAAAATCAAAGCTTTCCTCTCGCTGTTTTATACTGTGAAAATCCCGGCTCCCCTCTCGCTGTTTTATACTGTGAAAATCCCGGCTCCCCTCTCGCTGTTTTATATTGTGAAAATCCCGGCCTGCCTCTCGCTGTTTTATACTGTGAAAATCCCGGCTCCCCTCTCGCTGTTTTATACTGTGAAAATCCCGTCTCCCCTCTCGCTGTTTTATACTGTGAAACTCCTGGCTCCCCTCTCGCTGTTTTATACTGTGAAAATCCCAGCTATCTCGCTGTTTTAAACTGTGAAAATCCCGGCTCTCCCCTCTCGCTCTTTTAAACAGTGAACACCCTGGTTCCCCTCACGCTGTTTTATACTGTGAAAATCCCGGCTTTCCTCTCGCTGTTTTAAACTGTGAAAATCCCGGCTCTCCTCTCGCTGTTTTATACTGTGAAAATCCCGGCTCTCCTCTCGCTGTTTTAAACTGTGAAAATCCCGGCTCTCCTCTCGCTGTTTTATACTGTGAAAATCGCGGCTCCCCTCTCGCTGTTTTATACTGTGAAAATCCCGGCTCCCCTCACGTTGTTTTATACTGTGAAAATCCCGGCTCCCCTCTTGCTGTTTTATACTGTGAAAATCCCGTCTCCCCTCTCGCTGTTTTATACTGTGAAACTCCTGGCTCACCTCTCGCTGTTTTATACTGTGAAGTTCCCAGTTCTCCTCCCACTGTTTTATACTGTGAAAATCCCGGCTTTCCACTCGCTGTTTTAAACTGTGGAAATCCCAGCTCTCCTCTCGCTGTTTTAAACTGTGGAAATCCCGGCTTTCCTCTCGGTGTTTTAAACTGTGAAAATCCCAGCTCTCCTCTCGCTGTGTTAAACTGTGATAATACCGGCTCTCCTCTCGCTGTTTTAAACTGTGAAAATCCTGGCTCTCCTCTCGCTGTTTTAAACTGTGGAAGTCCCAGCTCTCCTTTCGCTGTTTTAAACTGTGGAAATCCCAGCTCTCCTCACTGGTTTATACTGTAGAAATCCCAGCTCTCCTCTCGCTGTTTTAAACTGTGAAAATCCCGGCTCTCCTCTCGCTGTTTTATACTGTGAAAATCCCGGCTCTCCTCTCGCTGTTTTAAACTGTGAAAATCCCGGCTCTCCTCTCGCTGTTTTATACTGTGAAAATCCCAGCTCTCCTCTCGCTGTTTAAAACTGTGAAAATCCCAGTCTTTCTCTCGCTGTTTTATACTGTGAAAATCCCAGCTCTCCTCTCGCTGTTTTAAACTGTGAAAATCCCGGCTCTCCTCTCGCTGTTTTATACTGTGAAAATCCCGGCTCTCCTCTCGCTGTTTTAAACTGTGAAAATCCCGGCTCTCCTCTCGCTGTTTTATACTGTGAAAATCCCGGCTCCCCTCTCGCTGTTTTATACTGTGAAAATCCCGGCTCCCCTCTCGCTGTTTTATACTGTGAAAATCCCGGCTCCCTTCTCGCTGTTTTATACTGTGAAAATCCCGGCTCCCCTCTCGCTGTTTTATACTGTGAAAATCCCGGCTCTCCCCTCTCGCTGTTTTATACTGTGAAAATCCCGGCTCTCCTCTCGCTGTTTTAAACTGTGAAAATCCCGGCTCTCCTCTCGCTGTTTTAAACTGTGAAAATCCCAGCTCTCCTCTCGCTGTTTTAAACTGTGAAAATCCCAGCTCTCCTCTCGCTGTTTTATACTGTGAAAATCCCAGCTCTCCTCTCGCTGTTTTAAACTGTGAAAATCCCGGCTCTCCTCTCGCTGTTTTATACTGTGAAAATCCCGGCTCTCCTCTCGCTGTTTTATACTGTGAAAATCCCGGCTCTCCTCTCGCTGTTTTATACTGTGAAAATCCCGGCTCTCCTCTCGCTGTTTTATACTGTGAAAATCCCGGCTCTCCTCTCGCTGTTTTATACTGTGAAAATCCCGGCTCTCCTCTCGCTGTTTTATACTGTGAAAATCCCGGCTCTCCTCTCGCTGTTTTATACTGTGAAAATCCCGGCTCCCCTCTCGCTGTTTTATACTGTGAAAATCCCGGCTCCCCTCTCGCTGTTTTATACTGTGAAAATACCGGCTTTAGCTCGCAGTTTTATACTGTGAAAATCCCGGCTCTCCTCTCGCTGTTTTATACTGTGAAAATCCCGGCTCCCCTCTCGCTGTTTTAAACTGTGGAAATCCCAGCTCTCCTCACTGGGTTATACTGTAGAAATCCCAGCTCTCCTCTCACTGTTTTAAACTGTGAAAATCCCAGCTCTCATCTCGCTGTTTTAAACTGTGGAAATCCCAGCTCTCCTCTCGCTGTTTTAATCTGTGAAAATCCTGGCTCTCCTCTCGCTGGTTTAAACTGTGAAAATCCCAGCTCTCCTCTCGCTGTTTTAAACTGTGAAAATCCCGGCTCTCCTCTCGCTGTTTATATTGTGAACATCCCGGCCACTCTCTCCCTGTTTACAACTGTGAAAATCCCAGCTCCCCTCTCGCTGTTTTAAACTGTGAAAATCCCAGCTCTCCTGTCACTGTTTTAAACTGTGAAAATCCCGGCTCTCCTCTCGCTGTTTTAAACTCTGAAAATCCTGGCTATCCTCTCGCTGTTTTAAACTGTGAAAATCCCGGCTCTCCTCTTGCTGTTGTATACTGTGAAAATCCCGGCTCTCCTCTCACTGTTTTATACTGTGAAAATCCCAGCTCTCCTCTCGCTGTTTTAAACTGTGAAAATCCCGGCTCTCCTCTCGCTGTTTTATACTGTGAAAATCCCGGCTCTCCTCTCGCTGTTTTATACTGTGAAAATCCCGGCTCTCCTCTCGCTGTTTTATACTGTGAAAATCCCGGCTCTCCTCTCGCTGTTTTATACTGTGAAAATCCCGGCTCTCCTCTCGCTGTTTTATACTGTGAAAATCCCGGCTCTCCTCTCGCTGTTTTATACTGTGAAAATCCCGGCTCCCCTCTCGCTGTTTTATACTGTGAAAATCCCGGCCTGCCTCTCGCTGTTTTATACTGTGAAAATCCCGGCTCCCTCTCGCTGTTTTATACTGTGAAAATCCCGGCTCCCCTCTCGCTGTTTTATACTGTGAAAATCCCGGCTCTCCTCTTGCTGTTTTATACTGTGAAAATCCTGGCTCCCTTATCGCTGTTTTATACTGTGAAAATCCCGGCTCCCCTCCCGCTGTTTTATACTGTGAAAATCCCGACTCCCCTCTCGCTGTTTTATACTGTGAAAATCCCGTCTCCCCTCTCGCTGTTTTATACTGTGAAAATCCCAGCTTTCCTCTCGCTGTTTTATACTGTGAAAATCCCTCTTTCCTCTCGCTGTTGTATACTGTGAAAATCCCGGCTCTCCTCTCGCTGTTTTATACTGTGAAAATCCCGGATCTCTTCTCGCTGTTTTAAACTGTGAAAATCCCGGCTCTCCTCTCGCTGTTTTATACTGTGAAAATCCCAGCTCTCCTCTCGCTGTTTTAAACTGTGAAAATCCCAGCTCTCCTCTCGCTGTTTTATACTGTGAAAATCCCAGCTCTCCTCTCGCTGTTTTAAACTGTGAAATCCCGGCTCTCCTCTCGCTGTTTTATACTGTGAAAATCCCGGCTCTCCTCTCGCTGTTTTAAACTGTGAAAATCCCGGCTCCCCTCTCGCTGTTTTATACTGTGAAAATCCCGGCTCCCCTCTCGCTGTTTTATACTGTGAAAATCCCGGCTCTCCTCTCGCTGTTTTATACTGTGAAAATCCCGGCTCTCCTCTCGCTGTTTTATACTGTGAAAATCCCGGCTCCCTCTCGCTGTTTTATACTGTGAAAATCCCGGCTCCCCTCTCGCTGTTTTATACTGTGAAAATCCCGGCTCTCCTCTCGCTGTTTTATACTGTGAAAATCCCGGCTCCCTTCTCGCTGTTTTATACTGTGAAAATCCCGGCTCCCCTCTCGCTGTTTTATACTGTGAAAATCCCGGCTCCCTTCTCGCTGTTTTATACTGTGAAAATCCCGGCTCCCCTCTCGCTGTTTTATACTGTGAAACTGCTGGCTCCCCTCTCGCTGTTTTATACTGTGAAAATCCCAGCTCTCCTCACTGGTTTATACTGTAGAAATCCCAGCTCTCCTCTCGCTGTTTTAAACTGTGAAAATCCCAGCTCTCCTCTCGCTGTTTTAAACTGTGAAAATCCCAGCTCTCCTCTCGCTGTTTAAACTGTGAAAATCCTGGCTCTCCTCTCGCTGTTTTATACTGTGAAAATCCCAGCTCTCCTCTCGCTGTTTTATACTGTGAAAATCCGTCTCCCCTCTCGCTGTTTTATACTGTGAAAATCCCAGCTCTACTCTCGCTGTTTTATACAGTGGAAATCCCAGCTCTCCTCTCGCTGTTTTAAACTGTGAAAAAGCCCGGCTCTCCTCTCGCTGTTTTATACTGTGAAAATCCCGGCTCTCCTCTCGCTGTTTTAAACTGTGAAAATCCCGGCTCTCCTCTCGCTGTTTTATACTGTGAAAATACCGGCTCTCCTCTCGCTGTTTTATACTGTGAAAATCCCAGCTCTCCTCACTGGTTTATACTGTAGAAATCCCAGCTCTCCTCTCGCTGTTTTAAACTGTAGAAATCCCAGCTCTCCTCTCGCTGTTTTAAACTGTGGAAATCCCAGCTCTCCTCACTGGTTTATACTGTAGAAATCCCAGCTCTCCTCTCACTGTTTTAAACTGTGAAAATCCCAGCTCTCCTCTCGCTGTTTTAAACTGTGAAAATCCGAGCTCTCCTCTCGCTGTTTTAAACTGTGAAAATCCCGGCTCTCCTCTCGCTGTTTTAAACTGTGAAAATCCCAGCTCTCCTCTCGCTGTGTTAAACTGTGATAATACCGGCTCTCCTCTCGCTGTTTTAAACTGTGGAAATCCCGGCACTCCTCCCGGTGTTTTAAACTGTGAAAATCCCAGCTCCCCTCCTGCTGTTTTAAACTGTGAAAATCCCGGCTCCCCTCTCGCTGTTTTAAACTGTGAAAATCCCGGCTTTCCTCTCGCTGTTTTAAACTGTGAAAATGCCGGCGTTCCTCTCGCTGTTTTATACTGTGAAAATCCCGGCTCTCCTCTCGCTGTTTATACTGTGAAAATCCCAGCTCTCCTCTCGCTGTTTTATACTGTGAAAATCCCGGCTCTCCTCTTGCTGTTTTAAACTGTGAAAATCCCAGCTCTCCTCTCGCTGTTTTATACTGTGAAAATCCCGGCTCTCCTCTCGCTGTTTTATACTGTGAAAATCCCAGCTCTCCTCTCGCTGTTTTATACTGTGAAAATCCCTCTTTCCTCTCGCTGTTTTATACTGTGAAAATCCCGGCTCTCCTCTCGCTGTTTTATACTGTGAAAATCCCGGCTCTCCTCTCGCTGTTTTATACTGTGAAAATCCCGGCTCTCCTCTCGCTGTTTTATACTGTGAAAATCCTGGCTCCCTTCTCGCTGTTTTATACTGTGAAAATCCGTCTCCCCTCTCGCTGTTTTATACTGTGAAAATCCCGGCTCTCCTCTTGCTGTTTTATACTGTGAAATTTCTGGCTCCCGTCTCGCTGTTTTATACTGTGAAAATCCCGGCACCCCTCTCGCTGTTTTATACTGTGAAAATACCGGCTTTCTCTCGCTGTTTTATACTGTGAAAATCCCGGCTCTCCTCTCGCTGTTTTATACTGTGAAAATCCCGGCTCCCCTCTCGCTGTTTTAAACTGTGGAAATCCCAGCTCTCCTCACTGGGTTATACTGTAGAAATCCCAGCTCTCCTCTCACTGTTTTAAACTGTGAAAATCCCAGCTCTCATCTCGCTGTTTTAAACTGTGGAAATCCCAGCTCTCCTCTCGCTGTTTTAAACTGTGAAAATCCTGGCTCTCCTCTCGCTGGTTTAAACTGTGAAAATCCCAGCTCTCATCTCGCTGTTTTAAACTGTGAAAATCCCGGCTTTCCTCTCACTGTTTTATACTGTGAAAATCCCAGCTCTCCTCTCGCTGTTTTATACTGTGAAAATCCCAGCTCTCCTCTCGCTGTTTTAAACTGTGGAAATCCCAGCTCTCCTCACTGGTTTATACTGTAGAAATCCCAGCTCTCCTCTCGCTGTTTTAATCTGTGAAAATCCTGGCTCCCCTCTCGCTGTTTTATACTGTAAAAATCCCGGCTTTCCCCTCACTGTTTTATACCGTGAAAATCCCAACTCTCCTCCCACTGTTTTATACTGTGAAAATCCCGGCTTTCCTCTCGCTGTTTTAAACTGTGGAAATCCCAGCTCTCCTCTCGCTGTTTTAAACTGTGGAAATCCCGGCTTTCCTCTCGGTGTTTTAAACTGTGAAAATCCCAGCTCTCCTCTCGCTGTGTTAAACTGTGATAATACCGGCTCTCCTCTCGCTGTTTTAAACTGAAAATCCTGGCTCTCCTCTCGCTGTTTTAAACTGTGGAAGTCCCAGCTCTCCTCACTTGTTTATACTGTAGAAATCCCGGCTCTCCTCTCGCTGTTTTAACTGTGAAATCCCACTCTCCTTTCGCTATTTTAAACTGTGGAAATCCCAGCTCTCCTCACTGTTTTAAACTGTGAAAATCCCAGCTCTCCTCTTGCTGTTTTAAACTGTGAAAATCCCGCTCTCCTCTCGCTGTTTTATACTGTGAAAATCCCAGCTCTCCTCTCGCTGTTTTATACTGTGAAAATCCCGGCTCCCCTCTCGCTGTTTTATACTGTGAAAATCCTGGTTCCCCTCTCGCTGTTTTATACTGTGAAAATCCGTCTCCCCTCTCGCTGTTTTATACTGTGAAAATCCCGGCTCCCCTCTCGCTGTTTTATACTGTGAAAATCCCAGCTCTCTCCTCTCGCTGTTTTATACTGTGAAAATCCCGGCTCCCCTCTCGCTGTTTTATACTGTGAAAATCCCGGCTCTCCTCTCGCTGTTTTATACTGTGAAAATCCCGGCTCTCCTCTCGCTGTTTTATACTGTGAAAATCCCGGCTCTCCTCTCGCTGTTTTATACTGTGAAAATCCCGGCTCCCCTCTCGCTGTTTTATACTGTGAAAATCCCGGCTCTCCTCTCGCTGTTTTATACTGTGAAAATCCCGGCTTCCCTCTCGCTGTTTTATACAGTGAAAATCCCGGCTCTCCTCTCGCTGTTTTATACTGTGAAAATCCCGGCTCTCCTCTCGCTGTTTTATACTGTGAAAATCCCGGCTCCCCTCTCGCTGTTTTATACTGTGAAAATCCCGGCTCTCCTCTCGCTGTTTATACTGTGAAAATCCCGGCTCTCCTCTCGCTGTTTTAAACTGTGAAAATCCCGGCTCCCGTCTCGCTGTTTTATACTGTGAAAATCCCGGCTCTCCTCTCGCTGTTTTATACTGTGAAAATCCCGGCTTCCTCTCGCTGTTTTATACTGTGAAAATCCCGGCTCTCCTCTCGCTGTTTTAAACAGTGAAAATCCTGGCTCCCATTTTGTGGTTTTATACTGTGAAAATCCCGGCTCGTCTCTTGCTGTTTTATACTGTGAAAATCCCGGCTCTCCTCTCGCTGTTTTATACTGTGAAAATCCCGGCTCTCCTCTCGCTGTTTTATACTGTGAAAATCCCGGCTCTCCTCTCGCTGTTTTATACTGTGAAAATCCCGGCTTCCCTCTCGCTGTTTTATACTGTGAAAATCCTGGTTCCCCTCTCGCTGTTTTATACTGTGAAAATCCCGGCTCTCCTCTCGCTGTTTTAAACTGTGAAAATCCCGGCTCTCCTCTCGCTGTTTTATACTGTGAAAATCCCGGCTCCCCTCTCGCTGTTTTAAACTGTGAAAATCCCGGCTCTCCTCTCGCTGTTTTATACTGTGAAAATCCCAGCTCTCCTCTCGCTGTTTTATACTGTGAAAATCCCGGCTCTCCTCTCACTGTTTTATACTGTGAAAATCCCAGCTCTCCTCTCGCTGTTTTATACTGTGAAAATCCTGGCTCCCCTCTCGCTGTTTTATACTGTGAAAATCCCGGCTCCCCTCTCGCTGTTTTATACTGTGAAAATCCCTGCTCTCCTCTCGCTGTTTTAAACTGAAAATCCTGGCTCTCCTCTCGCTGTTTTAAACTGTGGAAGTCCCAGCTCTCCTCACTTGTTTATACTGTAGAAATCCCGCTCTCCTCTTGCTGTTTTAAGCTCAGGAAATCCCAACTCTCCTTTCGCTGTTTTAAACTGTGGAAATCCCAGCTCTCCTCACTGGTTTATACTGTAGAAATCCCAGCTCTCCTCTCACTGTTTTAAACTGTGGAAATCCCAGCTCTCCTCTCGCTGTTTTAAACTGTGGAAATCCGAGCTCTCCTCTCGCTGTTTTAATCTGTGAAAATCCTGGCTCTCCTCTCGCTGGTTTAAACTGTGAAAATCCCAGTTCTCCTCTTGCCGTGTTAAACTGTGATAATACCGGCTCTCCTCTCGCTGTTTTAAACTGTGGAAATCCCGGCACTCCTCCCGGTGTTTTAAACTGTGAAAATCCCAGCTCCCCTCCTGCTGTTTTAAACTGTGAAAATCCCGGCTCCCCTCTCGCTGTTTTAAACTGTGAAAATCCCGGCTTTCCTCTCGCTGTTTTAAACTGTGAAAATCCCGGCTCCCCCTCACTGTTTTATACTGTGAAAATCCCAGCTCTCCTCTCGCTGTTTTATACTGTGAAAATCCCAGCTCTCCTCTCGCTGTTTTATACTGTGAAAATCCCGGCTCTCCTCTCGCTGTTTTATACTGTGAAAATCCAGCTTTCCTCTCGCTGTTTTAAACTGTGAAAATCCCGGCTCCCCTCTCGCAGTTTTATACTGTGGAAATCCCGGCTCCCCTCTCGCTGTTTTATACTGTGAAAATCCCGGCTCCCCTCTCGCTGTTTTATACTGTGAAAATCCCGGCTCTCCTCTCGCTGTTTTATACTGTGAAAATCCCGGCTCTCCTCTCGCTGTTTTAAACTGTGAAAATCCCGGCTCCCCTCTCGCTGTTTTATACTGTGAAAATCCCGGCTCTCCTCTCGCTGTTTTATACTGTGAAAATCCCGGCTCTCCTCTCGCTGTTTTTAACTGTGAAATCCCGGCTCTCCTCTTGCTGTTTAAACTGTGAAAATCCGGCTCCCGTCTCGCTGTTTTATACTGTGAAAATCCCCGCACCCCTCTCGCTGTTTTATACTGTGAAAATACCGGCTTACCTCTCGCTGTTTTATACTGTGAAAATCCCGGCTCTCCTCTCGTTGTTTATACTGTGAAAATCCGGCTCCCCTCTCGCTGTTTTAATCTGTGGAAATCCCAGCTCTCCTCACTGGGTTATACTGTAGAAATCCCAGGCTCGCCCTCTCACTGTTTTAAACTGTGAAAATCCCAGCTCTCATCTCGCTGTTTTAAACTGTGGTAAAGCCCAGCTCTCCTCTCGCTGTTTTATATCTGTGAAAATCCTGGCTCTCCTCTCGTCTGGTTTAAACTGTGAAAATCCCAGCTCTCCTCTCGCTGTTTTAAACCTGTGAAAATCCCGACTTTCCTCTCGCTGTTTTATACTGTGAAAATCCCGGCTCTCCTCTCGCTGTTTTATACTGTGAAAATTCCGGCTCTCCTCTCGCTGTTTTAAACTGTGGAAATCCCGGCTTTCCTCTCGCTGTTTTAAACTGTGAAAATCCCAGCTCTCCTCTCGCTGTGTTAAACTGTGATAATACCGGCTCTCCTCTCGCTGTTTTAAACTGTGAAAATCCTGGCTCTCCTCTCGCTGTTTTAAACTGTGGAAATCCCAGCTCTCCTCACTGGTTTATACTGTAGAAATCCCGGCTCTCCTCTTGCTGTTTTTAGCTCTGGAAATCCCAGGCTCTCCTCTCGCTGTTTTAAACTGTGGAAATCCCAGCTCTCCTCACTGGTTTATACTGTAGAAATCCCAGCTCTCCTCTCACTGTTTTAAACTGTGAAAATCCCAGCTCTCCTCTCGCTGTTTTAAACTGTGGAAATCCGAGCTCTCCTCTCGCTGTTTTAATCTGTGAAAATCCTGGCTCTCCTCTCGCTGGTTTAAACTGTGAAAATCCCAGTTCTCCTCTTGCCGTGTTAAACTGTGATAATACCGGCTCTCCTCTCGCTGTTTTAAACTGTGGAAATCCCGGCACTCCTCTCGCTGTTTTAAACTGTGAAAATCCCGGCTCCCCTCTCGCTGTTTTAAACTGTGAAAATCCCGGCTCCCCTCTCGCTGTTTTAAACTGTGAAAATCCCGGCTCTCCTCTCGCTGCTTTATACTGTGAAAATCCCGGCTCCCCTCTCGCTGTTTTATACTGTGAAAATCCCGTCTCACCTCTCGCTGTTGTATACTGTGAAAATCCCGGCTCTCTCTCACTGTTTTATACTGTGAAAATCCCAGCTCTCCTCTCGCTGTTTTAAACTGTGAAAATCCCGGCTCTCCTCTCGCTGTTTTATACTGTGAAAATCCCAGCTTTCCTCTCGCTGTTTGAAACTGTGAAAATCCCGGCTCTCCTCTCGCAGTTTTATACTTTGAAAATCCTGGCTTTCCTCTCGCTGTTTTATACTGTGAAAATCCCTGGCTCCCCTCTCGCTGTTTTATACTGTGAAAATCCCGGCTCCCTCTCGCTGTTTTATACTGTGAAAATCCCGGCTCTCCTCATGCTGTTTTAAACTGTGAAAATCCCGGCTCCCGTCTCGCTGTTTTATACTGTGAAAATCCCGGCCTCCCTCTCGCTGTTTTATACTGTGAAAATCCCGGCTCTCCTCTCGCTGTTTTATACTGTGAAAATCCCGGCTCTCCTCATGCTGTTTTAAACAGTGAAAATCCCGGCTTCCGTCTCGCTGTTTTATACTGTGAAAATCCCGGCACCCCTCTCGCTGTTTTATACTGTGAAAATACCGGCTTCCTCTCGCTGTTTTATACTGTGAAAATCCCGGCTCTCCTCTCGCTGTTTTATACTGTGAAAATCCCAGGCTCCCCTCTCGCTGTTTTATACTGTGGAAAATCCAGCTCTCCTCTCGCTGTTTTATACTGTGAAAATCCCAGCTCTCCTCTCGCTGTTTTAATCTGTGAAAATCCTGGCTCTCCTCTCGCTGTTTTAAACTGTGAAAATCCAGGCTCTCATCTCGCTGTTTTAAACTGTGGAAATCCAGCTCTCCTCTCGCTGCTTTTAAATCTGTGAAAATCCCAGGCACTCCTCTCGCTGGTTTAAACAGTGAAAATCACACCTCTCCTCTCGCTGTTTATAACTGTGATAATCCCGAGCTCTCCTCTCGCCTGTTTTAAACTGTGAAAATCCCCAGCTCTTCTCTCGCTGTTTTATACTGTGAAAATCCCGGCTCTCCTCTCGCTGTTTTAAACTGTGTAAATCCCGGCACTCCTCTCGTGTTTTAAACTGTGAAAAATCCCAGCTTTCCTCTTGCTGTTTTATACTGTGAAAATCCCTCTTTCCTCTCGCTGTTGTATACTGTGAAAATGCCGGCTCACCTCTCACTGTTTTATACTGTGAAAATCCCGGCTCTCCTCTCGCTGTTTTATACTGTGAAAATCCCAGCTCCCTCTCCGCTGTTTTATACTGTGAAAATCCCGGCTCTCCTCTCGCTGTTTTATACTGTGAAAAATCCCGGCTCTCCTCTTGCTGTTTTAAACAGTGAAAATCCCGGCTCCCGTCTCGCTGTTTTATACTGTGAAAATCCCGGCCTGCCTCTCGCTGTTTTATACTGTGAAAATCCGGGCTTTCCTCTCACTGTTTTATACTGTGAAAATCCCGGCTCTCCTCTCGCTGTTTTAAACTGTGAAAATCCCGGCTCCCGTCTCGCTGTTTTATACTGTGAAAATCCCGGCTCCCCTCTCGCTGTTTTATACTGTGAAAATACCGGCTTTCCTCTCGCTGTTTTATACTGTGAAAATCCCGGCTCTCCTCTCGCTGTTTTATACTGTGAAAATCCCAGCTCTCCTCACTGGGTTATACTGTGAAAATCCCAGCTCTCCTCTCGCTGTTTTATACTGTGAAAATCCCGGCTCTCCTCTCGCTGTTTTAAACTGTGAAACTCCCGGCTCTCCTCTCGCTGTTTTATACTGTGAAAATCCCGGCTCCCCTCTCGCTGTTTTATACTGTGAAAATCCCAGCTCTCCTCTCGCTGTTTTAAACTGTGAAAATCCCAGCTCTCCTCTCGCTGTTTTAAACTGTGAAAATCCCGGCTCTACTCTCGCTGTTTTAAACTTTGAAAATCCCAGCTCTCCTCTCGCTGTTTAGTACATTGAAAATCCCAGCTCTCCTCTCGCTGTTTTATACTGTGAAAATCCCGGCTCTCCTCTCGCTGTTTTATACTGTGAAAATCCCGGCTCACCTCTCGCTGTTTTATACTGTGAAAATCCCAGCTCTCCTCTCACTGGTTTATACTGTGAAAATCCCGGCTCTCCTCTCGCTGTTTTATACTGTGAAAATCCCGGCTCTCCTCTCGCTGTTTTATACAGTGAAAATCCCTGCTCTCCTCTCGCTGTTTTATACTGTGATAATACCGGCTTTCCTCTCGCTGTTTTATACTGTGAAAATCCCAGCTCTCCTCTCGCTGTTTTAAACTGTGAAAATCCCAGCTCTCCTCTCGCTGTTTTATACAGTGAAAATCCCGGCTCTCCTCTCGCTGTTTTATACTGTGAAAATCCCGGCTCTCTCCTCTCGCTGTTTTATACTGTGAAAATCCCGGCTCTCCTCTCGCTGTTTTAAACTGTGAAAATCCCGGCTCTCCTCTAGCTGTTTTATACTGTGAAAATCCCAGCTCCCCTCTCGCTGTTTTATACTGTGAAAATCCCGGCTCTCCTCTCGCTGTTTTATACTGTGAAAATCCCGGCTCCCCTCTCGCTGTTTTATACTGTGAAAATCCCGGCTCTCCTCTTGCTGTTTTAAACTGTGAAAATCCCGGCTCTCCTCTCGCTGTTTTATACTGTGAAAATCCCTGCTTCCTCTCACTGTTTTATACTGTGAAAATCCCAGCTCTCGTCTCACTGTTTTATATTGTGAAAACCCCGGCTGCCCTCTCGCTGTTTTATACTGTGAAAATCCCGGCTCCCCTCTCGCTGTTTTATACTGTGAAAATCCCATGTCACCTCTTGCTGTTTTATACTGTGAAGATCCCGGCTCTCCTCTTGCTGTTTTAAACAGTGAAAATCCCGGCTCCCATCTCGTGGTTTTATACTGTGAAAATCCCGAGGCACCCTCTCGCTGTTTTATACTGTGAAAATCCGCTCTCCCTCTCGCTGTTTTATACTGTGAAAATCCAGGCTCTCCTCTCGCTGTTTTATACTGTGGAAAATCCGGCTCTCCGTCTCACTGTTTTTAACTGTGGAAATCCCGGCTCCCCCTCGCTGTTTTATACTGTGAAAAAACCCAGCTTCCTCTCGCTGTTTTAACTGGGAAAAATCCCGGCTCATCCTCTCGGCTGTTTTATACTGTGAAAATCCTGCTCTCCTCTCGCTGTTTTTAGACTGTGGAAAATCCAGCTCTCATCTCGCTCTTTTAAACTGTGGTAATCCCAGCTCTCCTCACTGGTTTAAACTGTGAAAATCCCAGCTCTCCTCTCGCTGTTTTATACTGTGAAAATCCCAGCTCTCCTCTCGCTGTTTTATACTGTGAAAATCCCAGCTCTCCTCTCGCTGTTTTAATCTGTGAAAATCCTGGCTCTCCTCTCGCTGGTTTAAACTGTGAAAATCCCAGCTCTCCTCTTGCTGTGTTAAACTGTGATAATCCCGGCTCTCCTCTCGCTGTTTTAAACTGTGAAAATCCCGGCTCTCCTCTCGCTGTTTTAAACTGTGAAAATCCCGGCTCTCCTCTCGCTGTTTTAAACTGTGAAAAATCCATCTCTCCTCTCGCTGTTTTAAACTGTGAAAATCCCGGCTCTCCTCTCGCTGTTTTATACTGTGAAAATCCAGGCTCTCCTCTCGCTGTTTTATACTGTGAAAATCCCAGCTCTCCTCTCGCTGTTTTATACTGTGAAAATCCCGGCTCCCCTCTCGCTGTTTTATACTGTGGAAATCCCGGCTCCCCTTTCGCTGTTTTATACTGTGAAAATCCCGGCTAGTCTCTTGCTGTTTTATACTGTGAAAATCCCGGCTCTCCTCTTGCTGTTTTATACTGTGAAAATCCTGGCTCCCTTATCGCTGTTTTATACTGTGAAAATCCCGGCTCTCCTCTCGCTGTTTTATACTGTGAAAATCCCGGCTCTCCTCTCGCTGTTTTATACTGTGAAAATACCGGCTCTCCTCTCGCTGTTTTAAACTGTGAAAATCCCGGCTCTCCTCTCGCTGTTTTATACTGTGAAAATCCCTCCTTTCCTCTCGCTGTTTTATACTGTGAAAATCCCGGCTCCCCTCTCGCTGTTTTATACTGTGAAAATCCCGGCTCTCCTCTCGCTGTTTTATACTGTGAAAATCCCGGCTCTCCTCTCGCTGTTTTAAACTGTGAAAATCCCGGCTCTCCTCTCGCTGTTTTATACTGTGAAAATCCCGGCTCTCCTCTCGCTGTTTTATACTGTGAAATCCCGGCTCTCCTCTCGCTGTTTTAAACTGTGAAAATCCCGGCTCTCCTCTCGCTGTTTTAAACTGTGAAAATCCCAGCTCTCCTCTCGCTGTTTTAAACTGTGAAAATCCCGGCACCCCTCTCGCTGTTTTATACTGTGAAATCCCAGCTCTCCTCTCGCTGTTTTATACTGTGAAAATCCCAGCTCTCCTCTCGCTGTTTTAAACTGTGAAAATCCCGGCTCTCCTCTCGCTGTTTTAAACTGTGGAAATCCCAGCTCTCCTCAGTGGTTTATACTGTAGAAATCCCAGCTCTCCTCTCACTGTTTTAAACTGTGAAAATCCCAGCTCTCATCTCGCTGTTTTAATCTGTGAAAATCCCGGCTCCCATCTCGCTGTTTTATACCTTTGAAAATCCCGGCTCTCCTCTCGCTGTTTTAAACTGTGAAAATCCTGCTCTCCTCTCGCTGTTTTAAACTGTGAAAATCCCGCTCTCCTCTCGCTGTTTTAAACTGTGAAAATCCCGGCTCTCCTCTCGCTGTTTTAAACTGAGAAAATCCCGGCTCTCCTCTCACTATTTTCAAAGATGAAAATCCCAGCTCTCCTCTCGCTGTTTTAAACTGTGAAAATCCAGCCTCTCCTCTCGCTGTTTTAAACTGTGAAAATCCTGGCTCTCCTCTCGCTGGTTTAAACTGTGAAAATCCCAGCTCTCCTCTCGCTGTTTTAAACTGTGAAAATCCCAGCTCTCCTCTCGCTGTTTTAAACTGTGAAAATCCCAGCTCTCCTCTCGCTGTTTTAAACTGTGAAAATCCCAGCTTTCCTCTCACTGTTTTATACTGTGAAAATCCCGTCTCCCCTCTCGCTGTTTTAAACTGTGAAAATCCCGGCTCACCTCTGCTGTTTTATACTGTGAAAATCCCGGCTATCCTCTCGCTGTTTTATACTGTGAAAATCCCGGCTCTCCTCTCGCTGTTTTAAACTGTGAAATTCCCGGCTCTCCTCTCGCTGTTTTAAACTGTGAAAATCCCGGCTCCCCTCTCGCTGTTTTATACTGTGAAAATCCCAGCTCTCCTCTCGCTGTTTTATACTGTGAAAATCCCGGCTCCCCTCTCGCTGTTTTAAACTGTGAAAATCCCGGCTCCCCTCTCGCTGTTTTATACTGTGAAAATCCCGTCTCCCCTTTCGCTGTTTTATACTGTGAAAATCCCGTCTCCCCTCTCGCTGTTTTATACTGTGAAACTCCTGGCTCCCCTCTCGCTGTTTTATACTGTGAAAATCCCAGCTATCTCGCTGTTTTAAACAGTGAAAATCCCGGCTCTCCCCTCTCGCTGTTTTTAACAGTGAACACCCTGGTTCCCCTCACGCTGTTTTATACTGTGAAAATCCCGGCTTTCCTCTCGCTGTTTTAAACAGTGAAAATGCCGGCGTTCCTCTCGCTGTTGTATACTGTGAAAATCCCGGCTCTCCTCTCACTGTTTTATACTGTGAAAATCCCAGCTCTCCTCTAGCTGCTTTAAATTGTGAAAATCCCAGCTCTCCTCTTGCTGTTTTATACTGTGAAAATCCCAGCTTTCCTCTCGCTGTTTGAAACTGTGAAAATCCCGGCTCTCCTCTCACTGTTTTATACTGTGAAAATCCCAGCTCTCCTCTCGCTGTTTTAAACTGTGGAAATCCCGGCTCTCCTCTCGCTGTTTTAAACTGTGAAAATCCCAGCTCTCAACTTTCTGTTTTAAACTGTGAAAATCCAGGCTCTCCTCTCGCTGTTTTAAACTGAGAAAATAACGGCTCTCCTCTCGCTGTTTTAAACTGTGAAAATCCCGGCTCTCCTCTCGCTGTTTTAAACTGTGAAAATCCCGGCTCTCCTCTCGCTGTTTTAAACTGTGAAAATCCCGGCTCTCCTCTCGCTGTTTTATACTGTGAAAATCCCAGCTCTCCTCTCGCTGTTTTAAACTGTGAAAATCCCGGCTCTCCTCTCGCTGTTTTAAACTCTGAAAATCCGGCTCTCCTCTCGCTGTTTTAAACTGTGAAAATTCCGGCTCTCCTCTCGCTGTTTTATACTGTGAAAATCCCGGCTCTCCTCTCGCTGTTTTAAACTGTGGAAATCCCAGCTAACCTCAGTGTTCTATACTGTAGAAATCCCAGCTCATTTCTCGCTGTTTTAAACTGTGGAAATCCCAGCTCTCCTCTCGCTGTTTTAAACTGTGAAAATCCTGGCTCCCATCTCGCTGTTTTATACTGTGAAAATCGAGCTCTCCTCTCGCTGTTTTATACTGTGAAAATCCTGCCTCACCTCTCGCTGTTTTAAACTGTGAAAATCCCGGCTCTCCTCTCGCTGTTTTATACTGTGAAAATCCCAGCTCTCCTCTCGCTGTTTTATACTGTGAAAATCCCAGCTCTCCCCTCTCGCTGTTTTATACTGTGAAAATCCCAGCTCTCCTCTCGCTGTTTTATACTGTGAAAATACCGGCTCCCCTCTTGCTGTTTTATACTGTGAAAATCCCGGCTCTCCTCCTGCTGTTTTAAACAGTGAAAATCCAGGCTCTCCTCTCGTGTTTTAAACTGTGAAAATCCCTGCTCCCTCTCTGCTGTTTTATACTGTGAAAATCCCGGCTCACCTCGCTGATTTATACTGTGAAAATCCCGGCTCTCCTCTCGCTGTTTTATACTGTGAAAATCCTGGCTGCTCTCTCGCTGTTTTATACTGTGAAAATCCCGGCTCTCCTCTCGCTGTTTTATACTGTGAAAATCCCGGCTCTCCTCTCGCTGTTTAATACTGTGAAAATCCCGGTTTCCTCTCTCTTTTTTATACTGTGAAAATCCCGGCTCTCCTCTCGCTGTTTTATACTGTGAAAATCCCGGCTCTCCTCTCGCTGTTTTATACTGTGAAAATCCCGGCTATCCTCTCGCTGTTTTATACTGTGAAAATCCCTGCTTTCCTCTCGCTGTTTTATACTGTGAAAATCCCGGTTCACCTCTTGCTGTTTTATACTGTGAAAATCCAAACTCTCCTCTCGCTGTTTTATACTGTGAAAATCCCGGCTCCCTTCTCGCTGTTTGAAATTGTGAAATCCCAGGCTCTCCTCTAGCTGTTTATACTGTAGAAATCCCAGCTCTCCTCTCACTGTTTTATACTGTGAAAATCCCGGCTCTCCTCTCGCTGTTTTAAACTGTGAAAATCCCGGCTCTCCTCTCGCTGTTTTATACTGTGAAAATCCCAGCTCTCCTCTCGCTGTTTTAAACTGTGAAAATCCCAACTATCCTCTCGCTGTTTTATACTGTGAAAATCCCGGCTCTCCTCTCGCTGTTTTAAACTGTGAAATCCCGGCTCTCCTCTCGCTGTTTTATACCGTGAAAATCCCAGTCTTTCTCTCGCTGTTTTATACTGTGAAAATCCCGGCTCACCTCTCGATGTTGTATACTGAGAAAATCCCGGCTCCGCTCTCGCTGTTTTATACTGTTAAAATCCTGGTTCTCCTCTCGCTGTTTTATACTGTGAAAATCCGTCTCCCCTCTCGCTGTTTTATACTGTGAAATCCCGGCTTTCCTCTCACTGTTTTATACTGTGAAAATCCCAGCTCTCCTCTCGCTGTTTTAAACTGTGAAAATCCCAGCTCTCCTCTCGCTGTTTAAAACTGTGAAAATCCCGGCTCTCCTCTCGCTGTTTTAAACTGTGAAAATCCCGGCTCCCTTCTCGCTGTTTTATACTGTGAAAATCCCAGCTCTCCTCTCGCTGTTTTATACTGTGAAAATCCCGGCTCTCCTCTCGCTGTTTTATACTGTGAAAATCCCAGTCTTTCTCTCGCTGTTTTATACTGTGAAAACCCCGGCTCCCCTCACGCTGTTTTATACTGTGAAAATCCCGGCTTTCCTCTCGCTGTTTTAAACTGTGAAAATCCCGGCTCTCCTCTCGCTGTTTTATACTGTGAAAATCCCGGCTTTCCTCTCGCTGTTTTATACTGTGAAAATCCCGGCTCTCCTCTCGCTGTTTTATACTGTGAAAATCCCGGCTCTCCTCTCGCTGTTTTATACTGTGAAAATCCCGGCTCTCCTCTCGCTGTTTTATACTGTGAAAATCCCGGCTCCCTCTCGCTGTTTTATACTGTGAAAATCCCGGCTCTCCTCTCGCTGTTTTATACTGTGAAAATCCCGGCTCCCCTCTCGCTATTTTATACTGTGAAAATCCCGGCTCTCCTCATGCTGTTTTAAACAGTGAAAATCCCGGCTCCCGTCTCGCTGTTTTATACTGTGAAAATCCCGGCACCCCTCTCGCTGTTTTATACTGTGAAAATACCGGCTTCCTCTCGCTGTTTTATACTGTGAAAATCCCGGCTCTCCTCTCGCTGTTTTATACTGTGAAAATCCCGGCTCCCCTCTCGCTGTTTTTAAACTGTGGAAATCCCAGCTCTCCTCACTGGGTTATACTGTAGAAATCCCAGCTCTCCTCTCACTGTTTTAAACTGTGAAAATCCCAGCTCTCATCTCGCTGTTTTAAACTGTGGAAATCCCAGCTCTCCTCTCGCTGTTTTAATCTGTGAAAATCCTGGCTCTCCTCTCGCTGGTTTAAACTGTGAAAATCCCAGCTCTCCTCTCGCTGTTTTAAACTGTGAAAATCCCAGCTCTCCTCTCGCTGTTTTATACTGTGAAAATCCCAGCTCTCCTCTCGCTGTTTTAAACTGTGAAAATCCCGGCTCTCCTCTCGCTGTTTTAAACTGTGAAAATCCCAGCTCTCCTCTCGCTGTTTTAAACTGTCGAAATCCCGGCTCTCCTCTCGCTGTTTTAAACTGTGAAAATCCCAGCTCTCCTCTCGCTGTTTTAAACTGTGAAAATCCCAGCTCTCCTCTTGCTGCTTTAAACAGTGAAAATCCCAGCTCTCCTCTCGCTGTTTTATACTGTGAAAATCCCA